>NC_134568.1:12860639-13219854 GCF_050947875.1 Dermacentor variabilis | reverse complement strand
CCCGTTAGGGTTGGGGCTCTCGCGGCGTGGTCGGAGATTCAAGGGGTCACAAAATTGTGAAAAGTACACCCACCGATAAGAGTCCACTATCTGCGCAATCCTCGGAACTTGCCGCTTCATAAAAGGTATACTTTCCGTGGGTCGGCTTCGCAAAACAGCCAAAAACCTTGGAAAATGGGAGCCGATGGCACCTCCGCATTACACTTCCCTGAAGCTGTAATAAATGTGTACGCACGTATGACCACAATGTTTCATTTGGGTTGGCAAATACTATTCTGATGGTGATGGCATGGAGCATAGGTACAGCGCAGGGCCTCTAACCTGCAGGTAGCACGTTCGAATTCTGAATTTGGTTCCGTAGAGGTACGAGCAGTCATAGAGGCACTGAGCAATAAAGGAGTACCGGAGGCAATACGTAAATATCTTGCGAAATATCTGCAAAGATTACACAGCAATCTTAGATAACTTTCTACATTGTTTTGTGGAGCATCATCAACAAAGTAATCAGGCAAGCAGACAAAATCTCTCTAGTGCTCTTTACTGCATCCTTACAAGAAGTATTCAAACTATAAACTGGGAAGGCTTATGAGTAAGGATCAACGGCCAAAACCTCAGCAACCTTGAGTTGCCTTATGCGTCAAGGTGCAGAACCAACTTGTTCATGCATCCATCTTAATACATCAACACATCTTTTCTCTATATACAGCTGCTGCGCTAGCCCATGAATGCAAATGGGAAAACTGCTTGGAAAATATTTGGGGGCCCCTTATCGGAGCCGATCAGTCAAAATCAAGAGCCGTCAGCAACGGCGTCTCTCATAACCGCTGTGCGACGTGCAGGCGCCGAGTCTTACGAACAAATACAGAATGCGTTCCGACTGAAGAAAATCTGCCGCGGAGTCCTTCTGACAATTAACCTAGCCCGCCGTGGTGGTTTAGCCGCTGTGGCGTTGCGTTGCTAAGCATGAGGTAGCGGGATCGAATCCCGGCGGCCATATTTCGATGAGAGCGAAAAGCAAAACCACCCGTGTCCCGTGCATGGGGGAACGTTAAAGATCCCCAGATGGTCAAGGTTAATCCGGAATCCGCACGACGACGTGCCTCATAATCAAATAGTGATTTTGTCCCGTAAAACTACATAATTTATTGATTCGCAATTATCCTAGCACGTTGACTTCATGGTGTTCAAAAAAGTCGCGCCTGCCTTTCGAGAAGCCTCTGGAAAGCCCGGACTCACTGGCCGCTGTGGTTGCCATGTCGCGACTACACGCATCTAAATGTGATAATTGATGGCGAAAAAAGATGGTGGCCACCCCAGAGCTAAAAGCTAAAGCATAAAGCTGCGTTTAATCGCGAGAAGGGTAAAAACGTATTGTGATAAAAAAATATCCTAACAAAATAAGTAAAACCAGAATAGACACTGTTTAGTATGGATTGCAGTTTGACGTCAAAGGCTGTATATGCCAACCACGTAACCTTATCTCAGTTCCTTGCAACCGTGAAATGGGCAGGCCGCGTGCCGTGAAGAATGCGGTGGAACAGCGCGCCTACGAAGAACACTGTCGTGAACAGAAGTGGGAGTGTGCACGGTGATGGCGGGTGGGCACGTAACACCTACGAAAATCGTGCCTTAAACGCCAAGCGTACAAGGTTGGATCACTCCTACCGACCACACTTCCATCGTAATTGTTTGTGATTTCTACATACATGGGCCAGGCGAAAAGTGGTTCGCGACATTTCTCTTGGAAACGTTCGGCATTCGATGTAGCACACACATCAGTGTCCCCAGGAGGCCTCATGGGTAGTTTACAGACCTCACATTGACCAAGAACTTTTCCAGTGTCGGCACAAAGCCACTGGCCGTATACCATAGCGATGATAAAGCGATAGTCGCCTTGGTGACCAAATAATACATGCAAAAAGCAAACAAAGGAAGGTTGAGAATAAAAAAAAAGCATTGTATAAGCAATTTAATAAAACAAACCGTGAAAAACGAAATAAATTGCGGTATGTGTCTCTTATGTTGAATCAACATATTTATTACCACCATATTTATCACCATATATACAGCTCTACTGGTCATCTACCTTCACATTGTGTAATGGCCCTGAATTTTTTGTTTATCATTAACAGTGATAACGCCGGCGGCACAAGCTTCGTGGTGAAGTTCAGTGCGAAGGGATAACTTTTAATTTTTGTTTGTTTAGTTGACGTCATCACTACGTCACCGAGGGTAGTTTGAAAATTTTAAACTCAATACGCGACGTGGTGCCACCCGCGTGCACAGAAAAACTGGATATGTATCTGGCCGAAACCGCCCAATAGACATTCGAAGATGCACGAATGAGTCAGACTAAACATCAGGGCATAAAGCCTAGCCCATAACAGCCGAACACTGCCCGGCAATAACGGAACCGGCAAACTTACCTCCTTTAAGAAATACCCATTTTTCTGCACCATGCTGAAGCTAAGAGACAGCACATTGTGAATTACGAGATAAATCTTCAATAATTCAGTAGCGGGGATTCTGCTGCGAAGTGGCAAGGCAGCAGTAACTTCTGGTTCTTCAATCGCCTTCTCACCAGCCGTGGTTGCTCAGTCGATATGGTGTTAGGCTGCTGAGCATCAGTTCGCGGGATTGAATACCGGCCACGGCGGCCGCATTTCGATGTGGGCGAAATGCGAAAACGCCGATGTACTTAGATTTAGGTGCACGTTAAAGAACCCCAGGTGGCCGAAATTTCAGGAGTCCTCCACTACGGCGTGCCTCATAATCAGAAAGTGGTTTTGGCACGTAAAACCCCATAATTTAATTTTTAATAAATCTCCTTCTCAATATTATGAAACACCGAACCTGCAGCTATGGGCAGGGAAACCAAGACCGATCCCAGGCGAGCAAAACCGATCACAGGCAAGCGCTGGCGGTGAAGTCAGCGCTTGCCTGTGATTTTTTTCTGCGACTTCCGGTTTGTCCATGTTTCTGGCTGTTCTCACGGCACGTTGTTCTTCCCCTAAATTATGCGTACTACTCCCGGCAATATGTTACATGTGATACTATTAAAATTTCTGTTGTGAATGGGCATTCTTTTCAACCCTTTGTGAACTAATCTCCGTGGTTGCGCTTTAATTATGAAGGACGTCAACTCGCTTGGACAACTTGTCACGTTTCCAAGACGAATACCTTTCATTGGTAACGTTTGCCGTATATATACACTGCCTGGACTACTCCGAGTTTGAACGCAATTCATTGGTTTCTTCATCGCCTTAATTACCTTCCCCGTGGCCGAGGCTCTTTCCTCTTAGCCGCGTACTTGTGTAGTAGAGACGAGGATGCTACGGCAGTACAGAATATGTTGGCGCTCTTGCTTGAGAACACATGCGAACTTCCGCTTATCAGGATTGCCCCCTTTATGGAGACACAATTTTGCCGCCGCAGGCACTGTGCACAGCTGTTGATCAGTTCATTGTGCACGACCGAAGAGCGAGACCACAAAGAATATCTGGCGGGTGACTGCAAGAAAAAAAAATGTGATAGCGAATAGATATAGGGACAGATGTACCTTGTATATTGACTAATCAGCATACTTCAGATGCATATCGTAGGAATTCTCTTGCGTTATACATAAACAGCGGTAGAGCTTCCTCGCCAGCGCTGATTCGCCATTGTCGGTTTTACTTGCAACGTCAAGTGCGTTCTCGCATTGGCGAGAAACTGGCGTCATATTAAAGTTCTGACTACATTGCATCAACTTGCTCAACTCCCGGCCAAGTTCACTGCGCGACTATTCGCAAAGTGACGTCACGTAACTGAGCATATCACTTTTCTTCGCGCCAATTTTTGGGAACACATCAGCATTCTCGGCGGCAGCGCCACCGAAGAACGCACTGACACATCGAGCGCATCGAGGATAAAGCAGCACGCTACATTACGCGTCGAGCGCTTCTTGCTGCAGCGTGTTCACCCTTAAGCGCTCCGCTTCGTGCTCATGGAAACGGCATTGCTTGAGAGGGGGGCGTCGCCGAGGCGTCTTCTGTGGGCCTCTATTAGCAGGGCTACAGAGCGCGAGCGTTCGCCGTCTTTTGATGATTCTGACCTCTTCGAGGAAGAAACGGAAAGCCTCCCACGTTACCTTAAAGAACTTCCAGGCTCCCGTGACCACAAGAAGGACGCTATTATGCCGCTAGCACAATCTTCAAGAAACTTCGTGCGACCGTGTCTGATGTCTGTGCCCAACGTCGTCGCCGAAATTGTGACAGCGGCTCACTATAAACTGTTGCAGGATAACCTGATGTGTTGCACATATCAAAATGGACTCGACTGCACCAATGGGAACGCTGAGACCATAGTCGGCAGCGATGGCCTTCTGTCGGCTAGCGTGGACGCAAGGTATGCTCTTATCTCAAATGGCTGTTTAGCTGTTCCTTTCGTTGTCATATTCATGCTCAAGCGTTGGGCTTGTTCGGACTGCTTGGGACGACAGATGAAAGTTCACTAGAGAGCTTTCAATCAGCGCTGAAAGGATGCGAAAACAGCCGTGTGCTTAGATTTAGGCGCACGTTAAAGAACCCCAGATGGTCGAAATTTCCTAAGTCCTCCACTACGACATGCCTCATAATCAGAAAGTGGTTTTCGCACGTTAAACCCCATAATTAAATTTTTTACATAAAGAACAATCACAGAACAAGCATCCAAAACACATCATTGATAAGGCGCTTCTGATAATGCCAAGCACGTAGGGCTCCGGGCCCGCACGCGTTACCCTGTATACATTACTGTTGATCTTGAAGGGGCAGCGCAATATGACGAAGACAGAAGGCAGGAACACACAGGACAGAGCTGATGTGTCAGCGCTGTCCTGTGTGTTCCGGCCTTCTGTCTTCGTCATATTGCGCTGCCCCTTCAAGATGTTCAACCACTACCAACTCGCCCAAATGTCGATCCTTCTACAGTATATTACTGTTTCGCAAGCTCCCGCGGCGACTGCAGCTTGCGACGTGCGGAGTGACGTCTCTAGCATTTCATCGATGAGAGAACCAGCCTAGCAACTGATTTCATTGTTCTTGTAACACCGCTATGGGTACGCAACGTATAGTTAGGGCTTCCGAGCAGCAGCGTGAATGAGAAGTGTTAAAAGCAAAAAAAAAAAGAAACGGCAGTACCACCAGCAGCGGCCTGGTGCCGAAATTACAATTACTCCCCTTGCTACCCTTACTCTAAAGCAATAAAATATTGTGCAGCCCCCTCAACAGTTCTAGCGGTTTTCAGCAGCTTCGCTGGACATGCACTTTCGCAGGCCTGGGATGGCGATGCAGTGCGTCCCTCTTCGTACTCTCGCCATCCTTTATCATACTTATTCGATGCCACTGAGGTATTCGAAGACCAAGTTATTGGTTTCGAAAGTTAAAAATTACCGCATTGCCGCTATGAACAATGAAATGAAGGGAACAATATGCAACAGTCCTGAATCTCGCAATTTCCCACGAAACGTTCATTTGGGCAAAAGAAAACTTTCCTTCCTCGTGCAGTTCCCGCTGCCTTCACGTGCAACTTCAGGGGATGGAGGTGCTGCAGCAATACTTCGTATCCGTGGACGTTCAGATTAATGAAGAGACAAGTGGCTCGTCTGACGACGTCTGTGAGTTCGAGGGCGCGTCTCATTCCTGTTCAAAATTTCTGTAATACTTATTTTAGTCTGCGGCCCTAGAACCATTGTGACAGGAACAGATTTCCTGCGGCCAACGTATAGTCTCACGTGGTAGTGACGGCGAAGAAGGCAGCAAAGCTGTGGTTGACGAAACAAGCGTTTTATTGGGCGAATTTATGCCCTCGAAAGCATGCTACACTCAAAGAACGATAGCGGCGAACACAGTCGGCAATCGTCGAAAATGTGATGTGCAGGTCAAGCGCGTCGGCTTTGATAGACGAGCCATAGAACGTTCCAGACAAATCGCTGGTGCCCGCGTGTCATCCAGAAATTTGTACATTTGTGTCGCGCGTAAATGCCATCAGATTACACAAGGTTCGGTGACAAGACAGCGCATAGAACCATCGATAACATTCCAGAAACTTCCGATACATGCAGACGCGTGCCGCGCTGCGCGATAACATTTGTTAGACGTGAAAAGCGCTCAAGCGAAAAGAAGTCCGCGTGTCAGTGCCCCCTCTCAAAAAGCATTGTCCCGATGTTACAAACATAACAGGAGCACGAAACACAAAATGACATTTATCAAAGAAACAGTCCAAAGATAAACAAGTCCACGTGTCAACAGCGCAAAAAACACAAGGCTCATGTGACAGGGGCTGGTCCACGCCAGTTTGTCGGAAACGGGCGTACAAGCACTGGTGCCTTACTGTGGCACGCTGTTACGTCAATCTCGTAAAGCCTTTGATATGCTATGATTGTGATCAAGGCTCGAAAGTACGATCCTAGCATTGGTGAGGTGTTGAGCTGAAGGTAATAAATGTAAAAGCACTAGCAGTAAGAGGCTGCTGAATGCGTAAGTGGTATAGCTTTGGCACCTCGAATGCGGGTAAGAAGCTTTTGAACGTGGCGCTCAAAAGGAGGGCGGACAAAGCAAGGCCGAGCGCGAAGGAGGATGGATAAAGCAAGGTCGTTCCAATTTACAGCAAGTGGTGGGGCAGGGCATAAGCTATAACTGCCGTCAATATGAAATATCATTTCGAGAGGTCCTGTGGATTCTGGAGTGGGCCATTGCTGAAGTCGTGCCTATAATGCGTTTTGCTAGAAGTGAAGTAAGGATTTTCCACTTTCACGAACGTTTCTTTTTCTGCCTCACATGTATTAGAAAACAGTTCGTTTCTTTAAATGGCAGTATCGGTGTGTCTTTGGCTTAAACAACGTCCTGCTGATAAGCACGAGGCCGAAGCTTCCATTCAGGCTCCGGTAGGGGCGTCACATCCTGAATGCAGACATGCATGCGCTTCAGTGTCGCAATAGATTCTGACAAGTGAATATGATGGAGGAAGTGAGGTTATTAAATTTGCTGGATATCAACTGTAGCGAGCCCATTCATGCTTTTCGACAAGTCAGATTGAAGCGGGAGGCATGAGTGCCACCTTGGGGGCGTTTGAACGTAAAGATATTCCAAGCTGTTTCTATTGCATTTCTGCACGCATTCCTCCACGATTGCTGAAATTTTTCGGGACACTCCACTTCCCTTGTCTTTCATGCGACGTCAAAAAGACCGCAAAGATTTGATATGACGTGTACACTGATTATGCGTGATTAGAAGAAACAGAAAATTATTTACGTTTTGCCATTACTCCTTCGCTATTGGTCAAAATTTTTCGGGCTGAGTCCACTTATTCTGTCTCAGACGCGATGTCTGAAAACTGCGAAAGCTCACCACGTTAAAGTGGCGTGTGCGCATTAAAGAGGCATTTGTATGCTGCATAAAACTGATCTTAAGAACGCAGCTCTTAGGCTTCCGTTCCTGCGTCGGTTCAGGCAGTGTCGGCAGTGCAACCGAGCGAACGAGCACAACGAAAGATGAAATAGCGAACTCAGAGCGAGAGATGAAAGATGCTAGTCGCGACCAACCAATGTCACCGGCCCCTCGTACTCCCGGGAAACTGGGGTCATGCGGACCTGCCCGACCGCTCCATGCGAACTCGTTTCTGGTCTCAACTAGACCGCTCCTTTTGTGCTATCGTCTGCTTGAGTCAGCTCTCGCTCGTGCTTGTTTGGTTTGCGTGGTTTGCGATTGTTTTGTAGTTTCATTGTACGCGCGACTCGGTATTGTGTAGTACTTTCTGGAAGCCACGCAACACCAGCGTCGATCCTATAGTCTTTATAAATGCCGACAAGCTTGACCCCCAGATCAGACTTCTGACGACTGCCGACTCTTCTACATGTCTCTCTAAAATTCTTTGCTTCAATATATCGCGAAATGGAAACACGTATAGAGCGGCGCTCAAATTTCGCATTAGGGACTATCGTAATCGTCGGTGAAATTTTATTTCGGAACAGCCCGAAACCAACCCGTTCCGGAAAGAATAAAAAATGTCTGCCAACAGATCACTCGCGCACTGGCTACTAGGAGCTGCTGGCCAGCATCAATTTATTTGCGAATAATAAACATTTTTGTTTAATTTTTTAACGTTGTCGAGCTCTTGCTGCTCATTTACGGCATCGCTCTGCCAACTTTTCTTCGGCGAGGATCCGTTTCGGCTGCATCTTTAAGCTTCTATTGCCCTCCGCCTCGATTTTCGACGAGACGCCACATGATATAAGCAAGGGGAATCGGGCAAATCAGACGCCAGCATCACCCTCCTGATTCGATTATCTACTTACAGTGCACTAGCTCCGGCCCCACCGAAACCTTTTCTACTGCCGCGTGCTCCTCGCCTCTTGTCAGGCAATTAGAAGAGAAAAGCCGGTCAAGGTAGGCAATGCTATTCGGTTTCAACATAAACAAAACTGACCTTCTATAAACGAGGAGCGCGTTTGATTGGTAGGTTCAAACAACGTTGCGGGTCACCGCCCGGTGCTTGCTTCGGCGGTTACGTAAATTTGAAGCCAGGAGATTGGAATAGTTTTACATTATAGGGCCCAGGCTCGACAACGTGACTTCTTAGCGTTAATGCGTTCTATACTTAAGCTAACATAGCTTACGTAAGCCACATAAATGCAATGCCCTACAGAGCACGGTGGGGGCGAAATGCGAAGACGCCCGTGTTCCGTGCATTGGCTGCATGTTAAGGAACCGCGGGGGGTCAAATTGTTGCGGAGTCCTACAATACTGTGTGCCTCATAATATCATGATTACATTCTTATTTTTAATAATACACATTCGGGTAGGCTTCTGCTGCGATTAGTAAAATTTTTTTGGTGTAGCTGGGTATGGAACGGCTACGAGCGGTAATAAATGAATAAAACGAGTCAATTGTAAAGAACGCTCTTGATGGAAAGTGTAGGTTCTCTTCTGTCTGTGTAATGTATTCATGTCTTCCATAAGAATCAGTCGTTTCATTTTTGCATCCTTTGTTACTAAAAGAGAACATGAGTAATCCATGACTGCTGTTACTGTTATGATAGGTGACTTGCAAAATAGTACGTGCCCTCTTCTGTCCAGCAGCCAGAACTGGAAAATCTGGTTGGAAATGAAGGTACATTCCTGTTGTGATCGACGATGTTATTTCTACTTGGCGATATCTGACCGCTTCTCGGCCAGCTGTGTAGAGCTTCGTCACTTGCGATTTACGAGATAGCGACAACGCGGCCTAGAACTCACGCTTTTCAGCACTGTGCAGTTGCGCGTTGGCGCCCGTCTGCGACGACTTATATTGTTGCTTGAACAATGAGGGAAAGCCCAGAATAGCACTTTTGTTCGGAAAATGCCTTTCTCAAACATGGTCACAATATTTTTTCAAATGGTATATTTTTCTAGATAAGTCGTTTGGCAAATCGACCGCAGTTTCAGCTTTCATTTCTAATTTTCGATGCTTCTACCTGGACTCGTCGATTCTTCAGTTTTCGGAGTTTCTTGCTTATTTTGAGCTTTACTGCTGGCGTTATTCACCCGAGTGCTTTGTCTTGCTTAAAATTGGTGTCTTCACTTTTCACGCAGCGTCCTATGTCGCACTGCAGCCAAACCTGCTCGACGGTTTCGGTTGGGCCAAGTCCACACTGCACCTTGACTTGTCTGCGCACCTCAAGGAAAGATTGCGGAGTTCTTCGGTGAGTGCTGTGGCGCGTATTATATACACCGTAAACTAAGTGAACAGAAATTTGCGTTGGCGATTTCAGTGCGCGCATTTGGCTGCAAGCTTAGGAGGGCATTAACGCTATACGGCATAGGTCACCTAATTCGCGTGCGCAAGCCGAATCGTGCTGCAGCTGGCTGTGACCAAAACTGCCGTGAAGAAGCAGGCGCGTTAACAATATTAGCTTTTGTGATCGTATAATGTGCCTTTTATTTTCATAAATCTCCTATAAGACCACTTGCCATGAGCTGAACGATGAACGCTTCATTGCGCGTGCGGCCGTGCATACTGTGATGTTGTTTTTCTCCTCTTTCAGTCCCCATTGTATTCACTCAGTTTATGGTGTAAATAAGGATTAAGCAGAAATTTCAATGTAGAGGGGGCCAACATAAAGAAACTCTCCTGAAGCGTGCTCAACATGTAGTGCCCTCAAACGTGACGTCATCTCCTCCATCGACGTTACTATAGAGTCGCGCAAGTTAGAGGATCACCGAAAACATCTTCGCCCCCCCCCCCCCCATCGGCATCCACACCACTCCAATCTGAAATCAACGCCTGGTGTTTGCGTTGCTTCACGAGCAGAACCGCTCTAAGTGCTCGGTGCCTTTCTCCACCGGATTTCTTCAGCGCAGCAGGTGATTGGCTGGCTGTATTGCGCACCGAATGCTGGATGACGTCAAGGCGAGGCTTGCGCCTAGTGAGCAAAGCAACGTCGTTACCTTTTTTCAGCGCCGGCGAGTTGCATTGGAGTGGCCTCCACTTGGCTGAAACGCATTTATATGCAGCTTTTGCTGGCATTTGCGAAGCTTGTGAATGCACGAGTACACCGCGCCATTGCGTGTGCTTTGTGGGTGGTACTATCAACTCCGGGCGGTACAATCACTCGTGGGTGCAATTTACTTCGAAATGGAGTAAATACGCTGCATAAAATTTGCGCACCGCTTGCTATTCCCGGCATATCTGGTTGATTTATTCGTGTTAATGTCGTTGGACATGGGCACAAGTTGATCCGTTCAGCTTAGGGTACGACTTTGTTCGCGACTAAATAATCCAGTCTGGTAACTAGCAGCGGTCTACCATCGTTATGAGATTAACTCGCATTACAGTAGGGAGCTCATTGTCATCGTTAGTCGGTGTGCGTATACATTTAGGTCATAAAATATGTGCTTCAACGAGCACCGTTCTATTAGATGGTTAGCAGCGATGTAGTAAATAATTACAGGGTCTCTTAAAATCTCTCGTAAGAGGTGTATGGCGAAAGCCTCCTCTTCCTCCTCTTATCAATGGCCTCTTTCTCTTTGCCGCTTCTTTCTTTAGTCATTACTGCTCACCACTAAGCATTTTTAGTCATTTCTAATCAATTGTAGTCGTTACAAGTTGTTGCTAGACATATTGGTCATTTCATAGTCATTACTAGTCATTATTAACCTCTACGAATCTCTACAAGGTTATCATTCACAGTCACTATCAATCATTTTCATTCTTTAACCCGTCTTTATTATGGCTCCAAATGGCGTGATCATAATTTCATACAATAATTACTAGAAGGAACTCTGGCGCTGTAGTCGTTGTACCACCATGGGTATGATGGGAAGTACATGGATTTGTCTGATATTCGGGCTTGTGGATTTAGACGTACTTGTGCCTTGGTATGTTACGCTTTATAAATCTTATTGTCGTAAATTTCAGCGCAATCTATACTCTTCTAAGCGCAGAAGACGCCCCGAACACGTACAATTGATATTAATTGAAAATCGAAACACGCTAAGCATCTCAGTGCACTGGCATGCCGTCGATAAATCCATAAGGGCGTTTGATTCGCTTGTCGACACATGCGTCCGTGGCTTAATGGTTTCAATATCAGGCTTCTGTGCTAGAGTTCCTGTGTTCAAATCCTGCCGTCGGACAATTTTAATTATGTTTATTTAATTCTTTATTACGCCGTACATTGTTGAAAATGACGAGCTTACAAATTCAAGGGGTGTACGGTAGCGCGATTAAAAGACCGGACAAAAGAAGACACACAGGAAGACAGAAACAAGAGTTTTCGATAATAAACATTCTAGGAATTTAGTGTCGTGTGTGTCCCTGTGTGTCTTTTGTCCCGTCTTTTAATCGCGCTACCGTACACCCCTTGAAGATGCATCACCAACAAGCCCACATTACGACCCTTGTGAGTTTAGAAAGTCACAGAGCCGTTTGAAGCCAAAAGGACGAAGTTAGGCAAATCCATTTACTTCCAATAATTCCCAGGCTCGTACAACCGTTCTCATTGCAGTTCCAGTAGACACTAGCGCTAGAGTTCCCTCTAGTAATTATTGTACGAAACTCTTTGGGCATGATGACGCTTCGGCGGACACTCCGGCTGTCAGGTCTGCTGGCAAACTTCACCATGAGCCTAGAAAGGCTTTCGCCTTAAAACGGGCAGCACTTATCGACCAAGACCGCCGGACCTTATGTCAGTCGTAACAGAGCGATTATCTCCCTCGTTTTCTTTTGAGGTTAGATGCAGCGGAGTGTCGGTTCGACATGATAATGAAGATGGAGAACACATTTAGGGCTAGCGTAATAAAACTCGCATAACCATGTGTTCGGGACACTAACAACTACTGTCGCCTAGCAGCCGAGAGTGCTGGCAGCCGTGGTTTGCAAGTGCTGCTTTTGAGCATCCTTTAGGAACATTCGGAAGAAAAATTCTGCGGGATGAGCTCTCGATCCCAGATGTGCATTACTGTATTCCGTGGTAGAAAACACGTCAAAATTTCAAGATTCGGAGTCGACGGTAACATTCAGAATTCCGAGGCAATTTTGTATTCAGACGATCTGCGGTTGAATTACCGTGTCGCTTAAAAAATTCTAGGGTATCTAGAAGTTCCGAAGGCTTTACTATCAAGCCGTGTTAACCGCGTATGGAAACATCCCGAAATTACAAAATTGCCATCGTCATAATATAGACGTGACGCAATCAATGGCAAAATAATACATCCGAGACTGCAGCAGAGTCGCCGCGATTGATCGGGTAGTGGCCGAGTGTTTTCATTGAAGGGATATCTAACTCGTTGATAAGATTAAGCGCTATTGCACTGCTTCAATTCCGGCACGCGTTTTCCATCGCCTCGACCACGCACAGATAGAGAAGCGCCTACTTCGGCATTGGCCAACGCACTTGCTCTGCACCCTTGACAATACTTAAAAGGAAGAGGTCTGGACACCGACCAAAATGGTTTAACATAGTCAATTACGTTTCGGCTCCCCCACGGGAGCCTTGTTCACAATGAAAGAAGCGGCAGAGCTGGCGCCCCTTTTCATGTGTGTCTCAAAACATGACTAAGGCACCTGGCATACACGGGCGGCAGATTGCCTTCGTTGCGATTAAGAGTGTGCGCCGTGGTTTGGATGATTAGGGACTCAAGATAAAGGCGCGAAGAATGATTTCGTTTTGACAATCACGCGAGATTTCTCCCAGTTAATCGAATGTGATGTGGTTTCGCAGTGTTCGGCCAAGGCATTCGATGCAACGTGTCGTGTCGTAACGTTGCATCGACACTTGGCATCGAATGCCTTCGCCGAACACTGCGCAACCATTTTGGTCGGTGTCCAGACCTCTTCCTTGTAAGTATGCATCATCCCGACCAGACGGGCTTCCGTCATGCTCTCAACTTCACCCTTGACAATGCAGCGAATCCGCTCACCCTCAGCGTGTGCAGAATGCCGCTGTGCTATCTGCCTCAGCTGGTCTCCCTCTTTACAACAGACCTTCGCAATTTTTTCGTGTAGCGCAAGTAGCACAAGGACGTAGAACAGAAAACAGACGCACACAGGCGTACTATTTGCGCTACAGAAAAAAAATGCGAAATGTTGCACCAACAAGCCGAAGTAGATATACAGGTCTTCGGTAGTGATTCTCCCGTTCTGCTCTCATCCAGACTTCTAGCCCTGACTGAACGCATCGTGTGCCGTAGAAATCGTATACCAGCCAGCTTGAGAAGCGGCTGTCACGCGGCCGCGTAGTAGGCAAGAACCCTGGTGCGTGTCGATGTCAGATTACAAAAAAAAAAAAAACACGCTGTGCATTGTTTTGTTGTTCTGTAGGTGTTGCAAACTTAAATTGCTTTTATTTATGTGTGAAATACTGCAGTAATCGGTTAGTGAAAAAATTAATTGAAATACGTGTTACCCAGTTAACGAAGTTATTGTTAAGTTACGAAATTGCGAACAAACGTAATTTCTTATAAGTAAATACATCGAATTCGTCACGTACAAGCCTGATTACTACATTCTTCTTATATATTTATATTGTGCAAGAAAGAAGTAGCCGCCACCGTTGGGTGGCTACATCTTTCACATTTATGTCTTTAAATAACAAAGCGTGGGTGAGGAAGACCTAAGAAATTATCAAATTTATACCAATTGGGGTTGTGCTCAGTGGTTGTCGCAGGAATAGAACGTTTGCAGTTTTCGAGCTTAGCCGTATCCGTAGATTAACCTTACGGTAGGAAATTGGGTGTTTGTCCTTTGGTTCACCTCCCCCCTTTTAGAACCTCATTTCTCTCCACCAAAAATTTAATAAAATTTAATGAGGATTGGGGGAGGAACACGCTGCGAAATTTTCAGTTTTTAGGCGCGTGAGGGAGCGCCGTAGTGAATTTCTAAGCTAGCGTGAGGGGCCTTTAAAATACTCCTTCGAGCGGTTAATTAAATTTCAGAATGGGACCGGTAAGAGAATTGTAGCCAATTTCTGCTTAAATCTTTGCGCACATGAGCAGGAGACCTTCTCGCAGCTTTGAATTGACCGTAACGCGGTAGCTTAGTTGCACCGTTAATGAGAGCGTTATTTGTAAGCGGTTGCGCTTTCAAGAGCAACTGCTTAACAGCTGTGACTCTGCTCGTATGCAGACTCGGTGAAGTGGGTGTACGAGGTCGGTGAGAAATTTTTACAGGCATTGGAAAAACTTCTTTGACTGGAAAATGATCGTGTAGGTACCGCCTGTCCGCCTTTCTGTTGCAGATTAATTCGAGCCCCCAATAGTCAATCGCGCATGATTACCAGATCAAAATTTTATTTTTAATATGCTAGAATAAATGGTACTAGATACATGTTTCTCTTTCTGTGAAACCCGTACCGGTTTTCTTTGTAGCTTCGAGCTACATTCCGCTGGAACACAATTTTTCCTTTCATACGCTGATGCCAAATGTTGTCTTTCATATAACTTCCTTGGTCAGATTCTGTAGTTTACGAAGCTGACGATTTTTTTCTCCGAATTATTTCCATGCGTCCGATATGCGCAGGACAGCATTTCTTCCTTTGCAGGAGGTTATGGAGGCATTGCTTCCGTTTAATGAAGAACTGCTCCGAGTGCTACGCATTCGACGATTCTCCACTGCGTAAAGGCATAGTTCTATAAATCAGTGGCAAAGTTCCTAAATATTTCCCTCTGAAGGATATGTTGTGCGATGTACGTCACGTTGTAAATATGTTATCCCTTCTCAATATTGTCTGTATTCCAGTAGCAGTACTCCTTTTTCGTTTGGTCGTTCGGGCAGTGGCGACGCATTTCTGCGCAATTCAATTAAACTAAAACCAATATTTTTTCTCCTCGTAGGTTTCTTACCTAATCCTTTCTGTATGGGTTACTTATTGAACTATGTGTAGGCCGTATTTTAAAGCGGCCGAAATGCACAAGGAGTGCTCGTGTACGTGGACTTAGGGGCGCGTTAAAGAGTCCCAGGTGGTCAAGACTTATCCGGAGTCCCATCACTGTGGTGTGCCTTGTAATGAGAACGTTATGGTGGCGCGTAAAACTCGCCATTTTATTTTTATGTACGTGTCAAATGTTACGGAAGCTGAGGTAATCAACACTTTCAAAACGATCTTGTCTTTAGGAGCCCTAGAGTATATTCAGTTCAATTCCTTCGCTCTGTGGGCGCACACTGAGGGATGTGCTTCTTGTAACCTCCTCGGGTATCTCCCAGTTTTTCTCTTCGTCAGTTCTTTTTACGCTACGCTTACGTTGAGCTTTTTTATGCATTGCTCTCGAGGAAATTTATAGGTGTGCGTCATTAACCGTCACTTATTTGTCGCTTCTCTAGTTTTCTGTTCGTGCGGCTCTCACTCGCGCCGACATCCGCTACCAGGCGACGGTGCGCATACTCAAACTGTCGGAGGACTGCTGGCCTGTCGGCGCGAAGCCAGTGTTGATTCACCTCAGAGAGGGCTTCGTTCACGAGCTACTTTCGGACAGCCCCCAGGTGAGACTATAGTTGAGAAGGCAGCCTCCCACCTTTGTTTCGGCGGGAATGCACAGAAAGCGACCTTGCATAATGGTAATACACGAGCTTGAATGGGAAACAGTGTAAAGTTAGTCCCGCCAGAGAAATACGCATATGTCGGTTATATTATGCTTCCATTGGAATCGGTGACACAGCAGTCCTCGCATAAATTGAACGCGGAAGTAGCAGCTTACATTTCAGTTTATTCCCTTCCGGCACTTGTATTATTCAGTTCAACTTACTGCAAATTCCAACGCGACAGTTAGTTGTTCGCAGCCTAAGAATAATTTCAAAGACTACGTTAGGCAAAGTTGCGGTGACAGACACGTGTCGCTATCTTTCCGTGCTTCGCGAGTGTACGTTCTCGTAAGGCGTGGCGAGCAACGAAAGTATGTGATGCAAAGTGAGGAAGCAGTTAGTCCATGCTTAAAAGGTAACACTCCGTCCTCGGCGAGAAACTTAAACGGCTGCTCACCCAGGTTTGGACATCGCAAGCAGTCAAACGGGGTGCGTGGATCACGCGGATAGAAGCGTCTCCGCATAGGTGTTACGGATCGAAGCTGCAAACACAGCTGAAATTTCATACAAATGCCCGCGCCTTAAAGAATTCTCCTCGGCCCGGCCTCTAAATAACTCCACGCGTAGAGCGCTCCCGTGTCTCGAGCGTTGATGCTGCAGTGCAGAGCAGCGCGAACGACTCTGGGACTTTCATGACAAGCAAGGAGCACAAAACCGCCTCTGCAAGTTCGCCGCCTTGAGAGAGAAAAAAGGGAGACGGAAAGAAAACAGTGATTCGAACTACTTGATTTGTAGGCAGAAGTTGCGGCCGCAGCTTTTGTGGCAATGGCTAGAGTGAAAGTTGTCGCAAATAGGTTCGTAACTGTCTGGCGCATGCATTACCTATTGGAGAATAGCACCCGCCGCGGTTGCCGAGTGGGTATGGCGTTGCCCTGCTGAGCTCTAGGTCACCGGTTCGACTCCGACCCGGGTAGTCGCATTTCGATGAGATAGGAATGCAGAAAGTGCTCGTGTACCTATATATTTACATGTTCGTTACAAAAACAAACCCAGGTGGCCAAAATTAACCCGTGGTTTTGGCACAGAGAACGCCAGAATTTAATTAATTATAGGCAAGGCACGTCCGCGTACTGCCGTGACTAAGACACCTTCCCAGTGTCAGAATTATTGATTGAGCAAATAGTCACTTCCTCAATTTCGTCTTTTTGAGGCAGTGCGATGAGGAATATAGGTGTAAGTCGCGGAATAGGACTAAGTGATGGTGATCGATCTTGCTTTGCAGACATTGAACCACCCAGTAGTGTTTCCTTATGGAATGGAGGAAGTCTCATCTCTGGGCGATCGCACACCGGTCAATCTCGCTTCGTTGGGACCCTATAGGTTGGTGAAATTACTATTATACTTGGGGAAATGACTGATCTTTCTTTTTAAGGAGGTTTCATTCTTAGCTGGCACTATAGCTTGCTGCAAAACATAAGGGCACTACTGTCCAATTTTGTGACGTGTGTTGAAATTGGCCGATTGGTTCTTTAGTGAAACAGAAGTGAGTAGCCTAATGGGCCTTGAAAATTGTTTGATATGTAACCACAACACTAAATCACGACCACTGTTTATTGTATTACCGCGGCATCTTAAATTTCGAAGGTAACGGCAACAATAGGTCGAATATAGCTAAGCTTGACAAAAGAACAATTTCCTCTGTCATGAAGCATCTTTCCCCGCTTATACGGCACAACTATAGAAATCCTTCTGTCACGTTTCATGAATTCACAAGTCTTGCCATCCATTCGCTTGTCTAAAACAGTGGTCACGTACTGCATTGAGGAGGGAAGCATTGACGAACCGTGAACGAACAGGGGATGCACCTGTCTGGACGTAGCGTTTCGAAAGGGGGATTTGCTTTCGTCAAAGCAAGCCTTTGTCCTTATGAGGACGTCTCCGCAAGAACACTGGCTGAGGGCTGAGACTTCCCATGTTCTCCCGCCATTAATCAATGCCTCGTTGGAAAAAAAAATCTCCTTGCTTGTTGCAGCTTACCCTCCCCGACGACGGCGTTTCGCGACAGCTGTCCGTGGCAGGAAGGGTTTGACGCACGGGGCACGTGTGGACAGAATTTGCTCCAACGTGGGACCCTGGCAGACCCGGTTGCGGTGCGGTTCGGTCACCAGGAAAAAGTGCAGCATCCTCGTTTTCATAGCGTAATTGAAAAAGGCTTCACGTCTGAAATTGCCTCCTGCGACGACGATTTCCCTGTGGACAGGGGCCAGGCGACCTTTTTCCGGGACCTGGAAAGTGAGGCCCTGCTGCGTCTAATCCATCTGGACCAACGCCGTCCTTTGACCACGCTGCCTCCGAGGAGCCGCTGGCCGCAGCACCGGCGTTGTCCTTGCGACGAGGGGCATCCGGCGGTGCGGTTCGGCGTCGGTATCTGCGAGGAAGACGTCTTCGAGGGGCGCAATGCTTGGCCATCCGCTGAGCCGAGGTTTTTTTAGCATTGTTTTACGCAACATTTGTTCATTTGTAAATTTCTTTACCAGCCTTTTGTTAGTGTAATTATGTTCTCTAGTTTACTTTGTAACGATATATTTTTTTATTGTTTAACCTTGCGCTGTCGTGTTTGCGATAAACGCATAGTGGCGTTTGTACTGTCGCTGTCAAATAAAACGCTGGTGCATGGCTGAAGGTAGTTTTCTCCGCCTTCTGTAATCATCTTCGGTGTTTGACAGCGAGGATGCGCGCTGAAGAGGGTTGCAATTGCTTATGATTTCTTTGATGGTTGTTATCTCGTCTTTTCGCTAAAGGGACATATCATAAAATGGTCCGAACTATCTATACTGGTCCAGTGGCGCATTGCTTGCAGCCGGTGCAGTTGATGTGAGAGCGTTTGGCATCTAAGACACCTCGATATGTCTCTTAGAAGCGCATCTTCAATTCCTGCAGCCAAACAGAATATGCATGGCTGTCTCTGAAGGCGACTGGTAGAAGGCACACTCTACCTTTGGCCATGCGATCCAGTTTTCGCATTGAGCTTCAAGTCGATATGATTAACTCTTGCTTTTTACGTTCTAAGCTGACCCCGTCTGAGGCCATTCACTATTCGGTTTTTCTGCAAGAAACCGACAGTCGTTCTTTAATTTGAGTTTCTTACGTTTCCTTGTTTACGAATTTATCTGAAATAAAATAACAGCATGTTGTTGCCTTATCGTTTATCCAAAAGTGCCATGCACTAACGTTCGTAGTTGGCTGATGTTGGTCGGCACCACGGTAGTGTGTAAGCGCTACCCGCTGCTGCCAGTCTCAGACGTAAGGAATGCTTCTCGGCAAGGAAATTCCGGAACCGGAAGATACAATAACCAAGACGGGGACCTGCACATGTGGTTCCCCCGTAGCAGCTCTCTGCCAATAGACAAACCGAGAGCGCACGCGTCAGAACCGATCGTCGATTTTTGCTATGCGCTCAAAACGAAGCTGGACAGGAATGTCCGCAAAATTTTCTCGGTTTAGACAGCAAAGACTTATTTACGTTCCGAATTATTTCGAGTTTGCTTCAGTGCACTAATCGTCTGAAGGCCGAGCAGAACTGCCTTTTCCTGAAATTTACATTTAAACTTCAGCAATTTTCTTCCCTGTTATAATTTTCGAATCATATTGCCTGAAGGTGTACACCTCATTGAAATTTTAATCTCTAGGTGACTGTCGCCCCAGCATCATTGCGCGTATCTGCGAAAGTAGCGACAGCAGGCACATGCGGGGCGCGAGCATCCTCCAGTTCGAGCAACGACTGCATATATGGTCTGTTCCATTGAGCTCGACGTAGCCCTTGCTACTTATCCCCATCAACGCTGGTTCATATGAGCACACGTACTTCTGAGCCAGCGCCGCGCAGATCCAATGAATCTGCTGCGTTTGATCGTCTCCCACGGCTTGTGCGCGCACGAGATGGATACAATAAGCGGTGGCGAGATATAGATGAGCTGTTTAGTATCAGCTGCTATTTTGCACAGAATTGAAAGCCTAGAAGGCTGTTCGGGTAGGATACTCCGCGCGCATGCGCGTACACTTGAGGCTTTCGCAATGGTGCTCCGTAATAAAGTGCTTATCCGTCGGTCCAAACTCCCGTGAGATTAGTTGGAGAGCAGGAAAGCTTTATCAGAAAAAACGCGGATAGTTCTCCAAGAAGGGCGCGCATTCTACTGGCATACCCGCGAGAAACTAGACTGATCAAGGTTACGTCACCCATTCGACACTCAAAAAAGATGCACAGGCCTCACGAAGACCAATCCCGCCTGTATCGACACCACTACCACCATCTTGATAGAAAAGTTTCAAGTTATATTCTAAATACGCTTCGGTATGTCTTTATTGAACACTTGACGGCTTCGTATTTCCTTGTAATACACAGAACACACGTCTAACTCCGTGTCGATACTATGAGTTAGCTCTTTTTCATCACGACAAAATAGTGTTGGCTTGGCGAAGGAAATTTGGTGAAGCCGTTTCTCTCTGCCTCCTCCTTAGCTCATAGTGGTCATTCACCAGAACAATCTTCCTGCTCATCGCATCTAATAACCTCCAGAGGCTATTAAAGAATAGTTTGTATGTAGGCAGGACGTCTTTTCCAATGTTGGCTCGTACGAAAAACAATGTTCAGTGACTTGCTTTGCACATACCTTACGCCGTCCTTTCGTGGCGGTGTGGTAACGCCACCACGAAAGGACGGCGGAAGGCTGTACGAGTTCGGAAGGCTGTCCCCCCTGTCGCGTGGACAGCCTTCCTGTAGCTGTAGTGGTGACAATAAGGTGGCCAACGCAATACGCCTTGTATCGTACACTCTAAAAACATCTGAAGTACCGCAAGAGACAAAACTATAGTATAATTTTCTGTACCCGAAGCTGACGCACCAGTTGAATCGTAAACATCCTTTATTTTCCTGTATGTTCACCCTCGATTCAACTCCATCTGGAGCATTCCCGTAATCACGGTACGAAGACGAATTTAGAATGATCGGTTAAACATTCCTGTTGTGGCCGGAAATTGATGCCTCCACATTGACTCTGGCTGACATCTGCAGATGGGCTTGCAACTTGAACATCTTGGGGCGTGAAATTGGGAGTTACTTCATTTGAAGGACGTGGACAGTTTGAGAATATATACCAATAGTTGTCGTTGTACCGAGTATCTGTGCCATCTGGTTAGCTCGGATTTCTGTCAAGTACTCGGAAAGGTTTCTCCTAGGCACTTCATGGCTTTTCCATTACACTTTTGACAGCATGAGCAATACAAAAAATAGACGTGCCCACTGCTGCCGTCTGACGGGCTGACACCGGCGTATCCCTGTGTCCTAGCCTGAATTTCAGCTATGGCTTCTCAACGGGAACGTCTTCGTTCAACGATTTCTAGGATTTTCATTTTCCGTGCAATGTGCGTCATTGCAGAGGCAGCACCTCTCTTCTTTGCTTTTGCAATTGCTGGAATTGTGCTCCTCAGCACTAATTGGGCACCTGGGAGCAGACCTACATCCCTTGAAGGTGTGTCCATACGGACACCACTTTACACATTGGAGGGGACAAAGGTTTCACTCTGTAAATTAGGGCACATGCCTTAATTTCTGATGGTCGAATTGCCCCAGCAAATGTAACTATGACCGACTCCGTAGGGCTCCTGTTTTTGTCGATCACCCGTGGACACCCATAAACTGGAATTACACCGGCCGGTGAAAATATCTGTAATACTTCAGCCGGTTTCATGTTCACATTGACGCCACGGACAAGCCCTGTCACGCATGTCAAGTTCGAAGGAATAAATCCGCTCACCGTTTTGGCAGCAAACAGCGAACACTTTAGAAGGTCTTGTAGACAGGACTTGTCCATGCGGAAAAGCAGAGAATACCTCCTCTGCCAAACTGGCGGTGCTCAGTGATGTTCTAGAAGTGGGTTGCCGTCGATAAGTCCGCCTGAATCGCTTTTGGATTCTTCATCCGTATGACGTCGCCATTGGTTGGAACAAGAGCCACAGGAAATAATGTGCCGCCGTTGCATAGAAACCGATCCACGGGTAACTCCTGGGGAGGAATAGAAGTGGACAAGAGGAAAGCCCTTGGCCCTGGCGAAGAAAAGGGTACCTGCCTGGTCTGGTTAGCACTAGCTAAATAATAATGGCACTAGCAAAACAGTTGACAATCGAATAAAAAAAGCAGCAAATCAATCCTTGACCAAAGCCCCGTGAGCCAAAAGCAGCCCAGAAAGAGCCGATGGAGAAAAGCTTCACAGCCAGCAGTGCGAAGCCTCGTCTTCATCAGCCTTCCTCTAGCTATGGTTCGGACGTCGTCTTGTTTTCTTCGAGAACAGCTTGAGGCCGATGAATGGGGTAGCTGAATAGTAAATGTTAGAAAAGCCGAACGAGTCCAACAGTAAGAATCTAAGGGTTGTTTTAGTGTAAACCAGGAGCTAAATTCGCATATATAAGCAGAGAAAGAAAAGCTGCGTCTTTCCATTTCAACACTGGGAGGCGCAACTTCCACGAATTAATATGAGTCAAACTACTACTCGAAAGCAGATTGCTCACTCGAACCTGCGAATGTTCACTCTAATGGGATTGGATTGGAGCAAACTTTATTTGTGCCTGCAGTTGGGCGCTCGCGCGTCCCGACGAGGGCCTACGTCATCTACGAGGTTGCCGTTACTCGGCGCGGTTCTCCGCTCGCCGTTGCCGGCTCCATGGGTCCCTGCCATTCGAGCGCCCCGAGGACCTGCTGTATGGCCCAGAGCTGTTGGTCTTGGTCGTAGCTCTTCGCGGCTGCCTCGAGCCGCGGTGGAATGGTTCTTGATCTTGCTTCCTCTGGATTTTTGATGCAGTCCCACATGATGTGCGTGTAATCTGCCATCTCCCTTTGGCAGACTCTGCACTTATCGGTCGGGTATGTCTCGGGGTACATGCGATGCATCAGTCCAGGGCTCGAGAGCCATCCGGTCTGGAGCTGTCTCAGCAGTACCGCCTCCGCTCGACTCAGCCTCGGGTGCGGGGGTGGGAGAGTCCTGCAATCCAGGTGGTAGGCCTTCGTGATGTCGTTGTAGTCCGTCATGCGGTCCTTGGTTCCGAACCACGTCGGACAGTCTGTCGCAGGGACGCGGTTGGTTAGCACTCGGGCCGCAGCGTGTGCCCTCTCATTGCGTTCCGACGCGTCGCTTGTTACTCTAACAAACACCATACGAATCAAGCCACACCTATTTTCAAAGGATCCTAGCTCGATTCGAAGCTCTTCCGCCCTTCCACCTAGTCAAGCACAGGCCCGACCCTCGATTGTAGAAGGCGCTACGCTTCTCAAGAATTGCCCTAAAACGGCCATGAAGAACAGTGACCACTGCTGTCGAAGTGCGTTGCTGCCATACACACTCTCGAGTCGAGGTAGAGGCCTGAGTGGAAGAACTTTGGAATGAAGGAACGTGGAGAAGACGGGGTAATGCTTGCTGCGCATTACATTTCACCAGGTTTCGCGTCAAGGGCGAAACTCATTTTTCATGACAAGGTCTTCTTAGCTGACTTCGGATGGATGTGGTGGATCTAGGATCTGAACATCTTGTAACCACTTCTAGAAAGAACCGGTTGGTAGGGTGACGTGTAGATTAGGGTGGTTGCTTCAGCTAGTTGGTAATTCATGATAAAAATGAAGTACAGCGCGAAGGACAAGGACTGCGAGAGACGACATACACTGCGCTAACTTCCAACAATACTTTATTGCGTTGCCACATCATGGGTATTTATACAAGAGGGAGCATGCGCAGAAAATGAAAGCCAGTCACAAGGGGTGTTTTAATAGCAAGTCCTTTTACTAGGAACGTGGTCACTTGAAAAAGACGAACATTACTATTTCTATCTGCTGAGATACTTGACTTCACTAGGGCTCAGCGTGATAGAGGGGCTACTAACGCACACACTACCCAGTTTTCTGATGAAATCAGCTTCTATAATTTCCCGGGTGAGCTGTGAGCTGTGTCTCGCTAAAACTTCCGTATCTTCAAAGAGGGGCACGCAGCCGTAGTTCCGACAATGGATGCCCAAGCGGCGTTGAACAGTGTTATGGACGGTGTTACAGTGCTTTCTTAAACGCTCACGTTTTGCGCGCCTCAGAAGCTGTTCCGCAATGGCTGAAATTAAGGTCAAAGGGTAGCCAGACCAAGAAAGGTGATCAACCTCTGCAGCAAGACTATGTTGCATCTCGTGTGAGCAAGACTTGTTGAGACAGTTAACGAGGCATAGCTTTATAATACCTAATTTAACGAGCTTTGAGTGTGCCGAGTTAAAGGGCAAGAGTGGCTTCTTCTTGATTCGAAGCACCAGGACACATGTTTGTTAGCAAGGCCCCGCCTGAGATCTAGAAAGCGCAAGGAATTATCAATGGGGACCTCATGCGTAAGTTCTAGAGGCTGCAGCTCTTTCTTAAAGACCTCTAAGACTCCCGAAGCAGCAGGCTCGAAAGCGTGATCAGTGCAATGAATAAATACCAGGTAGTCGTCCACAAACATGCACACTTTGACAGAAGTAGACGCGTCTAGGTTACCTTGAATATTGCGATCATGATGAGCTAAATAAGTATCACTCAGTGCCGGCGCCATGCGTGATCCTATAAAACACCATTCCATTGTAATTTCGTTCATTCCATGAGGTGAAAGTGGATTTCAAATAGAAGGTCAGCAATTCAAGAAAACCGCTAACAGAAACACCTGCGACATTCTGAAAGCCAACTGATCCAAAGTCATCAATGCATTCATCAACGAACAGTAGCAACTTCTCATGCGGAAGTGAATAGAACAAATCTTTAACGTCGATCGAGAGCATTTTCAGTCTCTTTTCATTCTCTATTAAAAAACTAATAACTTCACCAGAATCTCTAACAAAGAAAAGATCGTTAATGATTAGAAGGTTTAGTTTATCTTGCAAAAACAAGCCAACAGCTTTCTGCCAAGTCGTTGCGTCAGTTACAATAACCTGCAGAGGGCAGCCAATCTTATGCGTCTTAGCTGGAAAGAAAATATCTAGGCTGAGCTTTTTAGTTTTTTTATCATATTTTCTACCTTCTCAAGGCTAAGGGATTTGCATAGTTTGTTTTGCTTTTAATTTCACGTTTGCGAGGGAAACACTGTCATCACGTTTAAAAACTGAAAAAATGGCAAGGATGGCCTTCGAATTGAAGTCACCCAACGACAGGACAGCGAAACCACCTTCTTTGTCAGAGGGTAAAAGTGACAACGAGTTCGCTTTCATAAACGGTGTAACATATCTAATGGGGAGCACCTTTGTGGAAGGTACCCGCCGTGGTTGCTCAGTGGCTATGGTGTCGGGCTGCTGAGCACGAGGTCGCGGGATCGAATCCCGGCCACGGCGGCCGCATTTCGATGGGGGCTAAATGCGAAAACACCCGTGTGCTTAGATTTAGGTGCACGTTAAAGAACCCCAGGTGGTCAAAATTTCCGGATTCCTCCACTACGGCGTGCCTCATAATCAGAAAGTGGTTTTGGCACGTAAAACCCCAAATATTATTATTATTTGTGGAAGGTTTGCAACATGTCAAACCATTCACACCTTCTGCAACATATCTTTCAGATTCGGTATCCGCGGTACGTCCTGCAACTTGCCCGATAAGGGCGAGAAACGCATGTGGCGACTTTCGACGTTCCACAGCGAACTTTGGTCCAGGGGCTAACACATGTTGCACCCTTTCTGGAAGCGTCACATCTCCAACACGGTGCACACTGTTCCTCAGCAGTGGTGCCTTCTTTGGAGTGATGGCACGTAGTTGTAGAAGCGCATGCTGCCAGAGATATTCAGCAGTTCTGCCGACGATAGCAGACAACTTATGCCACTTTTTCTTTGCCGTAGACGGTCTGTCAGAACTGTGAAGTTGAATAACCAGGCCGTCATGGTAGAAGCGGGCCTAGCGTTGCCATTCCGAGCGCAAAAACTTGCACATCTTCACGCTATGCCCACAAGAAGGTTTGACCCATTCACACAAGGCGGCCACTTCTGTAGGTAGGATCTTGACTGGGATGCAGTAAGCGAATGAACGAGCTCGCACACGGTCGTATAGACACGACATGAGATGTCGTATAGAACTTAAGGATGGTATTAAATGATACCTCTTGAAGCAGCGAATACTTAGCCGTAGTCAGCAGCTAAGCATATAAAAAAAAACGATTGTACATAGCCGTAAACGGGGCGGGATATTAGTGTCAGTGTCGTTGTTTCCCTCTCCGGTGCCGCAGACAAGTGCCATGTAACTGCCGCGCCCTCCGCCTGATGGTGTGGAGTGCCCTAGTTTTATACCGAGTTCTTTTTTTCTTTTAAATAATGGTAGGAATTTAGGCAAAATAACGAGAGCGTGGTGGCGCAAACCATCACCCCGTTTAAAAGGGGATGCTCATAACATCCATCCATCCATCCATCCATCATAGGGTGCCTTGCTGCTCGCTCGCCTCCGCACACGGTGGTTCGGAGAAGCCCGTATGAGTGCGCATGCGCGCTGTCATTGTTCAGCGCGCGCTGAGATGAAAGCGGCGTGGCGGCCGCACTGATATCTGTACCTCTGTACCACGGTGGAAGAACCGATAAGTTGTTTGAACGGCGCCTTCTGTCTGCAGAGAGCTGACAACTCTGCATCCCTTTGCCGGCAGAAGCCCTGCAGTGTGGGGGGTGCTCATCATATCCTGTCGTCTGCTAACCCAGCAAGTGACGCGAAAAGTGTGATGCCTTGTATCTGCATAAAAATGCGTAATTTGTGAAGTTAGCACATTTAATCCTTATAATAGTGTAAATGTAGAGGATTAGTAGCCTTATACCGATAAGGAGCAATTGAAAACAAAATAAATATTGATAAGCTATAATGTCCATAGGGAAAATAGGGTTCCATAGAAAATACATGGGGAAGATTATAATAGGGGTGGGCCAACTGAAATTGGGGGCGTGGGCAACTGAAATTTGGGGGTATTCTTACGCATACTTAGACAACTTCAGTGGAAATTCTGCGTATTTTAACACATTTTTTGTCACGAAAAATCGTTATCACATTATTCTAGCTATCGCGTGCGTCATTAAGACATTAATAGATATATAGTGTGGGGAAATGCCTGTACACTCTTCTTTTTTATTGCGATAAAGACTTGCCCTTAAGGCATAATTCTTGGTGCGTATATTTGTATTATATGTGTGCTGTGAGGAATGTGTTGTGTATGAATTGAAGCAGTGTTTTGTGGAATCTGTTGTCATGTATCCAGCGGTCATAGCTCGTTGTCACACTGTAGCGGAGGCCGGCTTGCAGTAGGAGACGCCAGCGTTCCGATTTTAAACCAGTACATGTCTATATTAGGTGGTATGTATCTGCTTTCATCGCAGGAACGGAGCAGTATCGACACGTAGCACCCAGTGGTAAATGCGACCAGTTCCACCTTGAGATAAAAGCCGGTGTAAGGGCCACCCCGGCCCGAAGCCTCTTAAGCACAACTTCCTTTGCCCAAGTAATGTGAAGGGGGAGGGAGCAGACACACGGTGGAATAAGAGCGCGTGTGTCCTGCCGGAGAAATTTTTTACGGGCTCGGAGCGAGTTAAGGGGTTGAGGTGGGAGGGGAATAGGCGGAAGATCAGGATTAGGAGGGCAGTGTGCCTGCTGGTCAGCAGCAATATTGTGAGGGTTCGCTGAATGGCCTTGAATCCAGTGTACCTTGACGCAAGTAGCTATTTTACTATTCATAGTGTGTATTGTCTCGCAGATTTCCATCGCCTTATCAACCTTCTTGAGTTCCTGAATAGCCGCTAAAGAATCAGTGAAGATATCTAGTTGCTTGATGGTAGGCAGCTTAGATGTCGCATCTTGCACAGCGTCGTGGATGGCTTGAAGTTCCATTACTAGAGCGCTGGCTTCCGTAGATACATAGCGCTGGTGGCCGCTGATGAAATTATGCGTAGTACTCAGGAATGATGTCCTTCCGCCGTCTGGGAGAAGGCAGCATCCGTATAGACTTTGCAGGTGTTAGCGCATGATGCATCGACGATATTGTGTTCGTCAATAATACCTGTTGTATCGCTGCGTCGTAACTTCGTTGGCTTATTAGTTGTGGTGCTGGTGAATTCCCAGGGAGGCATTGGATAGGGCTGATTGTCAATCCGAGAGCCGCGTTGAAAATGAGCATGCAACGCAGCGACAGCCGGAATAAGTTGCTTTTTTATTTCACGTGCTTTTTCACGTTGCAAAATTAGCTCCGCAATTGTGTTGAGCTGGGCATGTTCCTGTAAGGTCGGTATCGGAGTGATGCGGGGCAGTGCTGTGATTGTGGGCATAGCATCGCGTATAATCGCCTCCAACTGTGCCAGCTGTGCCAAAGTCAGCCGTCGAAATTGTGCCTGATATAAAATTCGTGGCTGCAAGACTGCACGCACCAACCGTCGAGCTACGTCAGTACGATCTCCAGCTGCTTTTGCTGCAATGCGACGAATAAGGTGAAGTGTTTTTGTCGAACTCTGTCTGGTTTTACGGAGCCAGTGTGCACCACTGCCGGGAGTGGTGGATATCCAGACCCAGTATGAGGACCTCAGAAGCATCAGGAATTTTCACTGCGCCGAGTCTAAATGTAAAGTGGTGCTGCGTGATTCTTGTGCGTCCTTTCTTGTTGGCCACCACAACATAGCTTGATTTTTGGGCGGGAATGTCCAACCCTGCTTTCCGAGCGTAGTTGTTCAGAACATCAAGGGCTTCTTGAAGCTGTTGAGTTTCGTATAGCTTCATGCAGGGACCACAAGGTGACGTCATCCGCATAGATTAAGAACCTCACGTCTGGAATTCGATGTAGTTGCCAGGTTAGAGGTATTAGAGCAACGTTGAAGAGAAGAGGAGCCAGAACCGAACCTTGTGGGACTCCTCTGTTCGACGTGAAGTACCTTTCTTGCCTTCCATCTACTCTAATCGCAAATGTGCGATTCTGAAGGAATGAGTACACGAATCTTATCACGCGCGGTGGAAGTCCCAGGTCGATGAGGTTGGCTATAATGATTGCATGGTCTATATTGTCATAAGCTTTCGTTATGTATGTTGCTACTACCGTGCGCACAGCGTGACTGTGTGGTGAAACCTGTAAAACATCGTCTGATAGGATAGAAAGTCCGTCTTTAGTTCCCAAGTAAGAACGGAATCCAATTTGAGCAGGATGATATTTATCGTGGCGTTCAAGCCACCAGGAAACACGTGTGGCCAGCATCTTTTCAGCGAGCTTGCAGACAGTTGAGGCTAGTGAAATCGGACGTAAAGACTGCAGGCTATTTGGAGACTTTCCTGGTTTCGGAATCGCGACAACCATTGAATGCTCTAAATCAGGTGGAACGTTTCCAGCCTCCCATACTTTATTAATAGCCTGAAGAAGTGCGTCGAGAGCTGCTCCTTCAATGTTCTTGAAAACCTCATAAGGAATACCATCAGGACCAGGTGCTGTTCGTTGCTTCGAAGTTTCAATGGCCGCTATTAGTTCGGCCATGCTGAAAGGGCTGGATATTTCGGATTTGGAAGTTGTGTAGGACTCATCAATTTCGGGGTAGTTTCTAGGTGACGCTTGATCGTATTTCGGGAAAAAGGCTCTAGGAGCGTGTTCTGCAAATTGATGTGGCGAACTCTGCATCGTTAACCTAACGCTCGCTGCAGGGTCAGGTTGCTTATGACCGCGTTCCATTGACCGGAACGTTCGCCAAAGTGCTCTGTTTCCAATGCCCGATCCAAGATTCTCGCACCACTCATACCATCGTCGTCGAGAAAGTTGCTTTTCGTGCCGACGCGCCTTCGCCGCTATATGGTTAACACGTGCACGGCTACGTGGTGCATCGGGATTCCTCGACGCATACACTTCTGCCTGACGTCGCTTTGCCCAAAGTTGCAAAAGGGGCGAGGTCCGGTTGAGGTTGTTCCTCGTCAACTGTGGTTACAGTGGTGTTCCTCCGTAGCAGTTCTTGCAAAGCGGGAAGAATTTCTGAGTGCTCTGAGTGTACTTTATCAATCGATGATTCCCGAAACTTATCCCAATGCGTGGCTGTTACTCGTCATCGAATTTTCTTTATGCACGTTCTGTGCAAACCAATAATTATTGGCATATGATCACTGTCCCATGTATCTGGTTCCACCCGCCACTGCGGCATTCCACGACCCAACGACCACGTGAGGTCTGGAGCGTTTGTTTTAGATACTGCGGGTACAGCACAGGTAGCCACAGCGTGATGGTTCAACAGTGTAAAAGTGGCATCGCTCATGATGTTTTTAACTTGGTATCCTCTTCGGGAGTTGTACTTGTACCCCCATTCGGTATGTGGGGCATTGAAGTCTCTACCCACGAGTATAGGGATTCCCGGGTACGTAGACCGGAGGTGAGCTTTCCACCCCAAGTTTAAACGTGTGCGCTGTGGTCTGACGTAGAATGACGCCAGAGTGACAGGAGTCTTCTCGTGTCAGGACCCCGACAACTTCTTGATTACCACTACACCATGGCTCCAGATCAATCACTGTGTGGGCAATATGCGATGATATATAAACTGCAGCTTTTCCCGGAGCTGAAGCCATTGTAGTAGCACGTCTATCTCTATTAGATCGGTTATGATACCCATTAAAATTGGACAGGGAGCATAGTTTATTATGCTCTTGAATAAGCAGTGCCCATACATGTGGCTTATTGTATGGAAGCTTGGTTTTAATTTCTCCTAACTTGGACCTTAGGCCCCGACAATACCACTGTAGAATTCCATCCTGTGACAGCTGCTGCAGAGAATTAGCCATGATGCAGGCAATTCTGAATGAGCAACGTTAGTTGAGCAAGTTGATCTAAAACTGTTGTCCAAACAGCTTGGTTGACCTGTTGTGCCGGACGGGATCCAGGCGTAACGGTGGCATTCGCAGTGGTTGATGCGTCACGTGTTGGTCCTGTTTTCTGACGACGCAGAATTACCAATTCTTTATGTTTGCGTAGTCGCTCAATCTCTCTGGCCAGTGCGTCTATCCGAGCGTCAATGTCATCATGGTCATAATCCGACTGATACAGAGGTTCCGGTAATTTCTGTTTCTTTGTCTGCGACTGCTTGCCACGTTTAAGAACAGAAGAATACAGTTGTGTTTCTGGGGCTTTTTCTTCTTCTGCCAAGAGCATCTCTGGCTCTTCTGCACGAACCTCATAACGATTGTGTGTTGTTACTATAGTCGTTTTTGGTATAGCCTTTCGTATCCGTACTGTTGCCTTCTCTTTAGTCGGACAATTTGTGCTTGTCATATCGTGCTCATCAGATTTACATGAGCCACATCGATATCGTGGTTGGCCTTCTAGTGTGAGCTTTTCTGGATCAATAGTACGCTGTGGGCGAAATGCCTGCATGTGTCCACGTTGAAAGCAGTGGTAGCAGAATATTGCCCGAGGGAGGTAGGGTATAGGTCGCAAATGCAACCATAGTAATAAAACCGTTCTGGGATACATTGAGGGCCCTGTACCGTCACTAAGCATGTACGGCTTTTGCCCACGAATCTAGCTGCGAACACCCTGTGTGTCGTGGATGTCAATTCACGACATATTATCTCAGGGGTGTCTTCCGGGTCAATGCCATAGACAACACACCTCTGTATATTAGGGCCCGATGCAAAGTAGCGCTGCACAGGTAGGTGTTGATCTTCTGACAGCGGGATAGATGTTAAAGTGCACATTTTCTGCACATCACTGAGAGATGCCAAGTGCACAGTGATCGAGTTGGTAGATTTATATGCTGCGAACCCTTTGTATCCAGTGGTTTCAAGAGATTCGTCAATGACCCTTTGTACATATTTTGTGGCTACTGAAGTTATGTCGTAGCATGAAAGGGGGCGTATATGAACTCGGTAGGATTGAGAAGGGGTGGACGTAATTGGGTAAGACTGAGAGGGAGCGGGAGTAGGGGATGCCGTGGAGGAATTGTCTGGGGTGGCCCTTACCTTTTTTGCCGGTTGCTCCGATGCGATGGCGTCTTGTTGAAGCACGTTGATAGGGGGACCTCGCTTGGCTGCATTCGTCGAACCGCCAGAGGGCTGCACGTCCATAGGGTCCCCAATGTCCGTCGGCACGATTTCGGATAGGTTCACATTCACATCACGAAGTGGACTGTCCTTCGGTGTTGCATCTTGGGTATTCGAGCTATCGGTTGCACACTTCGGCTGCATAGTTGACATGGATGTTGTCACGCGCAGCAGTCCAGTGGAAGGTACAGATGAGGAGCTCACATCTGACACAAACACTTCTTCGTCGGACGAGCGCGGCGGCGCGGCCGCACTAGGCCTAAGCGCCAGCCGTGCTTGTTTTGAGTCTATCAGACGAGCAGGATCAGTAGGACAAGGCAAAGAAGAGTCCTCATCAGAGTCCACAGGTCCCCATAGGCTTCCGAGGAGCTTCGTATCCGGATAAGGGCGAGATTCTCTTTGCTGTCGAGCAATTTCCAAGGAACCAAAGGACAATTGAACAGGGAGCATAGCTTATTATGCTCTTGAATAAGCAGTGCCCATAAATGTAGCTTATTGTATTGAAGCTTGGTTTTAATTTCTCCTAAATTGGAGCTTGGGCCCCGACAATTCCACTGTAGAATTCCATCCTGCGACAGCTGCTGCAGAGAATTAGCCATGATGCAGGCAATTCTGAATGAGCAACGTTAGTTGAGCAAGTTGATCTAAACGCGCCTTCGCCGCTATATGGTTAGCGCGTGCACGGTTACCTGGCGCATCGGGATTCCTCGACGCATACACTTGTGCCTGACGTCGCTTTGCCCAATGTTGCAAAGGGGCGAGGTCTTGGCTAACGCTGTCTTTTTTGTGATGACACTAAGGCGACCTAGAATCGGAAGCTCAGCAAAAGCAAGGAGCGGCTGCCAAAATATTGTCATCGTCTTAGCCGCTACAGAAAGCACCAGTCACTACATATACGAGTATATCACCAAATGCCACGATACGTTCGTCTAAGTAGTCTCGTGCGTTTATGTTTCTTGAATTTTCGCCCGAGAGGGCCGTGTTAGCATTCAAGACTAAGTCGACACTACTCGGCGTAAATAAAAGGTTAGAATAGAGTAACCTGCAAGATATTCTAGATTAAAATAACGAATTTGAAATGCATCTTCCACGGTTAGTAGCAATGTGCGTGGTCGGCGTGCATGCTAACCACGAACATCGCTGTAAATAGCAAGCCGCAGTTTCTCGCATTATGTAAACAACTTGAAAAACTTTGCACTTTGTAATAGCCGGATGATTTCACATTTGTACCAAAGTTGAGCACTAGTAAACACGCTGTCTCTACAATGGACTTTCATGAGTTGCTACGCACAGTAAGGTCGGGATATCGCGACTAAGCTTAGATATTTAGGAGGATATACCTAAGGTTGCTTCCCAAAGGCTCACCAGATGCTTATGCGGGTACACAGGCATATATAGGACAATTTACTAGCGATTCTATTCAGGAGCAGCCCATGTTTAAGGACCTCCGCGTGCCGCGCCAGCTGTGATTGTCCCCCTAAATGATGGATGGTTGGAAAAATGTATGGATGCTATGAGCGTCCCCTTCGGAACGGGGTGGTGGGTTGCGCTACCAAGCTCTTATTCTATTGCCTAATGTCATACAAGGCCCACGAAGAATAGCCATCTTCCAACTTTCTCAACACCTATTAGGAACTTTGTGTTTGTACGCCTTCATTGTTTGTCGTTTGCCTACCATGTGCGTCGACCTTGTGTACTTTAGCGTCAATACTTGGCTAACGCTGTTTATTTTGTGATGACACTAAGGCGACCTAGAATCGGAAGCTCAGCAAAAGCAAGGAGCGGCTGCCAAAATATTGTCATCGTCTTCGCCGCTACAGAAAGCACCAGTCACTATATATACGAGTATACCACCAAATGTCACGATACGTTATTCTAAGTAGTCTGCAGGGCGCCTAACTGAAGACCGCGAAAACGGGCCAATCTCTGCTGGACACCGTTCGAAGGCGCACTACTAGTTCGTCGTCTTCCTCTTCCACACTTCACTGTGCTGGTACTGACAATCTCATATATATATATATATATATATATATATATATATATATATATATATTGCATACATATGACATCAAAGACTGCTAGAAGCACAGCATCCCGTCTTTCTGTAAAAATCAATGGTGACTTCACTTGCGACAGTACTCACATCATCTATCTGCTTGAATGTTCAGTGTGTCGTCTTATGCAGTATATCGGTCAGACCGAAACATCTTTTCGTATCAGACTCAACAACCACAGAGCAGACGTTAACAGCTTGCCGCACCTTCCATTATCTAAACATGTTCGACTGCCAGGTCATACGCTTGACAACATCAATGTAACAGTAATACAATCAGGTTTTAAATCGCTCCATGATCGAGAAGTACGAGAATCCTTTCTCGTTCATAAATTTAAAACTGTGTCATCCAGTATCAACGAGAGCGTAGGAAAAATGTCGTGCCTTTCTGCCATATCTTGATGTCTGTGTTCTTGTACAGAATTTACAAAGCATGCCACCCGCCGTGGTTGTTCAGTGACTATAGTGTTGGGCTGCTGAGCACGAGGTCGCGGCTTCGAATCCCACCAACGGCGGCCGCATTTCGATGGGGGGCGAAATGCATAAACACCCGTGTACTTATATTTAGGTGCACGTTAAAGAAACCCAAGTGGTCGAAATTTCCGGAGCCCTCCAATACAGCGTGCCTCGTAATCAGAAAGTGATTTTGGCACGTGAAACCTCACAATTTTTAACAAAGCATGCCAAATCAATTTGTTCCTACTTTTGCCACGTCGCAATTGATATCATTCTGTAACTTCATGTACAGTCATCGTAATACCATAATGATATTTCATGCATATCATTTATCGGTGTTAAGTTATACTTACTGTTGCATTTTATTCTTCTATTATTTGAAAGTGTACACGTGCATGCACTGCTGATTATGCCCACGTGCACATGCCCATAAAAGCGGGTGTGCGCTTGTATCTGTGTTTATTTTGACAAAGGCCGTGCCACGGCCGAAACGTTACAACATTAAAAATGCAATTTGCGTAAGTGTGCGCCTATGCCTAACTGCCTATGCACCGGACGTACAGAACTTTTCCATTAATTATATATATATATATATATATATATAATGTCATTGTTTAATGAACTTTGCGAGTACTAAGTTTACGGCAAAACTTGCAATGACAAAGTTGTAGAGCGATCTAGCAAACATCTCATTCTGCAGCTTCTATCTTCCTACTTGCGCCGTAATACATTTGTCTGCGTCCTAAAAGCCAGGAAATATGAAAAAAAATGCACGCAATATGCCCATTCGTGCTCCGCGATTGCAGTGCTTTCACGCGTGCTGCGTATGTATGAACAGTGCTTTTAGCGTGGTGTGCTGCCGCCTAAAATGCTGCACAACCTTTCATTTCAGGTTTTACCCTATAATGTTGTTGCTTGCTAACTTGGTGAAATTATTTTTACTAATTTTCAGATAAGCCAAATAGAAAAAAAAAAGACAATGTGATTTATTCCATACAGTAGCGAACAATGTGCATGAACTCGCTCGCCTTGAGTACGTGCTTCTACACCTTTTAAACCTTGGCTAAAGTTAGCTGAAGCACCGAATAGTCGAGGCTGATGGGCAATTTTAGCGGAGAAGACGCCCAGACAGTGGTACTTTTCACAATACTGGACTCCTATTTCTAACGCTACGAGGTGTCAAAGAGTGGTGGCCGTTTCTTCGTTCTACTACACAAAATTTCTTTTAAAGTACAGCGCCGCTTCTTTCAAACGCATCTAAATTTTGTGAACATTCGCATGAACCTTAGAGGGTGTATAATTGCTCCATCTATATATAGTCACGATAGTCACGCGTAGTGTTGCGATACAATCGCGTACGCTACGTACACTTCTCATGAAGCGACGCATAAACAATTGGATATGCCAGAGTCGAGCAACTATAAAACGGAGGGCGATAAGAAGCAAGCGCAAGCACTGCAGGAAAGATGACGCGTCCATAAACATCGGCTGGTCAGCAGCTATGACAAAGCCCTCCCTGTCATATTCAGACATGAGAGAGGAATGGGCCTGCGGCGCGAAGTACTCCCCGAAGTAGCATCCCCCCCCCCTTTTTTTTCTTCCCTTCTTCCGCTGGCTGCTTCCTTCCGCCATGGGAAGGGGGCGACAGAAACGACTGAGGGGACGAACAGAGAGAGAGAGAGAGAGGGCGGAGAAAGGCTACGCTCACCGGAAACAGGGCTCTTATCAAGCTCAGTCTTTCCCTCGATCCGGTCGATCGTTACAGAGACTTCCTGCTTCGACTAGGCTCTTTTTCCTTTACACGGTTTTGTTTCGCTCCCGTCTTTCCCCGCGACGACCCATCAACGCATGCAGACTTTGCGCCCCTTTGCGCCCCTTCCGGAACGGCAGCGATGTTCCTCAGCCGCGGCTCCCTGTCGCACCTGCTATGCGCACTTCTGCGAGAAATCGCCATTAATTACCGGCCAGGTTCCACAGCGAAACCCAAGGTGCCGCCGCGCGTGCCTTGGGCCGCTCGGGCGAAAAGGCACGTTCTTCGCCAACTGCGCGACGGCAAGGGGTTTGAACGAGCTTCCTTTTCCGCACTTCCGCCGCTGCTGCTTCTCTCCCTCTCTCTCTCTCTTTATCATTTAACGGAGCCGGTCGTCGTCTTGGTTGTCAGCTTCCTCCGGCCGGTGACGCTCACGACGCCGGCCTGGCGTTGTCACGTTTCTGGGGCCCACTATTGTATGCTTTATATTTGCAACGCTTTGTTGTTCTTGCTGGCCTACCAGGTTGTTTTTTTTTTCCTTTTGTTGAAGCTAGGTAGCTTCGGCAACGACGAATGCAGAGAAGTTGTTGGCACTGATACGTTGTAATCCTCGTGCTATGCGCGGCGAATTTTGCGGCTGCCTATGAATGGAAACAAACGTTCACGCGGGTCCTAGTTCCCTAGTGTGCGTTTTGCAATTAGAATTCAGCCCCTGTAGTAGTACAGTTTTTATGAATTTCTTATTTCCGCATTCAGAGCAACAAGGACATTTTTCACCTAGACGTGGGGTGAAAAGATAAACGGGACAAGTATGGAAGATAACTTCATTGATGGCCACGCGAGCCGAACCCTTCTGGTTCGCGTTAGACACTAGTACTTTACGCCTCAGCAACCACAGCGTCAATTGACTGTACTCCCGCAAACAAGGAAGTCTTTCCCTGCGACAAACCTTGTACGGGCAAAAGTCTCACCTCGAATTCCAAACAAGGTTGGAAAAAAAATAATAATCAAGTGCAATATGTCATGACATTTTATCAATGTCCTTTAAGCCATATTTTTTTATCTTACTGTGGAGAAGGGGGAAATGTATGCAATGAAGAGAAATTCAGAAAGAAAGAGAGCGAAGGGACTGTTGATGTGGGCGCGCGCTGTCGTAGCAAGGACTAGCTGTAGGAGGGACCCACAATCAAACTCCGCATGACACGTGCGGTGTACTAATTGAGCTAAGGCAACGGCTGGCCGTCAGCGCCTCATTGTTTGGTATTTTTGCATGTCTTCACCTGGCCCTGGGAGGCTCAGCAAGACCATGGTGGCGGAAGCTTTCAGCAGCAGCAGCTCGCGTCTGGGTTTTCTTTGCCATATGGCGAATATAACGCTTAGACTGATTGAGTTGGCCGGAAGATGAAGGGGGGGGGGGGGGGGGCTCGATAAAGACAATGAAAAATGGGCGCCCGGTGCTAAGAAGTTTAATATGTGAAGTGTGCTGACACTCGAACATGAATCCAACAGTCCTTGCCATTTGATTCGAGAATTCACTATTCGAAATTGCCGAATGTTTATTTATATTCGTATATATTCTACGATGACGCCGATTGGGACATCGAAGGAGAGGTACCGATGCAAGTGTAAACTGTTCTTGATGGTCCTGTGGCTTGAAAGTTGCGGTTGTCGCTCGTCAGTTCCTCGACAAACTCTTGCTTCATTATTATCACGACTGCAGAGGAAAAGAGAGAGCACTTGTTTCTCATTCATGTGCTTCTCAGATGGCCGGGCGTGCACTTGTGAACTGGCATTGCACGCGTGTTCGAAATTTCGGAAATAAACCCCCTTTTTACGAAACTGACTCCACGCAAAATTTATTATTTATTTGTGTTTAAATGAGAGAATATTCCATTCGACATACGATGGTCCTTTTTTTTTATGTTGCAATTGTATTCGCAAACCCCTAGGTCGTGTCCGAACAGCCTTCGTTTTAAATGCTCTGGCAATACAATGGCCAACAAGTTTGACGTCGCAGTGCTGCAGTCAACCTACTCTTGGCTCATTTTTACTTGCCCTGACTTTTAATACATCGTGAGATACACAAATAAAGGACACCTGGTTTTGCTGCTCTTTGTGACAAACGCACGCGTGGCAGTAAACATGACGTCTGGCTTATAAACGCGTGTCGAAGCTACGAAAATACACGCTTACGACGAACACTGAATGGAAGAAGTAAAACCCAGTAAGGACGCAAACGACAATATTTCGCGTCGTGACAGCGTCTGATTGACGTTGCTGACATTCAGAAACGTAGTTATTTGATTTGGAACGCTTGCCCACCATGGTGGCTAAGTGGTTATAGGGTGTTGAACTGGTTATCGCGAGGACGCGGGTTGGATCCCCGGCCGCAGCGGACGCGCATACCGATGGGCGCGAAATACAACAAAAGCGCTCGTGTACTTAGGTTTTAGAGGCAAGCTAAATAAATCCAGGCGGACAAAATTAATCCGTAGCCCACTACTAGGCCTTTCGTAATCCACTGCACCGTTTTGCGACAATTACCCGAGGCACGCGCAAACACCATTCCACGTAAAAAACAGGTCTGTTCTGTCAGTCGGTCCGTCGGTCGCTGGTCGGGTTCTCGCGGAATAGATTCAGCCTCGTTTAAAAAAAAAGCAAACCGCGTGCGGCTCTTGGATTTGAACCTCGGCCCACCAGCGCAACAGCCCGAGACTCCAAGCCCACTAACTTTCTTTTTTAGGTTGTATTTATTACCATGAATTAAATGATATATGTACACGAACTAGTTACAATATCATGAGCACCACACGATCATAACCAATGTCAGATGAACGAGCAGTACACTCAAAGACGAAAACGTCGTGCAAAGCAGCGCCTTCCATCACAACAACAAAAAAAACTTGAAAGGAGAAGTTAAACACCTAATCAAAAGAGTATACCCGTTCATTTTATCAGGACATTCATTTTTATCGTGAATGTCCTTCAGACGCGTAATCATGTGAGAGAAATGAAAGCTTGAGGGTAACCGTAATCTTTTCCGGGAATCGCTTGCGGCAAACGCTATGCGCGAAGGCGAGCTTTCTGGTTCTTTTCTTTCCCCGCACGACCGGCTGCGCCGCTGCCGCGGGTGCGCGGAGGTGAGCGCCATCTGGTCGTGCTTCAAGGAACCCAGTACCCACGCGGGCCGCGCCTCTCGTTAATCGGCTGTGACCACCTGACTTTTTGCACCTACTCCGGGGACGCTGCCGGATTTTCCGCTTCATCAGCTATATAATGCTTTCGCATTAAAAATGCCTCGCACTCGGCAAGAAATCTTCGCTTTAGGAGAAGAATCGGCTTGATGAACCACATTCGGCCTGGAGTCAGCATCAGAAGACAGCAGATGCAAGCTAGGGAGCACGGCAGCGAGGAAGTCGCATCTTCCCATTTTGGCATCAAGCGCGCGGTCAGCATTCGTAGCCCTGCTCAGTTAACGTGTCGTAGTTCTAGTTACAACGTAGCACGTCCACTTTCCGTTTGATCATATAGGAAGCAGTGTGCTACAGCTTGCAGCTGCAGAGCACTGTCTTTAGCCGCCGTGGTTGCTCAGTAGCTGTGGTGTTGGGCTTTCTGAGCATGAGGTCGCGGGATCGAATCCCGGCCACGGCGGCCGCATTATGACGGGGGCGAAATGCGGAAACGCCCGTTTGCTTAGATTTAGGTGTACGTTACAGAACCCCAGGTGGTCAAAATTTCCGGAGTTCTTCACTACGGCGTGGCTCATACTCAGAAAGCGGTTTTGGCAAGTAAAACCCCATAATTTAATTTAATTTAGCCCTGTCTTTACTTTGACAGCGAAGCAGATAAGGGCTACTTTCTTCACTATCGCGTCCGCGTCTAGAAAAAATCCCCAAGATAGTGCAATACCGGGCCAACCCGCGGCGGAGGTGAAGCAGCCGTCAAGCACTTCCCATACGTGGGCCGATCCCGAAGATAGTAAACCGCCGGCCCGACCCGCGGCGGAGGTGCAATTCGCCATTAAAGGGGTTGGGACACCAAATTTTGAGGCTATAAAAAGTATGTTGTAGGCTGCTTCCTAATGCAAGGACACCCACAACAAAGTATTGGACGCTGCAAACTTTTCAAAATAATTTTAATTCAGCTTCAAAAAGTCATTAAAAGCTCCTTCTCGTGGTCGAGAACCATCGCTAGCACGGCAGTTATGACGTCACAGAGGAGGAACGAAAATATCTACGTCATAGCACACTAGCACAAAAACGTGACGTATGATGAGTAGCGATGAAATGCCGATTACGGAGCCTGCTGAGCCGAGCGACCGAGCATAGCCTCCACTATGACCGAGCTACAGGCATATAGAAATCCTTTCCCAATGCAAAGAAGGGGTAACGCGTGCAGACACAGACGCAGGAGGAGAGAAATGGACAACACGAACTCCGCACGGCGGCCCGCGAACGGCAAACTGCGTGCGGCGAGTAGCCGTGCGGACGGGCCGAAAGCCGACCGCACGGCCGGACACGTTGAGTGTCCGGCCAACTCCGAAAGGGACCAGGATATGCGGCGTTCGTGTTGTCCGCTTCTCTCCTCGCATAGCCGCATAGTTCGGCAGCTCAGAGCTGTCTCTCGTTCGCTTGGCCTTTCTCAATGTGAAGGCCCGTCCACGTTACCGGCACGGAAACTCGCCGCTGCCGTTCGCGGGCCCCCGTGCGACGGCGGTCTTGCTCGCGAACGGCCAGATTTCCTTGCCCGGGACCCATTTGTGCGGCAGCCGTACGGCGAAGCGGCCAATCAGCGACCGAGAAGTGGTCACTCTGGCACCGACGGCAGCCTCACCGCTTCTGATCGTTTGGCGCCGCCGATATCGTCGGTAGGCCTTTTCCGGTTCATTTCAAAGCTAAAGCTTACGGCGCTTCGGAATGAATCACCGACTCTCACAAGCCGCAATATTTTCTTACCGTTGTTGTCGCTCTTCGCAATAATTATAATAATCGCGACATGCACTTCGAATCGCCAGTTGTTTACCTCTGCTGGCAGAGCACGCGTATGCACGAGCAGACGATGCGGCATAGTATTACGTCACTATTTTTGTGACCCACGTGACCAAGCCGTGTTGCGTTTCCCCTCCTATGACGTCATAGCATCACCCGGAGCCCAGAAACCGATACCGAAATCGCTCGGTATAATAATGCTATTACTAAATTATTTATCGGGTATATATGAATCCCGCGGTGTGTATCGTGCTTCCTGAAGCAGTACGCAACGCTTGAATTGACGAACGCATGAACGAAAATTTTCAAGTCTCCACCCCTTTAAGGGGCCCACATACATAGCTTCGCTGGCAACTGGTAATCCTCCGTCACAGTGGAAGGGCAGTGAGTTTATATATATATATATATATATATATATATATATATATATATATATATATATATATATATATATATCACAAGAAGCCACCAAACACCGACGCCAACGACAACATAGGGGAAATTACTTGTGCTTAAGAAATTAAATAAAGAAACGATAAATTAGTGGAACCGCAAGCGGATATATATATATATATATATTTAGTGCAACCGGATTGTTGCGTATTTGTTCTACGAATTTGTGCGTTCTCTAGTGGCTCGTTTTACATGGGCCTTCGCGCTGTCACCATGTTCCATGTAACTTTTAGTTTTCCTCTCTACTGCGTAATTTGGCATTGGTACCACGTTCGCTCCTGACTAGCGTACTGGAAAGACGGTAGTTGGACAATAAAAACAAGCTTGGCATCTATGGATAGCCGTACGTGGGCGCACAAAGAAATTTTATATTCTTGGCCTGTTCTGCGCGCCAAGCGACTTATTTACACACTCAGCGCTTTCATGCTGTCTTCACAAGCACGGTAAAAATTGAGTTTACGTGATTCTGAAATGTGACAAGAGTTTATTTGATTCTGAAGCAGAAGTGATAATGAGGAAATCGGGAGCGAAACAAGCAGGAAAAGCTCGGAGTTGAAGCACTGCTTTCGACACAAGATATTTGTTTTCCACTCCATTGCTTTACAACCGCTTTGCAGCGTTCTTATACGTTTTCTTTTTTTCACACAGGATAGCTCGCACGTTGAATTGTGCCTGCTGTTTCTATATGGACAAAGATCCCGAAATATATTGTTTGTTGCGCCTCCTTTGTAGTAACACAACCGCAAAAGGAACATTTCGCGGTTATTTCGCGTGTGTGTGCATGTGTGTGTGTGCGTGTGTGTGAGTGCGTGTGTGTGTGTGTGCGTGTGTGTGCGTGTGTTCGTGTGTGCGTGTGCGTGCGTGCGTGCGTGCGCGCGCGCGCGCGTGTGTGTGTGTGTGTGTGTGTGTGTGTGTGTGTGTGTGTGTGTGTGTGTGTGTGTGTGTGTGTGTGTGTGTGTGTGTGTGTGTGTGTGTGTGTGTGTGTGTGTGTGTGTGTGTGTGTGTGTGTGTGTGTGTGTGTGCGTGGTGACGTTTTTCGTCCGTACATTCTGCGTCTTTTGCAATGCCGCAAATGTCAAACTTTGGAACACGCGAGTGCTGTTGGTACCAGCATGACAGCATGTCCTCGCTGTGGCGGTGACCATGAAGAACGTATTCGTGCCCTAAGCATCCTGAGGTGCCCTAATTGCAACGGGCCCCGTGCGCAAAGATTGAACGAATGTCCAAAAATGAAAACTCAACGAACAATATAAAGGAAGTGGTTAGAAACTGGTCTACTCATAGGGAAGCAGCAACCGCTGTACGCCCTCGCAGGAAGGACGCGCAGAAGCCGAATGAGAGAAGAGCACGTCTGTGAATCGTCAGCCATCTGATACACCTGTACCTCTACGAAGGACAAAATTTCCGTTATGTGGCCTCCTTCGCCGTTAAAGAAGTCACCTCCAGAAATTTCAAGCTTGCCGGACAAAGATTCTGGTATGTGGCTTCCGGTGCCGTCCGCAAATCTTAGTGCAGAAGAGTAGCCGCTCCCGGAAGGCCCTGCATCTTCATCATTGGATCAACTAATCAAGGTGATACCCAGGAAGATGATTACTGCCCTGGGAATCTTACTCGCCTCTTCAAAACACATCTTGCTGAGGCATCGGATCAAATACTTGAAGCTCTCGAACTACTGTTTTGCTGCTATATACGTAAAACCGCACAAATGGATTTTTTTTTATTTTTCTACCACTTGGATAGCACATGCCTGTTTTTATAACGCACGTGTTTGCGCGGCACCAAGTAATGGTATAATCCGCTCATGTACTTTATCAGTGTACGCTTTATGCAGGGTTCATTCGCGCATGGACTAAGGACGCCGTATAACTTGGCGTTAATTTGCTATAAGCTGAAGACAGCACGCATTGTGTATTTGTAAGAACTTACCATGGTGTGTGTACCGTACTTTGAACTGACAACTCCTATTTTCTGTAGTATTATATCGCCACCTCATTTTCCCCATAGCTACTGAGGTAATTTAGAGAAAAAGACATTGTAACTCTTCGCTGACACATCCGGTATGATACATGGTAATGGTACATGATACACACACAATGAAAAAAAAACCGGTGTGACTCGGAGACTGACTGAAAATCTTTATTTGTCGAAGTATTTACAGGGAGCGGGTGGAGCAGTCCTTAAGGGGCCGTGCCTTATAAAGACTAGGTGGGCTCCTCATTACAGGAGCCCATAGGCTGTAGCCGCGGCTCGGGCACAGCCGACCAAGGCCTTCTGGTTTGCCAGGTTGGAGCAGCCGAGCAGGACCGCCTCCCAGTCCTCCCGGGTAGGGTTGGGTATATGGGGAAAGTGCGGGGTTGATTGGCATGCCCACACCATGTGGAAAACGTCCGATGATTTTTTCCTCACAGTGCGGGCATTTCCCTGTGCAGGCAGGGTCGAAATGTTTTAGCACGTACTGCCGGGCACAACAGTGTTTTACTATAGAGGCGAAGGCGTAAACGCGCCTCCGCCTTCGTGAGGCCCTTACAGGGCTTAGGAAAGATGGCATGGCCTTATTGGTAATGTTGGGTGATTTCCTTAAAGGTAAATGCCGGATTGGGATCGGAGTCCGCAGCGAGGGGAGGCGAGGGCGATGCCCGGAGAGTGAGCGCGCTGGCAGCGGCGTCGGCCGCTTCGTTGCCCTCGAGACCCTCGTGCGCGGGAGTCCATACTATCGTGCGGGACGCGGGGACCCCGAGATAATTGCTGCCTTGAAGTAAACGGTACGCAAAATAGGGAATGAAACCCCTTTCGATGTTTCTGCAGGCCCCTCGCGAGTCGCTAATAATGACCCGCGAGTCCTGATCTGCGGCGGCGGGCGCGATGGCAACCTCTTCCGCATGTGTTTTGTCTTGTGCTTTGAACATAAGGCCGTTCACCGCGCTGTTTTGGTGGACGACAGCGGCCGTATACCAACCCCCATAATGTGGGCCGGAGGCGTCCACGTAGAATGCTCCGTGTTTGTTCCCATAGTGACGTGCCAATGCTTCCGCCCGCGCGAGGCGCCGGCCACTATGGTCGTCTCGCGTCATGTTGGCCGGAAGAGGGCGCACGTGCAGGGCGTATCTCCAGATTTCCGGGATGCGCACGCGCTCTTCCGTCAGTGTTGGATGATGGATGTGTAGTCGGGCAAGAAGGCGGCGTGCCGACGGCGTCCTTGAGAGTCTTGTGTAGTGGTTCGTCAAGTGTGCTCCTCGGAGTTCCGCGAAAGTGTTGACCATTCCCAGGCTGAGGAGGCGCTGGTTGGTTGTGTTGACCGGGAGTTCAAGAGCGCGCTTGTAAATACTACGGAGAATCACCACGAGGGCGTTCTCGTCAAACCTGCGAAGGTGGAGGTAAGGAGTCGAGTACAACACTCAACTGGCTACGAATGCGTGCGCCAGCCGCAAGGTGTCTTTGCACCGTAAGCCCCCGTTTATTGGAAACCCGGCGAACCATGCGGCCCACCTGGTCCCCGACCTTGCGCAGTTTGGCCAGTGTTGTGTCTACTCGGTGGTGTTTATGAATAAAGAGACCCAGTACTCTGATCTCATTGTGTTCTGTGATGGGTCCATTTGGTAGGGGTACAGTTTGATTTTCGTAATGCACTTCGGCGAGGGACGAATGTGCACAAATTGCGATTTGGCCGGGGAGCATTGAAGGCCGCAGCGGCGGGCGTAGGCATCCACGATCTCTGCCGCTTGCTGCAGGTTGGCTTCAATGTCTCCTACCAATCCGTGTTTAGCCCAGATGGTGATGTCGTTGGCATACAGCGCGTACTGTATGCCTTCTACATTCCCCAGCTGAGCTCGGAGTTTCAGCATTGCCAAATTGAATAGTAGGGGTGAGAGGACCGCGCCCTGCGGGGTATCTCTGGAGCCTAGTTGGTAGGGGCCGTGTTCTTCATGTTGTATCCGGATGTAAGATTGCCGGTCGGAGAGAAATTGCTTAACGTATTGAAACGCGTTGTTTCCACATTTCATTTGGGAGAGGTGCGTCAGAATTATGTCGTGTGTGACATTGTCGAAAGCCCCCTTCAAATCGAGGACGAGTACTGCCTTGTCATTGAGGGGGTATTCGACGGGATTTAGAATTTCGCGGTCTAGTTGAAGCAGGACATCTTGCGCGGACCGGTGCGGGCAGAACCCGAACACGGTGTTTGCGAAAACGTTTTGGTTTTCCAGAAACTCGGAGAAGAATGCTTCGTATTGAAAACGCAATAACCAACATGCAGGAGCGTAAAAAACAAGAGCTATCTACGCAGTTAACCTGCTGCGGACGTCTATGTGTGGGTTTAGGGGGGGAGGGGGGGGGAGTGAGACCCCAATATATTTCTATTCGTTCGCCTTACTCACTAGGCCGCGACTATATATTTTTTTCTAGGCGTTTATTTCACGCACACATGACGCTTGCGAGAAAGATAAACAGATAACATAGCAAGGAAGCCTTCTCCTGTTGCACGTCGACAAGTACACATACACAGAACATCATAAAGTTCCTAATCATGCTTGGAACGTGCTGCTCAGGTCACGGTTGATCTTCACAAGGAGCACTAAATCGGTGTAAGCACTTTACGAATACGGAATACCAATCTCGACGAAATTCGATTTGTTCGCATAGATCTTTCAGTTGGACAATCGTTTTCTTTTTTACTCAAAAAGATCTTACAAGCACTATGGCAGGGCATAAAGTAAGGGGGGGGGGGGTATTTTAAGCAGTAAATACATAAAAAGTACCAATTTTCAACAGGAACAGTGCTATGAAAAGATTGCCGTGTTATACAATATTCAAGGCACAGGGAATACAAAGCAATATCTGAAGGCACATGAACACTTGTTACCATTAACAGAGCAAAAGGAGTACTGTTAATGAAAATAATATACAACATTGCAAAAATACGCAATCATATACACTAGACTGGGCTTTCGTGAACGGTATTAAATGGGTAAAGCATGAGTAACTGACAGCGGAAAGTGTCAGGGTTAGATACGGAGGCTATGCTATCAGGGAGGTCATTCCAAAGACGAATGGCACGAGGTAGTGCAGGTGAATTAAATGCATTCGTTTTGCCGTATATGCGCCTGAAACTGAACTGATTATGTAACCTGCGTAAAAAAAGAGTGGGGTACTTGCAGTTGTAACCGGGTTCGTTTATTTGTGTAAATATATTTGCGGAATAAGCACAAAAGAGCGATGTTGCGGCGGATATCTAATGGCGGCAATAGAAGGACTAGTTTATTTTGTGTAATGCTTGAGTTTATACCGTAGTTACGTTATATGAACCGGGCTGCTTTATTTTGTGTCTTTTCCGTTATATTGACTAGGTAATTTTGATGAGGGAACCACATTGAGGAGGCGAATTCTAACTGTGGCAAAATGAATGTTCGGAAAGCGAATCCATTAAACGAAATCAATGGAATCCATTGAACGAAATCAGTTGCTGATGAAATTATAGGTTTGGCATTTCGATGCAACACGCATGTTTTCCGCGGGCCGTACATCCGATAAGTAGAAGCGTATCAGAGGGCACATCGTCACGCTTAGTTGGCGCCAGATATGAGGCTTTGGACAAAAGTATTTTCGAAGATTTCGTTGAAGCATATCGCAAAGCACCTATCACTTCTTGGCGCGTGTGTTACCTTTTAAGTGCTCAGTACACGATGATGATGATAATTTCGTGTATAATGGCACAAAGTCACGGGGGGTGGGGGCCATGTGCGACGAACCGCGCGATAATACCACAAACGAACAAAAAATGCAATTGAAGGAGGGAAAGAAATTGAAGGTGGGGGTTGCAGAGGAATTTCAGTAACTGAACAAAAACGATCTGTTGTGTGTTCCGTCATTGCTTAATCCTTTTCTGTTTCCCAACTTTGTATTCTATTCGTGTAAAGATTTTATGCTCTGTTAAAATCTGTATTCGCGAAATCATTAACATTTTTTATGTGCGCGCGCGCGTGTGTGTGTGTGTCGGGGAGGGGGGGGAGGGGTGGAGGCGGGTGCGCACTGTTTTCCCTGTGCACTGTTTTGCCTAGTGCGCCAGCGCCAAGACCTTCGAGGCTGTTCCTGGGCACCTTAAAAAACACCTTTTGTTTATGTATTTATTTATTTATTTTATTAATTTATATATACTGCTGCCCAATTGGGCTATCGCAGGTGTGGATATGTACAGTGGGTGTAACATCAGAACATTTATCTGCACAAATCAGCTTCAACACCCTAGGAATCAATATTGTTTCAAAATAAAAGGTACAACGAGTAATAATAAACACAGCATAAATCAAGTTAACACAAATATTTCTGCAAATGCAGGGACCTAGTTTCCCCTGGTAGCAAGTTAAATTTTTCAGCTGTACGAGGAAAGAAGCTATACTTAAATAGGTTAGTACGTGGTTGAAATGGTGCAAGGTTAAGTTTGTGGCTATTCCTGGTAGGCATCACTTTATCGGGAGACAGATAGTGGCTCATTAATTAGTAGCGTGGAGTGTTAATGAGATTATGCAACAATTTAGGGCATTCACGATCGCGCCGCTCGGACAGAAGTGTAGACCTAGTGCAACATGGTGAGATGAGGGTGAGAAGTTCCAGTCAAGAGGATTGCTTTTTTTTTAACTGATTCGAGGGCGTTAATGCCAGGTACTTTATGAGGGTTCCAGATGGGGGCGTCCATATTCGACAATGGTTCGAATGAGCGATTTATATGTTAGCAATTTTGTTTCACGAGGAGCTTTTGGCATTGTGCGATTTAGATAGCCTATGTTCTTTAGTTCTTTATTGCATGTGTATTCAATATGCCTTGACCACGACATGTTAAGTGTGAAGATGAGGCCAAGGTACTTGTATTCAGACGCCCGTTCAAGGGAAGAGCCATTAAACTAATAATTAAGCAAAGAAATAGAAGTGCGCTTACTAAAAGATAAAGTGACTGTTTTTACAAAGTTTATATTAATTTGCCACTTGTCGCAAGAACTGTAAAATTGTGTAAAAGAATCGTCAAGGGAAAGGTGATCAACATACGTGTTAATTACGTTATACATCACAAAGTTGTCAGCATAAAGGCGATAGAAGGACACGAGATAATAAGTGATCGGCTGATTCCGGCTAAATCGATAATAAGCATAAGGGGGATACGCCAGACCAGACCTGTGCAACAAAAAATGAAATAGTGGGATACGGCATTGCAACCTTGTGAATGATCATTCCAACCGACCCGTAGGACAGCACTACCAATTCCGAAACTAATTAAGATACATAAACTCCAATTTCAGTTGCAATTTGTTGTTCGTTTGTTTACTTTGGTTCCGGTGGCACGTTTGACAAGTCTTTCAGATTTGTGCGGCGTAACTTACACAGCCCCGCAACTGAATGGGCCCCAGAGCGAACTTCTCCTACAGAAATGCAAACGTTATACCGTGTTGCGTATAAAAAAAGTACTTACGCACTCGACAGGACTTGAATATATGCGGGGAGACCCCCAATGGATTTCTAGTCCATCGCCTTAACCACTTGACCATGACTGCTTTCTTTTTCTTCTTTATTTGCGTTTCAGCAAAATACAGCAATAAAACTCACGCATGTTTCTTAACGTTAAATGCATCAGCTAGACTCAAGCGTGATGCAATTTAATAAGGCTGCAATGAAGCGACGTAACTTAATTTCGACAACTATTCAGGAGTGTTGACCGCGAATTTCAGTACATCTTTGGTGTAGATGACGCTTTTCATGTTTGCGGTTGGACGTGGGACAAGTCTTTTGAATTTGTGCTACGTAACTTACTGGGCACTTTAAGAACGTGCCCAGAGTGGGCACTCTCCACAAGAACGGAAAAGTTACACCACACTGTTCGTAAAAAGAGTATTTACGCAGCCGACAGAACTTGGAACTGAGCGGGGAGACTGCAATTGATTTCTAGTCCTTCACCTTAACCGCTCGGCAACGACAGTCTCTAATAGCTGCGCCATAGCCTTGTAAGCGCTCAGTACAAATTCGGTTGCGAGTTCCTTTTATTTTGCGTGCTTGCGCTGCGGTTAGATGTGTGACAAGCCTTTCAAGTTTGTGCGGCATAACTTACAGAGCCCTCTATTTGAATGTGCCCAGAGTGGTCCTCGCCTACAAATATGCGAGAGTTATACAACGCAAACTTGTAGTCGAAGTCTGCGAGCTGCTTGTTTCCGTCCTGAGTACACCTGATTCTGGCACTGAAGGTTCTTGGCACTGAAGGATCTTCCAGCAGCTCAATTCGTAGGCACGCGATAAGTTGCTCTAGAAGAATCCCAGGCAACGTTTCCCATGACCCAACGCACCATATCAGCGCCGCTGTGCCTTTAATACTTCCTTCCTTGTTAAGCTCCCTTCCTTGTTACGCCCTCAAATGCTTCAAAGTAAGAGTTTTTCCTATTGCCTAGAAGTCAGTTACATGCCACTCATAATAACTGTCGGTATTGCAACGAATTAATCCTAGAAGCCATGGCAAAATCGCAAAACGCATTTGCAAAAGGTAGCCCGTATCCTCAAAATGTTCTTAAGCTAGTAGCTTTTGCAAGAACGGAGGCTTACCATTCGCTTTTGCAAAAAAATTATTCGCTAGAATTGTTAAGACATATTTATTAGCTAAGATGGCTGACGAATCCTAAAGAACACTTACGAATAAAAATCTTTGTGAATTCGCCTAGCGCAGTTTTTCGAATACGAGGCCCGAAAATCTAAGAACATATAGCAGTAGGTCCTATTTAGACATTCAGGTGGGAGCATCAATTTTCATTTAACTTCGACTTCATCGCGCCGGCAATACTACGTGCCAGACAACAGGACCTGCCGGCAAAAGACGTCACCGTTTATTTCTCCCGTGTTTATGTGACTCACCTAAGTTCCGCTGCTCTATACGCTTCTCGAGTCACGTGACGTACAGGATGAAAAGTAATGGTCAGAGCGAGACTTCGTAAACACTGGCCGTGTTCGGGTGGCACGCCCTTTTTCTATTACGGGATCTTCCTGCCTCTGGTTTTCTGGATTCCAAGAAGGATGCGAGAGGGACGCGGGAATTTTCGCAGCTCCGTGAGGAAGAGTCCACCGCTTCCTCTGTTCGCATTGTAGCTGACGTCGCTTAGCGTTGAAACAAAGCCTCGACTTTTATTTCACATTTTCGTTCTGGATTGCTCTGGAATGGTGCTTCGCTTTAGTTTGCACTTGTAGCAGTGGAAGTAAGCGTGGAGAACTTATGAATGTTACGTAGGCTCGCGGGTGTCCGGGCCCAACAGCAAAACGGCTGAATTCAGAGAGGCTTTATTTCGTACGGACGTTTTGTAACTGCCTGTCCACCACTAATAGTATGTTTAATATCGCAACCGGTTGGCGCCTGTTCTTAACAACTAGTTTAGCGTACGAAGTGCTTTGTGAATAGGAGGAAAAGCGCAAAATTTTCAACAGCGCAGTCTGCAGCTGGTGCCCAGGCAAGGGGCCAGAACACGGATGAGTTGAGATTCCAGAAAAAAATTCCAATGTTTACAGCATGCTGTGTTGTTATAAATTGAATGATGATGATGGATACGAGAATTTTCGCAGAATCAGGTGGCTTTGCAGTATATTTAACTGAAGACCAGCGAAACTGTCGCAGTTTCGCGCCAAAACCATGCTGCCGTGATGCACCGCACCTTCCGACACTATTATATTCTCGAGACACGCGCTGCTCACGTGATCTCTCCTCCACCGTCGCAGCCTGGGAGAAGACGGCACTCGCATTAAGTCACTTATATATATGTTCACTGTATTGCAATACAATGGAGTGGACAGGCATTCAACTCTAGCCCTTGCGAAGTTTTTGCTCAAAATCTTTGTCACCAACATCGTCGCGGTAGTTTAAAGAAACTTTCTACCCTTTGCAAGCAGCTTAATTGGAACTGGTAACATATTGATAATTTTTTTGCGGCTTACTTATGTGGGGGGGAGGTAGATCAGAAGTACCTCCACCCCCCCCCCCCCCCATAGGAGATGTGGTGAGCCCTCTGTGATCAGCGTATGCAGGGCCCATTGCCGCGTGGACATACGCGCGCAATACACAACTCAGCAGTGGTTTCCATTTGGCTGAAGACAGCGCGCGTATGCCTCTGCCGGAAATTTACATGGCGTATAAACCATATACGTTCGATTCACCATAAGTACTCACTCATTCTTCCCTCTTCCTCACTCGCTGGCTCCCTAGCCCTTTACCCCATCTTGTGGAGTGGCAGGCCAGATACAAGCTCGCGCCTTTCCTATAATTGAAATGTTGTGTTCTTGCGTTATCTTTGCGTAAATATGGTTTGTAGAACTGCGCAACCTGATGATTCCTTTCGTTCGATTCTATCTCTTTCTTATCATCCACCGCTCAAAACCGGCGCTTCCCGGGCCTAATGTATCTGTAGCGCCTGTGGCACGTGCGACGAAGTGCGAAAACAACTGCAATGAATGAATTAGACAATAACTGAATACTTTATTCGTCCCACTAAATTAGGGAATGGACTGCAGACAGAAAAAAAAGCTTCAAAAAAGTAGCTTGAGGACCATCTGGAGCCCAGAAAACAAATACAGGTGTATATTATACAGGGGTGGCAAGCCGACCTAATTTATCCCAGTAGGCAAAGGCGAATAGCATTTGAAAAGGATACAAGATGTAATGCTAAATATAGGAGAATGGACGGTTTACAACAAGATTGATCCCAATAAAAATGCGAAAAAATTGTGTATGTGTAAACAGCATTATTTGATACTTTTTATTACACCTCATAGAAGCGCAAGATGGAGTATAAACGTCGTTAAAGGCGTCATGCTAATTTAACGTTGTAGGCAAAAAATAATGTAGCCTCTATTCACTGTAGCTTGTTCTTACGCCCAAACTAACTATCTATTTGCTTGTCTCGTATATTCACCGACACTTGGCACAGAAAATCTGAGGGAATATAGTAACCTGTATTGAAAAAGAATGTCCACACGGAAAACAACTGTATCTAAGAAAATGTCAATGAAATCATTGCATTATTCCAGCCCTGCTTTCGTATAGAATTTCGTGGGAAGAAGCGTGAAAAATGAGCCTTGGCTTTATGACTCTGCATTAAAAGTTGTGTTTTCGCCTTGCATTATATATGGCTCGATTTCTTAGAATTCAAGCGTTATGACTTATATATGTGTCGTCCTTCCCGGTTTATGCTCACGCTATTGGAATGTGGCACACTCGAAGTGTAGAGGTTCACGAATGAGTCAGAGCTCGAAAAAAATATATAGGTGAACTACAGCAAGCTGAATCCTGTCAACGTGAAATAAACGAATTTCGACGTCAGCTCTCTCATAACAACTTACTTTTCACTCTGAATGCTATAGCAGTAGCTGAGTCGGCAAAGCAACTGATTTTGCACGGCCGCTGGCAATAGCTTCCCCCTTCATTTATATTAAATGCACGAGATGCGACGTTCCGAAAAAGAAATTCAGCCCGGAGTCGCGTTGCAAGTGCGTGTGAGACTGTAACAAGGCATTTATGTTTCCTGGTGTGCAAAAAAAAAAAAAACACGACAGGAAGCTGTCAACAGCTGCTGGCAGAGTAATTTTGCTTTGCATGTGAAAAAACAAAAACAAAAACACTCGTTCACGCATGTGGACGCCTACATTTTATGAACTCCGTTTTGTTTTCATATACTAACGTTCCCTCAATTGAGTACACTTTTCCTTCTCGACAAATTCAGACGGTATGTATCGGTATAAATGCCGTCTATTTTTCTTTAGTATATTCAAGGTGTCTCCAAATGAAGTGCGGCGAAAGCAACACTTAGAGAATGGAAAAACATACAGTCAATTCAAGTGTAAGATTCTATGTATATTTTCGAGGCAAGGAACATGCCGGCAGCCGCGGATGCTGCTGACCTATGTGTGGTGAATGATGGCAAACAGACTTTCTTCAGGCCACCAGATTCATGGAGCGCCATAGACCTCGTGTTAAACTCACAGACCTTTTCGTATCATCGACAACGGCCCCAGACAGGATGGGCAGCGACCATTTCCTAATTTTAACAAACATCATCGCACTTCAGACTGCTGGTCGACAGTATTGTACTGTGACACGCTGGGAAAGATACAGAGAAGTGTTGGATGGATCCACTGGTGAGCTGCTCACAGATATGTTGCGGAGCAAGAGAATGGCTGCTACAGTGTTGAAACTGCCTGTGTTGAAACTCCCTACTCCCTACTCCCTACTAGCGGAAACTAATGAGAATAAAGGTAAATCCCTCCGCGAAAACTCAGTATAACAGGATAAACGCTGTCATCCGTCGTCACACCAAAAGGTTAAGACGAGTTCAATGGGCTGCTTTCTGTGACAGTTTATCCGAGTTTACTCCGACGACAAGGATATGGGGAGTAATCAATAGCCTATCCAGAAAGATTCTCCCAAACAAGCCATTCGAAGCACGTGCTTTAAAACAAGTGCTTGCACATGTAAACCAACCCTTGCAGAAGATTTAGCAGATGTATACACATCTGGCAGATCAGCAGGAATGGCGAACTCTCAGCCGTCTCAATCATTCCATAAGATGGATATGCCATTCACCTTTCGTGAGTTGGATTTGATGCTTAGCTGATTAAAAAGACGCTGTGCGGTGGGTCCCGATTTGTTCAGCAATAAAATGCTGATACATCTGCCATATGAACAAAGACGAGTCCTTCTGGACATACTTAATCGCGTCTGGAGCAAAGGAGGGATCCCACAAGCGTGGAAGACAGCATTGGTGGTGCCAGTGCTCAAGTGTGGAAAGGATCCTGCGAACCTTGCCTCATATCGGCCAGTATGGCTAACGTCATGCGTAGCAAAGTTGATGGAAAGATTAATATGTACCAGGTTAACTTGCTATCTTGAGCAAGAAAATAGAGTGTCGTGGTGCATGACCGGATTTCACCCATGGTTGAGTGCCCAGGACAGTGACTTGGTCTTACTAAGCCACATCGAGCACCTTTGCGTCGACGGCCTTTCGACACTCGCCATGTTTATGGATGTTGCAAAAGCATGCGACTGTGTGCTTCATACCGGCATCATCAACGCACTCCAAGACATGGGTGTCTCTGGAACATGGGTGTCACTTCGATTCGTCCATGAATATCTTAGGGGGTGACATGCCATGGTTAAGCTCGGAAATATAATGAGCGAAAAGCGACGCATTTGCCTCGGCGTCCCACAAGGAAGTGTTCTATCTCTCTTGGTTTTTAACGTTGCCATGGACACCCTTCCAGACTCACTGAAGGTAGGCTAAACGGGAGTTAAATTGTCCATCTACGCAGATTACATCTGCATTTGGATCTCGGGGTACCAACACAAACGCTTGGCACGGATAGCCCAGGGTGCAATCTCCGTCATCGATCACCACTTATGACGCTTGGCCTATCTTTATCAGCGAAAAAATCCGCCTTCATGCTTTTCCTTGGAATGAGGTGCAAGTCAACCCCCCTGTCGCTGAATATTAGAGGCCATCTGATTCGCATGGCAACCAGTGTTCGATCCCTTGGCATCACCGTCGACTGCGAGCTATGGCGACGCACAGTTGAAAATGATGTGACTGCATCACTGCAAAGAGTTAACGCACTTCGTCGCATGGCAGGTGCACGTTGGGGAAACAATCATACGTCTATGTTTAACTGCGGTGATGTTGATATCAGCTCCCGCTGATATCAACATCACCGAACCAATTCGAGCGCTTGGAGGCCGTGCACAGAAAGGGACTTCGCTTGGCGATGGGAATTCCTGAAGCGGTTTCAAACAAGAAGGTTAGTAATGAAGGGAAGCCTCTTCCTTTTCGCCTGTGTGCACATCAGCCCTTCATGACGCAGCCATTACGGCTGGGTGAGTCCCCCATAGGCGCCGGGTTTCTGCGGCGGCTAAGAGCAAGAACTCGCTCCAATTTCTACGCGGCGCTGAACACCTTTCGATATTTAGAATTGGAAAGATCTAAACGGAGTCGTCTCGACCCGCCATGGTGTTTTTCGGACGTTACCTGCAGCCTCAGTGCACCCCACCTGCCGGCGAAACGCACCATTTCAACTGCTGAAGCCAAGTTTCTCGTGCTAGACCACTTGAGCACAGGGTTTCAAAGCCACCTACAAATGTACCTAGACGGATCGGCCGCCTGGATCGCGTAGTTTCGTCTACAACTGTTGAAAGTGCCACAATTACTGCGGCCTTGCGGAAACTACGCGCCTATTCCGCACGTGACGTCGTGGTACTGACGGACTCAGTCATCTTTACAACGATTACACCGTGGCCTACCTCGAGAGAAGTTTACAAGGCAATCTCTAGCACTGATCAAAGTTCTAATGAGATAGGGATTTAACGTGAAATTTCAATGGATCCCATCCCACGTAGGAATTGAAGGAAATGAAAAAGCTGACGCTCTTGCACACCTAGCACTGACATGTGACCCAAAAGTTAGAGTACTAAAGATTTTTCACAACCCTAAGGATGCAATCCGCATTCATCATCATCATCATCATCATCATCATCATCAACAGCCTGCTTACGCCCACTGCAGGGCAAAGGCCTCTCCAATACTTCGCCAACTACCCCGGTCATGTATTAATTGTGGCCATGTTGTCCCTGCAAACTTCTTAATCTCATCCGCCAACCTAACTCTCTGCCGCCCCCTGCTACGCTTCTCTTCCCTTGGAATCCAGTCCGAAACCCTTAATGACCATCGGTTATCTTCCCTCCTCATTACATGTCCTGCCCATGCCCCCCATTTCTTTTTCTTGATTTCAACTAAGATGACGTTAACTCGCGTTTGTTCCCTCACCCAATCTGCTCTTTTCTTATCCCTTAACGTTACACCTATCATTCTTCTTTTCATAGCTCGTTGCGTCGTCCTCATTTTAAGCAGAACCCTTTTCGTAAGCGTCGAGATTTCTGCCCCGTACGTGAGTACTGGTAAGACACGGCTGTTATACACTTTTCTCTTGAGGGATAACGGCAACCTGCTGTTCATGATCTGATAATGCCTCCCAAACGCACCCCAGTCCATTCTTATTGTTCTGATTATTTCAGTCTCATGATCCGGATCCGCGGTCACTACCTGTCCTAAGTAGATATATTCCCTTACCATTTCCAGTGCCTCGCTACCAATCGTAAACTGCTGTTCTCTTCCGAGACTGTTTAACATTATTTTTCTGCACATTAATTTTTAGACCCACCCTTATGCTTTGCCTCTCCAGGTCAGTCAGTCAGCATGCATTGCAATTGGTCCCCTAAGTTACTAAGCAAGGCAGTATCGTCAGCGAATCGCAAGTTACTAAGGTATTCTACATTAACTCTTATCCACAATTCTTCCCAATCCAGGTCTCTGAATACCTCCTGTAAACACGCTGTGAATAGCATTGGAGAGATCGTATCTCCCTGCCTGACGCCTTTCTTTATTGGGATTTTGTTGTTTTATTTATGTAGGACTACGATGGCTGCGGAGCCGCTATAGATTTCTTTCAGTATTTTTACATACGGCTCGTCTACACCTTGATTCCGTAATGCCTCCATCACTGCTTAGGTTTCGACTGAATCGAACGCTTTCTCACTCCCCATTCACTTTAGGGCAGTCCACGAGACTCTGCACCTTGCCTGTGAGGTTCATGGACTTACTCGGAAAGAAGCAACACTGTTGTACCGCATCCGAACCGACTCCGCGTACACCCTGGCTCGGTTATTCAAGACTGGACGATGCGCGTCCCCGCTCTGTGCCTTCTGTGGTGATATCGGAGACATCGAACATTTCATTTGGCTATGCCCGCAGCTCGACACAGAAAGAAAGGCGATGGTCGACAGCCTGCAAAAGATTGGTCTTTCGCACAAGACCTTTGAAGACATCGTTTTCCCCGGAGGGCGCGCGGCTATCGGGAAGAGAGTGCAAAGACTGCTGATCACCTTCATGCGAGACACGGGGCTCTTCGACACCTGGTGACACACATAGTGACACTCATAGAGGCTCAGGTGGAACAATTGCTGGCTAAGTATGCCAGGCTAACGCCGCCTTCTGCAACACCTCATCCACCATCACCACCTTCTTAAAGGCGCGTAATTATATGTGCATGTGACACACGGGCATACTTCGATCCTCATTGAAGTCTATGCGCATTGTCTTGGCGTAATGGAAAAATCAAGATTGATTCTTGTGGTTTAAAGAGAAGCTGAAACACTTTTCGAAAAAAATGAGTTCTCTGCGGCATTCTACAGTTTTGAGTCCCCTGAACACGAATATCTGGTTCAAAAAGGGCGGAAACAAACGCAAGCGGCTGTTTTTTCAAGAAAACGCGCACCAGCGCCTCAGGGCATCGCGCGAACGCCGCTGTTGCCCGTGATTGGTCGGGGCCGCTGTGACGTCATTCGCGGCAGTCGCCGGTCGGCGCCGCCGTTTCAGAGTGTAGCACGCTGTTCTGTTCTGGCTTCATAGCTGAGTCAAAGTTGTTCTTTATTCTATGGCTGAGTTGTAAGCATTATGGAACGTTCTCGCTGTCTCGGACAGCTTGTGTTTTCGCCGTACATGTTCGAACCGACAGCCGATACGGAAAACGATGGCGGCAACGACGATGTTGAGTGTGCCAACAGCGAGAGCGATGTGTGCACCTTCTCGCGCGTTGGAAATCTTAGCTGGTACGTATGTTTTTTTTTTTTCATGTAGCTGCACATTCCAATGACGGGAGAAAAAATGCGCTAAAGTGTCACTGGGAACTTGCTGCTGGAAGAATGCCGCAGCACTAACTTCTCATTAGATTGTAAACACGGGTGCAATTACGCGATGTCAAGCACCTTGGCGCTGCTTGTCTAAAGTTCCGTGCTTTTTTGCGTGTTGATACACGATCGCGAACACAAGTGCCGCGTTTGGATACTTCAAGCTCTTCAACATTATCTGCCTGTGTCACACTGGCTGCTTCAAACTCTTCGATTGGTGATGGTAGTGGAACAGGTTCATCTCTCTCTAGGCGCTCTGCTAGAACCTGAAAGAGTGCAAGGCATGGATGTCAGGAATTTCAGCGTATCATGCATATCAGCAAACATGACAACAGTTGGATTACTTCCAGTAATTGAAATACTTTTTCAGTAATTTATGTGGTGGATTAGTTGTCTAGTGATTTAGCAATGTGAATTATTTGGTGTCTGTAATTTCATGGCTGAAGTAATTTATTAATTGCATTAAATATGCACTAGTAAGTTGTGTACGGTGCCAGAACGTTGGTAGTATCATGAGGTGTCGTGGAGGAACATGGGGGGGAGGGCATGAAATGTTGGCAAGTGTATGTTACCTTGAAGAAAGGTTGGCATCCCTTTAAACTTTGCTTTTTGCTTCTTGTATGCATGAAAACTTTTTGGAAGCAATCGTAAAGTAATACCATTTTTGAAAGCGGTAATCGGTAATGTAATTCGAATCGATGATTGTAATAAGAAAGTAATGAGTAATGTAATATAATTACTTTCAAATAATAATTTTGTCATGCCTGATACATAGCTAGTTCTCTAGGTACAAGGGCAAGAAAACATTTTTTGTGCAGCAGCGATGCCTGTATTGGACTAGACGACGTCGAACGCTGACAAGTTCGATACCTCACAACGTTACTTCATTGTTTGAGCCCGTTCGCCGTGACACGGGAGCGGCTGTGCCGACGCTTATTTTTGCGGCATTTCGCTGCTGGTAGCAAGCTGTGAGTGCGAAATCTACGGAACGAAGTTTTTACATGCCAAGTTCAACTACTGTGTCGCGAGCATGAAAATATTACCGTAACGCCTCATGTCGTGCGATCTGAACACGAATGCCGAACAGCTAAACCTGCGGGCACCGCGTGGTAGGACGAATAGCAAATATCACGTAATGCACAAGCGCACCCCCGGTCAGTTATTTCACCGTATCAAAACAGCACCGAACAAACAGCCGTAGTACAGTGTTCATGGCACAGTGGAGGGGAAAAAACAGGATGAAAACGGCAAGCTGTTTGCACGCATGTGCATATTCCCGGCTGTGCCTCCACCTCGCTTCGTCAAAGGCCGCTGTAAGGCCGTTTGTTCGACACTCAGGTGATCATCTGTTTAAAACATTCCCCGTGTGCACATTAAAACCCTTACCTCACCCTTTCTCCTCTTGGCGAAGGCCGCTCTTGGAGGTGGCGAGGTGTTTGTCTTGTGGGAGAATATAGACGGAACAGCGCCGGGCTTCAGTCGCGCCGATTTAATTGGAATACCGATTGTCCGCATCGTTGTCAAGCTCCGATGATAACCACTGTCGCGGAAATTCTCCGAGCACAGCACAGTTGATTTCGTCGGCACGAAATTATCTTTCCTCACCGCACGGACCCACTGCGCTGCAAGTTTCTTGTCCTTCGGGAACATGTGAAACACCACATCGTCTCGGCCGCCTGTGTTCGCACAGCCGAATGTGCACAGAACGAGGGCAGGTTAGGCGCCCTTGGCTGTAGGCACTCACGCAGCGCAGAAAGGAAGCACAGTTCACGAAAATCGCAAAAGAAAACAAACGTCAGCGGCGGCATATCTCTCGTAGCGTCGTTTAGTAAAGCGCAGGACGGGAAGAAACATGCCAGCACGCCGGTCCGGCAGTACGGTCCCCGCGAGTTACGTCACTCTCGCCGGTTCTCTCCTCTGGCAACCACCTCACCCGGCGCTACGGGAAGCGACGGGGATTTAGAAAGCTATTTCTGCCCCTTATATTAACAAAACAAAGAAAAAAATTTCAGAACCGTAAATGAATAGGTCTGTTCTTCCCTTTGAAAATTGAAAACCGCTTCAGCTTCCCTTTAACTTCCCGGAGCAACGCTCTAGGGCAATGAGGAACTGAATTAACACGGCAAGCTGGTGGTTGCACATATTTCTAAGGGTGGGCAGCGCAGCCCCGACGAAAGGAAGTGCACGATGAGGTACCGCGCAAAGGATGGCACCGGATTAATTTTGACCACCAGGTGTTCTTCATCGTGCAGCTAAACGCGGGTTGTTGCACTATCACCTCCATCGAAACGCGGCCGCCGCGGTCGGGAATCGAACCCGGGACCTCGTGCTTAGCAGCGCAAAGCTACAACCACTAGGCTACTCCGGTGGGTGGCAAGAAGACGGTATACGCGTCGTGCAACATGGTCCGCTCAGCTTTTAGTTCGTTAATTATAGAGAGAAGTTCCTTCGAAACTTTCTTCAGCAGCCTTAGGTTGATGAGAAGGTTACGCAAGGAGTTTCTTGTCACGACGAACGCATTTGTTTGTTTGTTTGTGCGTGCGTGCGTGCGTGCGCGTGCGTGTGTGTGTGTGTGTGTGTGTGTGTGTGTGTGTGTGTGTGTGTGTGTGTGTGTGTGTGTGTGTGTGTGTGTGTGTGTGTGTGTGTGTGTGTGTGTGTGTGTGTGTGTGTGTGTGTGTGTGTGTGTGTGTGTGTGTGTGTGTGTGTGTGTGTGTGTGTGTGTGTGTGTGAATATAACCACGGTACGGTCGTGCGACCACCAATTGAAAACCAGAAATTGGGAGTTTTGCGGATAAATCTCAATCGCTAATTTTTCTTTTTTTCTTTTTTTGCCGCCAACTGTTTTTTAGTTTTTATCGAATAAATTCCAAACTGCCGAACCCTATAATCATTAACAAGCACGGCTGCCAGATTCACACAGAAAGCAGTTTGTGCGCGATGACACTTCGTAAGTTTGGCTGCCGGTCAATCATGACGGGCGAAATGCAACCGCCACAGACGAGCCAGCTGCTCTCGGGTCACGATCACAACAGGCACTAGAAAGAGAGACTTAACAGAAAGCTTACAAAGATAGCCTGACGATGCACATATGACACGCTAGTCTAGTAATCCCACGTAGCGTACATTAAATGACGCCTTCTAAAAATATTCCATTACTGCAATATCAATGGGTAGATTGAGTTTATTGGATTACGCGGCGATAAGTTATTTCACTCATACAAAGATACTAGCTCTTCTCTGTGCAAGAAATAAGAACAAGAAAGAATGAGAAGTCACTGATTGTGTGCTAACACTGAAATGGCGTTGCAGCAGGAGAAACAGCGAATATACGAACCTATAGAAAAATAAACTGCAACAACGGCGAGAATGTTGTCTGACACGTTTGGCACTCAGTCGCAACTGATATAAATTGATCATACCTAATGATGTGTAGCTGTTACATGACGCCATGTCATGCGCATGCTCACACGGAAATCATAGGGAAATCGACATAGTTGAAGACTCATGAGGAGTTTTACGCCGAGGTGAAGAATGCAGAGAGTGAACGCTTAAAGGCGCACCGACTGAAAGAAAGAAGTCTCGTTTTTCTCTTCTGTAGTACATTGCTGTACACCCAGTACTTTCGGCATGAAGTTCCACCTGAGCAGAGGATATAATTAGTCGCATCACCTTTTAATGCGAGTAGTTCAGAACGTGCGCCAAGTGCAACGCGGCTTTCGACGTGAAACTGGAGACTAATCAGGTCACAGAAACCGCGAGTGGTTGTCACGTGGCACCACTCACACGTGCACGCTCACCGTGAGCGTGCTGCCGAAAGTTCAGTGCACTGAGCACTCAGCATCGTCAGCACCTCAAGAAATAATTCAATTGCAGCTTAAATTTTAGAGGTGCAGTCCGCTTTACGCGGTGTATTAGGAAGCCTAGTCAACATTGCTAATATGTAGCATATATCGACCACAAAGTTATTTTTTAACGTATTGTACTAATTTGAATTCTGCAAGGCGCTCAGTGTTATTTCTAAATCACTTTGCGCACAGCAGACTCAGAAGTTCGATTCTCATACTAGATAACCTGCCTACGTCTAAGTACGGGTTCCTGAAATTATCAGAAAATGACTTCATCGCAAGCGTTACCTACGATACATAATTATAAACCACCTGCTCTCCCCCGCCCTCCACCCGCTAGCTATTTCATTCTGAGAAGCCAGAACACATTGAATAATTACACACTTTCATGAAAACTATATGTAATACTTTGTAAATACATATGCTTGAGCGAGCGAGCGAGCGTGCGTGCGTGCGTGCGTGTGTGTGCGCGTGCGTGTTTGTGTGTGTGTGTGTGTGTGTGTGTGTGTGTGTGTGTGTGTGTGTGTGTGTGTGTGTGTGTGTGTGTGTGTGTGTGTGTGTGTGTGTGTGTGTGTGTGTGTGTGTGTGTGTGTGTGTGTGTGTGTGTGTGTGTGTGTGTGTGTGTGTGTGTGTGTGTGTGTGTGTGTGTGTGTGTGTGTGTGTGTGTGTGTGTGTGTGTGTGTGTGTGTGTGCGTATTGGAGTTGTAGCATCTCGATCTTGCGAGAACGTCGGGGAAAGATCTTAGAATAGTCATGCTGGGGGTCATAAACTTTCTTGCCCTTTTCTTTGTCTTCCTGCCTCTTTTTTTTTTCTTCCACTATAAAAAAAAAACAAGGGCTGAAATTGCCTCTACCAAAATGATATTTTTTTCTCATTACTGTTGTTCCTTCCTTTTTTATTTCTTTAACTTTGTCTTAATTTTCATTCGTCTCGGGATTGACATTTGCCAAAAACGTTGCTGTTGCAGTAAACTAAGACGCGTGGCTGGTATGTTGAAGCGATACTATTTCCATTCTTTTCCCTTTTGCGCTTTTTTGAGTACTCTGAGCGGCGCACTCCCCCCTCCCCCATTACAGGGCGGTTTGAGCGGTGGGTGATAGCAAAAGAATACTAGCACCATATTAGCGCCTTTTCCCGCACCCAGAACACTCACAGAATTATCCAGTACGATGGGCCCAGAGTCCTATTACGCCCTTCAAATGATCAAGTTTCATACTAAAAATAATAGAAACTTTTTGGCGACAGCGTCTATGGTCACCGCAGGCACAGTGGCCCTTCCAGCTTGGGATTGATGAGTAGTTTATGAATTTGTCTAAAGTTGGCTCGCGCACCGATGTCTAGTAAATAGATCAAACAGCCACCCCTGTCCATAGAGGGACAAAGCTCTTACCGAATGAGCTTGCCTGAACCCATGGAGCACCTGCTATATGATTGCTTGAACGAGTTCCAGGGAACACCGTTTCGTCACTCTATAAACGAGTGTGCTGGGGGCCGTATACTGCAGTGCCCACACTGGTGCAATAACATGTGAGATTATTCGCGAACAAGTTTCCATTCGTGTGTACGCAGTTGCGCTTTGCAAGTTATCCCTGAAGCCCGCATGCAAACACAGCGTACAGGATAAGCGCAATCCCTTCCTTTGGCCGTACAATGTCGCGATTCAATTTCCCAGCGGTAACTTCTGCCTCGCGATGAGGAAAAACTATCGAACGGGTCTGACGAAACGAAATTTCAGGCTCCATCAACTACGCTCAGTTTACGTGCACGTCTGTGCGACTTGGATAGCTGTGCCATTTCGCAAACTCTTGGACGCAGTTTTCTAGTTGCTTCGGAGTTTCGCGACGGTGTACGTTCAAGAGATATTGTCATTGTTGCACAGTTGTAGTGGCGGTTCTTCAAAACCTTTGCAGTGCTGGTAAATTTTAGCGACAATTGATATGTGCTGTTTGCCTGGATTATATATGTTTACTCTAAATGTTAGTCGTCCTGATAAATTTCATTTTTTAGCACACTTTCCATTCGTAACTCGCGCATACTGTCGTAATAGTTTGAAAAAGAAATAGAATACGAGACTATACTTGCACTTGATTACTTGAGACCGCAATGCCGTATTACTCTTTGCACCCTGTTGCTAAGCATAATGTGGCCCTTTATTCAATCCCTCTGATATAAATAATAAATATGGTGACGGGAAAGCAACCGTTCGAGTGCGCGTATGATGTTGTTAAATTCAATCTGAAAATTAAAATTACGAATTTAAATAGCCCGAAAGGAAATTTAATAAATCCGAAAACTTGCTATCAAGCCTCAGTCTCACGGTTGTAATAGTGTCAAGCCTGGTAGTCCAAATAAATCTTGTTCATGTCAACCTATTGCTTGAATTGAGGCATACTATAGTACAAAGTTTATAATTACGTTCTGTGCATGAAAGGAAGTGGAAGCTGCCGCGCATATTTAAGACACATGACAAAAACATGGTAGAAGCTGTACTTTGTAAATAAATGTCTTCTGATCCATTATTATTATTAATATTTACTACTACTACTACTACTACTACTACTACTACTACTACTACTACTACTACTACTACTACTACTACTACTACTACTACTACTGCTACTACTACTAATACTACTACTACTTTCATATTATAAATCCTAGAATCTTATGCGGCATTCTTCCAGTCGCGAAGCACCCCTTTGTGGGAGCAGCGTTGCATCAACTCAGCTTACAGTCAAGTTCCCACCATAGTTGACATTTACCTTAATTCCAATTTTATCATGCGCCCGAAACTGGGATCTTTATGTTTCCCATTGGCCGGTCGCATTCCCTACTTATGTGCCCAGCATTGCGACTGGCTGTAATTTCGTCTTATCGTAGCGCGATAACCTTTCTTGTGAATACGGGCCCAGGTCATCAGGGGGCGGATTCGCATTATATTATAATTCTACAAATTGGTTCGTGATTAGCCCAGGCGATGATATGTTTACTATCGCGAATGGCCGATGCCTATAAGAATCATCCACGGCAAATATTTATTGATCAAGTATTTTCCACGTTAGAGCAGTTCGTCTGAACACAAATAAAATTTACGTTTCTCTGTCTCGAACCTTTACAGGCAGCATTTATTAATTATCTTGTAAATGGTCGAATGAGCGACTTGAAACATTAATGGGACGCACGGAGACACGTGCAGCCCGAGTAGACAACGATGGGGTGCCTGCAACAGTTTGTGGCCACTGCTGTATTTACGCACTCGCTCGCGAGGTGATTGCTCGCCGCCGCCTTATCGAACTCGGCGGGACACATTGTATTCGCTGTCATTGGAAGGAATCGAAAGAATAGCAACAGTGTACACTCCTGCACCTAACATTTGCAACGACACGCTCGGAAACGGAGGAGCTAACGGCAATGGACCATCGAAAGCTGCGGGACCGTAAAGGTGAAGCATATAACTCTAATGGAAGCAATAAGGCACGTCTTTCTTTTTTTTTTTTTCAATTGAAGGCGCAGTGCTTTGTGTCAAGCCCGCGTATGCACAGTTCTTCGTACACTAAATATTCCCGCGGCTGCAACATTCTCGCAATATCCATGTGCATAGAAATATGTGTACAAATCTTGGGCATACAAATGTATAACTCAACACCTCATTCGTAGCGTCTACGTGATCGAGGCAGACGGTGATCAAGCAATTCGGTGCAGTGGCTGCGTATATGCAGCTTACAAATTCTATTGGACGTAATAAAAGCAATACTTGCTGCTGAATTCGAGCATTGAAGCTAGCGTTCGCTGGTACACGCTTTTACATTAAAGCACAAACTTCATTGAGAAAGTTGCTTTGTTTCTTACAAAGAATCTTTCATTAGTTGCACAGCCCCAAACGCTCAAAGAAAGGCGCCTATTATCGATTCTGTTTCTCCAAAAGACGATGAGAGGCAGATAGAGTTCGTTGCCAATTCATGTTATCAGAGAAAGCAAGCCTCCATCGTTCTCATGTTTTGTACCTTTGTTTATTTCTTGTCTAATTATCATATGCCGAGGATTTCCGGACGAGATTTCATCGCTCGTGGCGATTTCACAAGAGCTTTTCGCAAAACCCTGTCGCAGAATTACGGCAGCAATTTTCCAAGCAATATAGATAATGCAACCACGTACCGTTCATTTCTTTGCTCACTCTCACAGCGTTTGAATGCTGTTGCGAAACTTAAAGTTGCCGATGTGAGATTTTACATTAATATGCTACAGATGGCCTTCTTATGAAGCACTGCCGAAGTCAAGTTTCCGCCTGTACAGCCCGTACTTGAGAAATATTGACCCTTCATCGACTACCTCACACTTTTTTGGCTGGGGTCCATTTTCGCCCTGTGAAGTATCTAGTGTTGTTTCCACTGCAATATCTACTGTTTATTTACCTCTTTCGTTAGCTTTTCAGCTCGAATTTACTGCAATTGATGATACGGTGCAAAATTTGGTGCTAGGCTCTGCAAAATCACAAAACAATGTGCACAAAGAGAAACAAAATAAAGTGAATTTGAAGTCACTGCGTCCTCCAGCTCACTAATGAAAGAGGTCAACGAGTTTCATGTTTAGGGAGCGAAGTAAAACACTCATCTATGGTCTTACATGGAAATGTCGCCACTCCTTGCATTTATTGGTTTGATATTTCAGTAAAACCCTTCATTCAGGACTTACTTCATCAAAAGTTGTTTAAACAACTTTTATGTTCCAAGGAAGCATAATTTTAGCCTAGGTTCGGCATGCATGCGACTTAGCCACTAAAGTTAAATACGCTATCATGGTCATAGGGCAAACAATGGCATTATCCAGTCTTCGTCTCCTTAAAAAAAAAAAAAAAACTCGAGCGCATTCGGGCTGTCTGTAGACGTACAAAAGAGTACGCAGTACAGCAGACCGCTTTGAGATGACTTCATTTTGGTCATTAACACAAACTACAACCTTTTCCTAAAGCCAAACTATCCTTGCCTATTTTGCCGGGTTAGCATGGCTGCCTGGCTGAGTGCCCGAGTTTTCGTGGTGCTGGGTTCAACTGGGTCGGTCGCTATATCGGTGGATATATTTGCGGATATTTATACAGTGGTTATATGTGCACCAAATAAAAGTGACTACGAACGGGCTGATGTGACACTTGCATAATGAGAAAATATGTGCACCTATATTCTACGTAAGAAAGAAACTAACCCCCTATATAAAAGATAATATATAACGCCGTTCAACGGGCATCTCTAAAGCACATCGATGCATGCGTTAATGGGATGGCGCCTCATGTTTAATGGCTTTGTTGATTTACTTTATCTCCTCTGATTTAGCCACTCAGTATGTGCCATTGAGTGTGAGTCCGCTCTTGGCCAGTCCTTCAGAATGGATATGTCACACTGTGACACAAGTGGTCAAAAATCTCTAAATGTTGCTTGATAGGTGTCGTATTTTTTATGCGTACACCTCTCCTCACCATTCATCACTCGATAAGCATCGTGCGTCGTCTTGGTAATTGTGACATCACTGTATACACACCTGTCGCACGGTTTATATGTCTTATTTGGAGTTTGTATTAAAATATATCGTAATAGTTTGCCACCGATGTAGGGCACAAACGTAAAAGTTGGATGACAATAAATTTGTGACTATTGCGTTGAATAAACATGTTGCATAAGATTAACGTAAACACATTTGTACGCGTCGCCGTTATTTCTGAAGCATTTAGCTAAGCGCTTCACTAAAAAAAAAGAAAGAAAACGCTCATGCCCCGTACTTTGGGTTCATGTTAAAGAATCCCAATTGGTCTAAATTAATCCAGAGCTCTACACCGCGTCGTTCGTTCCAACCCAGAGTGCTGATTCAAGACGTTAATTCACACAATTTCAATTATTGCTCACAAACCGCGATGTAAAAAAAAAAGATAAAAGAAAATCGCCCGAACGGGGGCTCGAACCCCGGACCGTTAGGTTAAAAGCCTAACGCTCTACCGACTGAGCTATCCGGGCGAACTGCTAGTTCGCTTCTTGTATACAGAGAAGTACATATTTAAACTTTTTATTGCATTGAACTATTTATCCAAGGAGTAGTGAACAGCTGTCAAAAGCGCAGCGCTCCATTTAAACATATGTCGTGATGACTAGAAGTCAGAAGTCACAAATGCATTCGCATTTGCGAGGCAACAATGTCCGCCATTGAGAGAAGAACAGGTTGCTGTAGAACGATTTTCTTGATTAAAAAAAAAACCGTCGCCAATCGAATCCTGCGAAGGCGGGTGGTCAGCGAAGTTGTAGATACGCGGCACCTAATTTAGTGCAACTTATCAAACACAGATTCCATGATGTGCGCCCATTACGCAAATTGCTCTTAAAAGTGATACATGACACAAACACGCGTTTCAATACAGTTTACAAAACCTTAATTTTATTTATTACTTTGAAATTACTCCTATAATGCTTTTGTGGTCGCTTTGTACAGCCAAATGATTCCGTTCTTACTTAAGAAATGTTTTTTTAGCCAAGGTTCAATCGATGCATTTGGCTCCTTGCCCTATCCTCTGCCGCCGGGATCGACCCACTAGGTTTTCTGTCGACTTGATGAACGCGAAAAAATGTGGAGATCCTAGATATAGACAGCTTCGTTGTAAAACGTGTGCCTTGGATTTTAAGGCATATTTTTTTAAGGAACAATTGGTCTTAATGACTGCGGCCGTTTGGGGAGGCTGTAGCCGTGCACTGAAGAGCGCCACCGTCGCATAACGTTACATGGGCACCATTCTGTAAGATCACTCCTATATGTTGGTTCCCCGTTTAAGTTTTACGAGGGGCTGCCGCAGGCTTCACGCCTGCCGGCAGCCGCCAGCCCGCAACGGTAGTCGACGAAGGCAACCGCTTCGGCTTGTTCTTCTTCGTGCCCATCACCGCATCCGCCCTCGGCTTTGGCTCGTCGCTTACGCAAAATGCGGGGTGTGTTTTTTTTTTTTTAGCTGCGCCAAATCTTTAAAATTAGAAAAATGTAAATCGCGGTAACGTTATGTTTACGATTTGAGTGTACGCATAGGCAGCCTCCAGATACAGAGCAATTTACGCTATCACGTGCATAATTAGCGAAGTTGCGGTAATTAACTTTCCAATTATAAACAATAGGTGGCTAGAGCAAATGAGTACTTTGGGGCCTGTCCTGGACGCTACTTATCCCAACGATCAAATTTTGAATAGCGGATTTCATGTGGGAGCTACGCGACCAATTAGTTACCCTTCGCAGGCTCCTTGAAACCAAAACTGGCTGGAAAAAAGCGTCTGTGTCGGCGATGTCACCGCCCCCCAACCTTTCGTCACATCGAGGTCACCGCCGGTCCGGCCCCGCGAGCAGCTCGCGTTATCTCTTTGCTATCTGTGGCGTTGGCCTAGCGCTTCAATGCAGGCAAGTCGCCAAATTTACTTCGTCATTCCCTTGGGCGCCATGTGCCCTCTTCCACCGACGAATGCCGTTTCAAGGGCCCAAAGAATAACGAAGTAAATTTGGCGACTTGCCTGCATTGAAGCGCTAGGCCAACGCCACAGATAGCAAAGAGATAACGCGAGCTGCTCGCGGGGCCGGACCGGCGGTGACCTCGGAGACGTCACAAAAGACGGGGGGGGGAGGCGACATAGACGACACAGATGCACTTTTCCAGCTAGTTTAGGTTTCAGGAGCCTGCCAAGGGGAATTGTTCACGCAGCTCCCACATGAAATGCGCTATTCAAAATTGAATCGTTGGGATAGGTAGTGTCGAGGACAGGCCCCAAAGTACTCATTTGCTGTAGCCACCTTTTGTTGACAATTAGAAAGTTAATTACCGCAACTTCGCTAATTATGCACGTAATAGCGTAAATTGCTCTGTATCTAGGGGCTGGCTATCCGTACAGTGAAATTGTAAACATAACGTTACCGTGATTTATATTTTTCTCCTTTTAAAAATTCGGTGGAGCTAAACAAAACACACCGTATTTCCTGGTGTGCAGCTGCACAGTGTTGCCTTCGTGTTGCGTGGCCCTGCTAGCCGCGCGGTTTTAGCGCAGCTCTGTTTTTCAATAAGCGACCTCGTGACAACGGAGAGCTCCTGCAATTAGCGCTCGTTTCGAAGAGCGCGCTCTGCAACGCCGTGTATGCTGCAAACAGGGTCCTTTAGTTAAAAAAAAAATCGATAGCATGTTAAATGAGTGAAAGCGAGGGACTTCCGGAAACGCTGCTGCCGCTCATGCAGAATAGGTGATGCAAAATGCTACGTTAAATATTAACAGGAACGACTTCCACTCTTTGTGTTGGCCATGTGTGGTGAAGGAACGTGGGAAACAACATCAAGCAGACAGAGATGTCCCACTGTGAAGGAATTAAGTTCACGCTGCAGCTCTCTAGTAGACGATTCCCTAAGGCGACCTCCAACGTCTCTCTTCCCATTTATGCATTAGATTACAGCTTTAGTGCAAATTCATTAGTGCTCGTTAGAAAACCCCTATTCGCAAGTCCGTCTTTTACCAGAGTGCGCAGAGTACTTCAGTCCACTTGCGGGAAATGCTTGCTTTCCTCCCGTAGAGAACGAACCAGGAGAAATACGAAAAAGGAAATCTGTGGTTTTATGTGTCAAGGCCACAATATGATTATCAGGCACGCCGTAGGGGAGAGAGGGTAAAGTTTATCTTCAAATTAATAAGATTGGAGTTCGGCGTCTTTTTAGTGGGTCTGGGCACCCGCCGCGGACAAGGTTCCGAGACCTTGTCTCGAAGCGGCTTCCTCGGCTGGCTGCACGAACCCGGGATTAATTTTGACCAGCTGGGGTACATTAACGTGCCCCCAATACATGGTACACTCGGACGTCTTTGCATTTCGCCCCCGTCAAAATAAGGCCGACACCGCAGGGATTTGATCCCGCGCCCCCTGGCATAGCAGTCGAAATGTTTGCATTACACATTTGATTCAGTTGTCACTACATATTGTTAATTAATTTATTTATTTATTTATTTATTTATTTATTTATTGATGTATAAGTGCGCCTGCGACACAAATTATTATGTCCATTAAATCCACCTGCCCAACATGATGTTACAAGAATGGATGCCTTGGACACGAAAGATCAATCAATTCAGCCGAATCATTCTGGTGAATTCCCGTTGCATCGTTTTTCACTAAAACGTCACGGGGTCTTTCGAAAACAGTCGAATGGGATTTGAGCTTCTGCTGATTGGTTAGATTAGGTGCATGGAAAACTCGAACACGGTCCCCATCGACCCACGAGGCTGTGAAAGCAAGCTTGTGCTTATGAGGGGGGGGGGGGGGGGCAGACTGGGCTGTTTGAAGGCCTTTGACAGCGTTGCCCCATCTCTTCACTCAGGTTTCCATTTCCCTTATTCCTGCACCTGCGTAGAAGACATCCAGATGCTTTTCTGGCTAACATCCCCGTCTTCTCCCTTTCTTTTCACCTCTCTCTTTCCGTTTTCAAACAGTAAACAACTGTAATAAAGGTATACGGACCCGATGCACTGTGGGGAATTTTTTAGGCAAAGCTTTCATTGGTGTTTGGCCAATACGCTGCTATTCTTTCGTGACATTTGCAAGTACAAAATACCAAGTTGGACACATTTAACCGGTAAACGTCGCACTCAACGCAAACTTTGGCTACTCCAACACGCGTATCTCACGCATGACGAAAAAGAAATGACTACACCCTACACTCTAAGAAAAGTTTACACCCTTTCGAGTGTATATTTGCCACACAACGATAATCGTCATCTGTCTTGCCCGCATTTCCTTGCTTGAAAACGCTGCGCTCGTTACTTTCCTGTCGGGAATGCTATGTCGTGCTGATAACGCGCATGCCATTCGTTACTGGAAAGTACCGGGCTCACCGCGTTAAAGAAAGGAAATGCAAACAAGACCGATGCCGATTATTGTTGTGTCACAAATATACACCCCAAATGGTGAATCTGTTTTTAAAGTGTAAGAAACGCTTACACCCTTTGAGTCGTATCTTGCCACACAACGATAAACGTCATCTGTCTTGTCCGCATTTCCTTTCTTTAACGCTGCGAGCCCGGTACTTCCAATAACGAACGGCATGCGCGTTATCAGGATGACATAGCATTGCCGACAGCAAAGTAGCGGCTGTGGGCTTTTAAAGAAAGGAAACGCAAGCAAGGCAGATGCGGTATAATGACAAAGGCATAACAACGCTAGATTGACAAGGACGAACGGACCACGGCAGAAAGAGGACAACTGCACGAGACCATGGCATAGTTCCGAACTAATGACGATGGCAGAATGACGACAACGGAATGACGACAAGTGGGTGATGACAACGCAATGACGGCGATGGAACGAAGACAACTGCGTGCTGGTGGTGTGACATCGACAGAATTTATAACGACCATGGGTGACCAGGGTCTACGACGTATGACGCGCGACGGAATAAAGACGGCGGCATAGTGACGTGTTGGCCACTAAGTCAACGTGTTGACCTTAAAGGCCAACTGCAACGAAATTTTTCACCACGTAAAAAGCCCAGTTTCAGATAATTTGTACATGTAGTAGCCTCTGTGCAAAATCTTACGCTTGAAATACAGGTCTGTGGGTAAAGCTCGCAAAAATCGATGTCTTTCATAAAGAACCTGAAAAACTCAGTGCCCTTCCACTCTGTCAAGGAGTATGACCAGCGAAGATGTGTATGTGAACCCCTTAACGGCGAACTGCACCTCCACTGCGGGTCGGCCCGGCATTTGACTATCTTCGGGGTCGGCCCCCGTATGGGGAGTGCCTAACGCCTGCGTCACCTCTGCCGCAGGTGGGCCCGACATTGCACTATCTTTGGATTTCTTTTTCTACACGCGGACACGATAGTCGGGAAAGTAGCCCTTAAGAGCTTCGCTGTAAAAAAACGCCGCCATTATCGCCCCGCGGAAGTGACGTACAGTGAAGAATGTGGAGAACCAGCGCCCGTGCCGTCTGCTTTCCCTGCTTGGGGCCATATAACGTAAAACTATTGCAATCTGTTTTTTTTTTCCAATCCCCTGACGTCAAACTTACGTGACCACCGACGCAAGCATCGGGGGGTAATCCGCAGCGTTGCTTGAAAAGCCCAATCAAATTAGGTCATCGTTTATAGGCGGACACTTCGTTTACTTTGAAACCGTATAGCATTGCCTACATTGAGCAGTTTTTCTTTTCTAATTGGCTGACACGAGGCGAGAAGCACGCTCAAGTGAAGAGGGTTTCGATGGGGCCGAGCCAGCGCAGTGAAAGCAGATAACCGGATGAGAAGGGTGGTGCCGTCGTCTGCGATTGGTCCGCTTTCCCTTAGTTAGCTTGCGGTGGCTGATCGAACATCGCGTCGACGTGCAACGGGGGGTTAAAAATGCCGTTAAAACGCATCCTCAGACAGGAAGAGTTGGCAGAGTGATGTGTATACGTGTAGAAATGGCTCGATAACGATTTACTGCCACGCAAAACAGTTTATTACACGCAAATAAACCATGCAAATAAACCATAGAGGAATATAGGAAGGCAGGGATGTTAACCAGTCAAGGGTCTGGTTGGCTACTCTACGCTGGGGGAAGGGAGAAGGGGAAGAGAGATAAGGGAGACAGAAGGTGTAGATACGTGTACGGACAGTACTTGAGTTAAAGCCGCTCTCGCAAACCAGACGTTCTGAGAAAGCACAAAAGTGCCTTCACCGCCTTCTGAGCCGATGATCGATGGGGACGGTGCTCTAGTAATGTCTGTTCACTCAGAGGACGATCATCCAATTTCCTGAATGCATTGGGCAAAGATTGTCTTTGTGTTTGAAATTGAGGACAATGGCACAATAAGTGGTCAATGTGCTCCTCGCATCCGCAAACATCACACGTAGGACTATCAGTCATTCTCATAAGTGCTGAGTAGGCATTCTTGAAGGCAACTCCAAGCCACAACCGACATAGAACAGACGCTTCGCGTCGGTACAGACCAGCCGGAGGTCTGAGTTGAAGTGACGGGTTTAGTCTGTGTAGTCTTGTGCGCCTTGCATGTGCGGTATTCCACTCTGCTAAGGAGATCGTGCGTGCTAGAATGCGAAGTTGTCTCGCGGGGTCGGTCCTTGAGAGAGGAATGGGGACGCAGCGGTCTTCTTAGTTTGACATCCGAGCTGCCTTATCTACCTCATCATTTCCTATGATACCGCAATGACCTGGTATCCACTGAAAAGATATATAATGGCCTTTTTCTCCTAAATAATGGACAAGTTCCACAATTTCGTACGTGAGCTGATTGTGAGTTCCATGTCGGAGAAACGACTGCACACATTGCAAGGCCGGCCTTGAATCGTAGAAGACTGTCAATTAAATTATGGGGTTTTACGTGCCAAAACCACATTCTGATTATGAGGCACGCCGTAGTGGAGGACTCCAGAAATTTCGACCACCTGGGGCTCTTTAACGTGCACCTAAATCTAACTACCCGGGTGTTTTCGCATTTCGCCCCCATCGAAATGCGGCCGCCGTGGCCGGGATTCGATCCCGCGACCTCGTGCTCAGCAGCCTAACACCATAGCCGCTGGCAACCACGGCGGGTTTCGTGCAAGTAGCGAGTGCCTGAATGATCGGCGGGCAGGCATCTTCTATTGCTTTTGGAAAATTAAGAAAAAAAATTCAATTTTTTGGCCTATTAATGCGCCTTTAACGCGTACCCGTCACTTTGACACGGTGAGTTTTCACGGTTTTTTTGACGTCGCATGACGGCCAGGCGAAGTTAGCGGAACCCAGAAACGCTTGACCAATAGCTGAGTGCTAATGGGGAAAAACGCGTCGAATCAGATGAACTATGTTTCTTTCGTTTGGTATACTCACGCATAATGAGTGGGCACATATCATATCAAATGGGCCGTTTTTGCCGTTTTCGTGACGTCGCGTCACAGACAGGCGAAATGGGGGTGGTGCGAAAATTTTCTGACCAGTCGTGTAGGACTGAATGCAGAATCGGAGTAGATAACTTTGGAATAGCTTTACGTTATACCATCCCTGCTAGCCACAGAGATAGTGCTTTGTTAACTGCTTCGTGCGCTGTGACAACGCCGCTGCGAACCCGCGTTGTTCTTCTAATGCGAAGTACAGGCTGTTTTCTCTATCTCGTTGTCTACGTTCAACAGCAGGGCCTCGATGCGTTCTGCCTCCGCTCGAAGAAGGGCGCATTGGTATAGCCAGAGTCCTTCCATGTTTTTCTGGTCATGAAACTCCGCCATCACGCTATGGGAGAGGTTCATATGCTGCCCAAAGGTGCCGCGACGCGGCGCCCCTGTGCCGCAGAGGGCATCGTTCGCGTACCGAAACGCGTGCGCAGAGCGAGGCGAGCTGAGTGATCGGGTGCGTTCTGTGCGTGTGGTGCGCTATTTTTCGAGTGCTGGGCTGTTTAGTTGAAGTGGCGGGGTGGGACAACGATGCCGAACACGTGTTACAAGTAACAGCTGAAGAAATAGAATGGTGGTATCTCTAACAAGCCATTAAAAAAACAATTGCTGCATTTGGGATGTGGCTACTTGTGTTCGTTTGAGAATTGCTTTGCCATGTGTTAAGAAATGCTTATGCTTTACACTTTCTTGTTTATAGAAACAATAGAGAGAGAGAGGGCTCTTTATTAGAAAAACAGAGAATTTAGCCGGCGCGTATATAACCGCTCGCATGCTACTCTGTTAGGGATGGGGAATGGGATTAAAAGATTCCAGAAAGGAGTGGGAGAAATAAAGGATAAAAGTAAATAAGAAATATCCGAGCGGACCTGATACTAATATTTACAGGTGACATGGCGAGTAAATTTAGGCTTTTGTATAGGAAGCAATCAATTTTTAAAGCTTTCCTATTTGACCAATTTCTGTAAGGTATTTGAACAATAAATCCAAAACCCGTCGCTGATTTGAAGCGCCGGGCATTGGACTTAAGATGCTCGGTAACGTTACCGGTTCGTGGCAAACCATGTCCATTTGGATCCGCAATTGATAATGTCATTGCCTTGGTCTCATAGAAACAATCGATTATGCATTCTGTATTATTTGCCATTCGTTTGCTGGTGTTAGTTTCCTGCCCCCACGTTTGATGTTATTTCTTTATGCTTATTATATCAGTGTCATGCTTTTAACAAACTTCTTGCATTGTGAATGGTGGACCATTCGTGACCGGACGCCTCTGTGCTGTCTGTATTTCGCTCCGCTTATTTTACATGATAAATAAATGATCGTGCTTGTTTGTTGTTTTTGCAACAACACGTTCTATTTCTTTTCTTAATCGAATTATAATTCACGAATGGCCCACCATTCACAATGCAAGCAGCTTGTTAAAGTTTTTAACATATTGCAAATAGTTGCGCATTAAGAACCAAAATACCTAGCCTCGTCGTTTCTGCGTCGAAACCACGAGCAGCGTGAATAAGTGCCGGGCTTACTGACGCTTCTAAACGACTGCTTGCTAAGGCAATTGCCTAATTACAATACAGCTAGTTTCAACTGTGCAGGTCCTAACAGTTCACGTTCGCCTTAATCCGTTGCTAAAAGCCGCCCCGACGGCATTTAGTAGCGAAGTTTGTCTTGCATTAATCCTACCTAAATCTCATTCAGAGATGGCATCGCTTTGCAGAGAAATCTTAAGCGCACGGAGCAGCTCAATTTCCTTTTCTTTGTCGTTAAGTATTCTACGGTAGCAGCCCTTTGCAATAACAATTTCATTCTTTTGAGCTCCTTATATGATACTGCCCCCAGTCAGAGTCCTTCTCTGCCACTGTTCACCAGAAAGTGAACGGCTGTGCTCGGCGAACAATCTGGCGCTATGCGCAAAGGAGAGTTGGCGCTTACTTAAGGGTAAGCGGGGGTGCAACAGCCCATATGTTTGCATCTGGTAATAAGTGGAACCACTGGCGCTTTGTTGCGAATGCGCGGCGTTTAATTTCAGGCAAATATTAAAAAGCGGAGCCCACCGAAGTGTTGAGGCGAACGGCGATGATGAAGAAATCTGGACCACGACCGCCCGGCCGTGTACAGCGGACGCATTTCAACGGGGGCGAAATGTAAAACACCCGTCTATATAAATTCAGGCGCAATTTAAAGACATTTAGTAGCGAGGTTTGTCTTGCATTAATCCTACCTAAATCTTATTCAGAAATGGCATCGCTTTGCAGACCTTTAGGTGCATTTAAGGACATTTAGTAGCGAAGTTTGTTTTGCATTAATCCTACCTATATCTCATTCAGACATTTATTTACATTTATTTAAATTTAGATGCATTTTAAGGGATCCTAGATGGTCAGAATTAATCCTGAGTCCCCGACTACGGCGTGCCTCATAATCGTATCGCGGTTCTGGCTCTTAAAATCCTAAATTTTTTTTTTTTTTTTTTTTTTGTGTCTGAGACCGCCGCAAGCTCTATGTTATGAGCGGCTTCTTTTCGTCCCGGGCGCTCATATCATGGCAGAAGACACGCTCAGGCAGTAATTTAAGCATATTCAATGCTAAAAATAGTTACGTGAGACTAAAGCGACGGTAGGGAAGTTGAGAAAGCTAGAATACCGAGGCTGCCCCGCACACAATCACAGCGCTGGCCACGGAGGAAGGAAACTAAGGAGAGGCCCTACCCCCTCCGCGCGCTAGTAGAAAAGTGTGGCGGAAATGACGTAGTAGGTTCTAATTTTTTTGCAGCTTTTTTATTTTTTTTTTGTTGTATGGCCACGCCTTTTGGGCCACAATGGCGGCGTTGTTATGGTTTCGAGCGCTCACACGTGTTGCTCTGGTAGGTTGCTGGTAGGCGCTGTGTGGGCGGGTTTGCGTTAGTCACCGTGTCTTGTTGCGCTGTGTTACCTGCACCGTGCTATGCCGGATGTTGCGCGAGCGCACGCGCTCCGCGCGCGGAACCACGCGCAGCGCGGCGTGGTTTCGCGAAAGATGTAAACAAGAGAGGAGGGGGGCCCAAAAGGCGGAGCATCGCCATGAGCAACGCCAACTTCCGGCTTCACTTTTGCTTCACAAAGAGTGACGTCAGGGCCTCTCCTTAGTTTCCTTCCTCCGTGGCGCTGGCGGCGTTCGCATGCCCTCTCATGCACGGTTGCGCCTCTAGCGGCGGGCGCTGGCTCTATTTGAAACTGAGGCGGCAGTTTCGTGACCAGAAAAAAAAAAAAAATGGAAGGACTCTGGTATAGCCAAACAAAAGGTGCGGTGCAGTCCGGCTTAACGCGGACGCGATCCACGCATCGCGCAGTTACGCTACATCGGCGAGAATTGAACGCTCTAGTCTAGTGTGGCTGGCGCAGTAATAGAACCTGTCCTATTGCACGCCGGAGCAGCTGGAACAAGGTACATCGTGGCTAACTTAGCTTACCAGCAGCATGCTGTTCAGGTTCACTGTAGCGAGCGCGTTGCTTTTGCAGCTTACACAAACAAAGAAGCGCTCGCTCACCGCGGGCTTGTCAGCTAGCGCTGCGGTAACAACTGATCGCCGCGCTGCTGCGGGTCACGTTTAAAGCGCAGGGTAAAATTTGAGCGACCTTAGCATCTTCAGTATGACGATACCGACTACGTCGGCCGCTGCCTGGCACTCTAAAAGCGCCGGAGTCATCGAGCAATCTGACCGATCAGACAACTACCGCCATCTATAGTAAAGGGTGATAAATAGCAGAGGCTTGGCACGGCCGGGCTAGAGGGGCGCGGTGCTAAGTGTGCGTAAACTCACGGCCAGGCAGGCTGGCCAGACTGCAGCCGTGATAAAACCGTAGAATTAAGAACCGAGTTCGCCTATTCCGCACTGGCGGCATTGCATTCCTGCATGGCTTGCCACTACATACGCCATGGCCGCCGCGTCGCGTACACCTTCGTGACAAATGCAGCATGTGGTTCCTGCTCGTTTCTGGCGCTTTGCAGAAGGGATTTCGTTCGTTTACTTCGACGCGTCCGATGTAGAGACGCACGAAACAACTTGAAGATGATCAACTGTCGTAAATGATCGCTCGAGAATATCGCCCTTGACTACAACTTACCTTTGAACGTTACACTTTGATTTTCGTGAGCCGTCAAGGCATATAGAAAGCGTTTGTCAAGCAGATCATGATGTACCCATCTTGATCTGTCATCACGATCATCATGAAGTCTGAGCTTACATATATCACCTACCTCCCCGGCCGTCTGGGATTTAAATATATGTGGTACTACTTTGCGCTATGCCCGGGACTTGCCAAATGCGCAAGACAGCAGGTTTGCTATAACTTAAAGCTATCACAAACTGCTTCTATTCCATTTCAACAATCAGCCGTTCACGATTGACAAAAATATTTCGGGCTACGCCCACTCCGCCCGTCTGTCACACGATGCCACGAAAACCGCAAAAGCTCGCCGTCTGATATTACGTGTACACGTGATTATGCATGATTATACCGAAGAAAAGAAAAATAGTTATTTTAGATTCCACACCTTTTTCGCCGTAAGCCCACCGCTATTGGCCAAAAGTTTTCAGGCTGCGCCCACTTCGGCTTTCTAATTACGACGCGACGTCACAAAACCGCGAAAACTCACCAACTCTTAAATATGGATTAATATGCCAAGGAGGAGGAGGAGGAAGAAACTTTGATTGTAGAACCAGCAATAGCCGGAGACTACCCCGTTCTGAAAGAAATATAAGATGTCTGCCCACAGGTCGCGCTGGCACTGGTTACTCAGAACTGCCAGGGAGAATGAATTTATTTGCGCATAAAAAAAAAATTACGTGGCAATATAACGATGTGAAAGCCTTTCAAAACCTATACGACATCGCTCTGCCAACTCTTCTTCACTGAGGATCCGTTTTAGTGGCATTTTTGCCCTACCGTTGCACTCCGCCGCGATTTTCGACCAGCCACCGCGAGGTAAGCAAACAGAAGCGAGCCAATCGCGGACGCCGGCACCATCCTCCTAATCCGATTATCTACTTTCACTGCGCTAGCATGGCCCCAAAGACACCTTCCCCTCGTCTGTGTGCTCCTCGCCTCTTTTGAGCCAAATATTTAAGAACAACACTCAAGGTAGGCAATGCTATTTGCCTTCGAAGAAAACAAAGTGACCTTCTATATACGAGGCGAGCGTTTGATCCAGCGTTTCAAACAACACTGCAGGTCACTGCCCGATGCTTGCGTCGGCGGTTACGTAAATTTGACCTCAGAAGATTAGAATAAAAACAAATTGAAGTAGTTTTACGCTACATGGGCCCGGAAGTCATCAGCCACAAAGTTGGGGAAAGAAGCAAAGGAAGCTTTCCTTTTAAATGGACACTATGTACACTGTTGTGATAGGTGATGCTCTCGAAAGAAAGCCAGCACCTCAAGTCTGAAAAGTAATGCTTTATTTTAAAGTGAAATTTTTTTTTGGTAGACCGCCACAACTCTGCTTCCGCTGGTCGGTGTGCTGGTCGGTCTCTGGCAGGATTTGTTTGTTGACATATATTTTAACATTGGCATTTACAAGCACCGCCTGTCGGTCTACAAATTAATGCGATAAGTGCAGACCTGTGCTGCGTAATCAAACATTATATGATGACATAAAACCTGCATATATAGTGAACGCGCTCAGGTACTTCTTAAGCCCCCACACATCTTATTGTAAAAGCGCAATGATAGAAACGCCCAATTGGATTCCTTTTTCAGTTTCCGCAACCCAATTATTAAAACCTATGTATTGGCCATCAGATGCTCGCGCTTATAGAACTGACTATTCAGCGACTAAATAGTGCCAGTGAGCGCCCCAACGTTCTGCATATTCAAACACTGCTCTACTATATCAACATGTTAAACATAACGTCGGCTCGAGTACTTCAAAAGCGCACTGAAGCACCGAGGCTATACATTATACGTACGTAGATGCTTTATTTCGTGGAATATTGTTTAATAACGCAAAGCATAGATGTGCTCACTTCACAGCTTGGTCGATCGACATGAAGTGCGATAATTATAAAAGCCGATCCTAACATATCTATCCACAAACATAACCTGCAAAACGCTTTCTCGTGGTGCGCTATAGTAAAACGAAGCTTCTATTTTATGTGTTTACGGTACGTTCGCTCTTGAGGGTGTACACATACGGCCGTTTGGGAAGGACAACGTTCGTTAGTTGACATTACATGGGCGCGAATCCTTCAGGTCACCCACATGTGTTGAATCCCCTTTTTTTAAAGTTTTACCAGTGGCTGCCGCAGACTCCACGTCTGCTGGCAGTCGTCAGCCCGCAGCGGTCGTCGACGAAGGCAACCGCTGCGGCTTGTTCTTCGAGCCCACCACCGCATGCGCCCTCAGCTTGGGCACGTCGCTTGCGCAAACGGTTTGGTGGCATGCAGTGCGGCACTGTGTTGCCTTAGTGTGGCGTGGTCCTGCTAGCCGCGCCGTGGCAGCACAGCTTTGTCTTTCAAGAAGTGATCTCGTGACAACGGAGAGCTACTATAGTTGACGGTCCTTTCGAAGAGCGTGCTCGGCAACGCCGTGCATATATACTGCAACGTTTCGAAAGCGACGTACACTCCTAAAATTTTAACACCCTTATGGGTGTAATGCGGGTGTATTCATCTTTTCACCCTTGTAAACACCCTTGAAACACCCTTTTTTAACGGAAAAGGGTGTTCAACGAGAAAACACCCTTTGAACACCCCAGTCATTCTAATTTACACCCTAAATATAAGGGAGTAAGTGAACAAGCTTACAGTATATGATAAATGAACATTGCCAGTTAAGGCGTTGATATTGGCTATACATGAAACGCGCGCTACCTGCGCTTGAATTAGGTAGCTGGAATGATTAGATCGGGGCATCTAGGCAGCATCGCACTGGCTCCGAACAGTGGTCAAAAATGAAGTTTCCCACGAATGTTGATATCGAACGGATGACACTAACGCGCAGACTTTGCATAGCCAGATATCTGCAAAAGGCTTCATATGATCAATGGCAAAATATTTACAATGCTATCACTGAATACTTAAAGGTGTGCAACCAGCTAGACTAGGAATTGTTAGGAGTCAGGGCTAACGGTAAATAGCTCACCAACTTACGGTTTGTAGATGACATTGGCATACTCAGCAACGCTGCAGACTATTTGCAAGAAACGTTTGAGGACCTTGTCGAAGAAAGTGTAAGAGTCTGATTGAGAGTTAGTATGCAGAGGAGAAAAGTAATGTTCCGCAGCCTGGCGAGAGAACGAATGTCATGGTTGGGAGTCAGCCTCTAAAACTGCGCAGAAATACGTTTATTGAGGTTAATTACTCGCAGGGGCCTCTGATCAAGGAAATTAACAAAAATAAAAAAATAGCTGGAGAGCTTACGGCAGGCATTACTAAATCATGACCAGGGAGCTTACTGCTAACCATTGCTTTCTACCGTTACTAACGTATGGGGCCGAAACTTGGAAGTTACCAAAGAAGCTTGGGAAGATGTTGAGGACCGCGCAACGAGCGATGGAATGAAAATTATTAGGCATGACGATAATAGGCTGGAAGACAGCGATGTGGATTAGAGAGCGAACGGGGATAGCTGATATGCTGGTTGACATTAAGAGGAAGAAGTCGTGCTGAGCAGACATTGCAATGCGTAAGGGAGAGAACTGCTGGTCTATTGGAGTTGCAGAATGGGTGCTAAGGGAAGGGAAGCACAGTCGAGGACGGCAGAGAATAATGTGGACGTGATAGAATTGGGAAACTTGAAGACACGTGGAATCAGTTAGCACAAGACAGGGGTATTGGAGATCGCTGGAGAAGCTTTCGTCCTGCGATGGACGTCAAAATAAGCTGATGATGATAATGATGATCATGTGACGGCATTCATGCTAGCTTCGCGGCATGTCATTCATGTTATGTCATGCATGCGTGTCATGCACATTCTGATAGCTCGATTTGCATCGATTGCGGAGGGGGGGGAGGGGGCTAGTAGCGGCGTGCCAAGTGGGGCACGCCGGGCACTTGTAACGCTCACTAACAGTAAAATTTATGCTGCTTTGGCAATGGCCCCGCTCCTTCCCCCTCCACGGTCAATTGGGACCCGCCCCCCCCCCCTCACACGAAAAAATTTTCTGGCTACGCCACTGTGGGGAGGGGGGTGTAAGATTTCTCTAGACCCCTCCCCCTAACTTGTCAACGGAAACGGGGGAGGGGAGGGCAGCTGCCGCCGGGCCGCAAACCTCAGGCAGCCAAATTACCGGCTGCATTACCCTTTGGACGTGAATACTGCTCTAATGTCATTACACTGTAGAATTCGTGGCAGTTCAAAGGCATGCGACAATAAAAAAAGACACATACAGCCATCAGTAAGTCTTAGCTTGAGCAGATCTTTGGGAGCTGGGCAAGATTCTCATAGAAAAAAAAAAGCTTTGCACCCCTCTTACAGGCATTGTCAACTCTGGGTCCCACCGCTGACTGCACATTTTCGGTAAAAAAAATCACACAGCATGCTTGTTTTGGCACAACCTACAGAGACTGACATGCTTATCATTCCAGTAACTTCAACATCTTCCGTAGTGTTGATGGGCACTTTTAAAGCCAAATACCTGCATTCCACTTGGTGGCCCTCCTCTCGGATTTGTCTAAGTGTGCGTAAGCATTGTGACTCTTCCTCATCTACACGCAGTCCATGTCGTTATCAATGTTATGAGACTTGATCCGACAAGTATAAGCGACAGCGCTGCGGCGACACGAGCTGCTCTGGTCGGCGGCGCAAGCAAAGTACTGCAGGTGGCGGGGCCAGACGCGCTGGTGACGTTCCGTTCATTTTGAGCCGTTATCGCTCTTTAACCCTTCTCATCCGCGTCGAACCATTATCAACCGTTCTCCGGCGGCGGCTGCTTGTGGCACGGCCGCGCGAACCGTATCTTGAAAGCGAACTGCATTGTGGACAGAGTGTGCCCACTGCTGAAAACTTCACGCGCTGTGTTCTCACCGTTTAATTCGCTTTGAAAACAGACGCGCGTACACCTATCTTGAAAGTGATCTGCGAAAAGCGCATAGTGCGGCATAAGCTGAAAGCTTCGTGAGCGCAGTGTTCTCGCCGCTTCGGTCGCGTTGAAGCGAGAGCTAGCACGAAGGTGAATTCACTCGCTGCTGCGGGTTCTATTTTGAAAGATATCGTGCGGTACGGACTGACGGACGGATGGTTTTTCTTGTTGGGTAAGTATAGAAATGCTTACGTTATAAAAAAAAATCGCAGGGTTCGCGAATTTCGCGATAAGAACCAACACCAACCTACACCCCCGCCCCCCGCTGAGCGATGCCGTCTTGATCGCCCCCTCCCAACCCCGGGAAAAGGGACACTACCTCTCTATCTCAGTTGAAGAAACGATGATGAAACGTTAACAACGACAAGAACGGCATTTTCTAAAGAGTTGCTTTATGGCCTCTGAGATTTGCGCGCGAAGCTGGCGCGCGCGAACCTGGGAGGCCATAATTGGCCGCTTAATAGCATAAAAAGACAAAGATAATGCCAAACGACACAGTTAAAAATTCAAACAAAGAACTGATCTTAGCTATACTGTTTGGGGAAAAGAAATAAAAAATTAGACAGCCGCAACACACGCCACTAAAGCCACCACCGCCGGCATAACGCGGAACCAACAGTTGGCAACATTCATTCGCGCGTCATTGCTTCGTCCGCTTCGTCTCCGCAACGAGAGCCGCCACCTTCTCGCGCCTAACGTTTTGTATGGTTTTGTTCTCTGCAAACCGCGCACACAGCTCATCGGTGGATGCACGTATGCTCGGCGTCGCAATGCGGCCTGCGTCATTTTCTGGTGTTCGCGCAATCGGTGTGAAACATGTCACACGTGAAATGTTTGATGGAAGTGCCTCTCGTCCGAGTCAAGCCGCCGTACGGGTGTATGGCTGCGCGCCCCGTTCTCGGAAGCGTCGACGGGTTTCCGGCATGCGGATTTCAGGTACGTGCAAATGCGTTTCGCCCTCCTATTGAGCTCCGGAGCAAAGCGGGCAATATTTCATGTGAAAGATGCAGTGCCTGTCATCATGGTGTGAATTTCGAGCGGCAAACGAGAACTTTAGCACTTAGAGCACACCGCGGCTGCTAAGTCAGCGTGGAAATTGTTTTACGTTACCGTAATATGTTGCTGTCAGTCTAATCTGCGGCTTGTGGACAGCTAGCCCATTGACTTTTGCTTGTGGCAGCGATAGGTATATAAATGGAAGCGGTAATAATTTTTGAGAGCAGAGAGTTGTTTCGCTCGATGTTTGGTCGTGTTCATGGCGTTATGAAAGCTAGAAAACTAACTGGCTTGATCGTGCTTAGTTCCAACTCCAAGGGGCGTAACGTTGGCGCTGTATATGCTTGTTTACGGTGTCACGAGTACCACTTTCATGCTTTTGTTGCCTGAGAGTGGTAGCTGCTGCATGCCGTCTGGGCAGAATACAATAAAAGCAATTTCCTCACTTTCATACGTATGCAATGTGACGTAACAAAATTTCTAGCGTTTTATTCGGAGCGTAAATATCCAGTATAGTTTAGTAAGAAACTCAAATTCTGTCTTAGCTTAGTAGGCGTGAAACAAGTGAAACTCTCATTCCTTTTTGAATTGTTCGCCCAAACCGCACCGCCCGCAGATGCGTCATCGGGTAATTGACAGTAGCTTCGCTACGTGAGTTGTTTTATGCGCCAATATTGCCCGGTTAAGTATCCTGTTAATTTATGCCGACGCTCGTTTATCTTGATTTTAAGCGGTTACTATCCCCGAGTACCGGACGATGCCAAACTTGTGAGGTGTAGCAAACGCGGGAAATTCAGTGGCGTGGCTGCAAGTTCCTGTTTTTACGTTTCTTGCATTCAAAGCCAACAGACACAGTATCACTCATCTATTTTCCATTTCTGCTGTACTTGATCAATCTAATGTGACAACTGCATTCGCTCTTTAATGTTCTCCATTTACCATGTATTCAGCTTGGCTGCCGTCATCTGTTCAGAGGATGCCACTGTGATAGCTCTTTCGTATAGCACGTGCCTCTAGGCCCTTGTGTTTCAAGGGCTCTGGCGAGGCAGCAGTGCTCCAAGTAATTTTACCATCCTATATATTTTCTATTTTGCATCATTCTTCCACGATGGATTTTAATGTTCATAGTATTCGTCATTAGTCATCGCCATAATTTTATAGCACGTAGATTTTACGCACTTTACAGCGACAATTTTTAGGCCAGTTTACAGCCAAGTCACATCTTCCATAATACGTCAGCATTACCACTTGTCATGGCGCTCTTTGGCCAAACCTGGCCCTTGCGCCATAAAACACCACACATCATCATCATCAGCTTGGCTGCCAGAAAATGCTTGAATTTCTTTCAGTATCCAAGTGACGAAATATTTCGCTGACGGCCGTGTGTGAAACGCACAAGATGACAAAACTGATAGCAAAATGATGAGATATTTCTTTTATAGCGTTTGGACTCGACTTTTGGTGAGGATGTCGATCGACCTTGGACCTGGTGACAGCACACCCGACATCTCCAAAGTGCAGCCTATCAGTTGAGTGCACCCGAATGGACCATCAACATCGGAAAATGAAGCAGAGCCAGGTAGGGGCAATTTTTACTTTGGCACAGAATACTGACAGCAGCCTCTTTCTTTAAGAACTAAATAACATATTTACAAACCAATCCTTTCTCTTTGTGCAGCCTACATAGAATTGTTTTTTTTTCGCTTGTTATACAGACCTTCAGAAAGCAGTTCTTCTGAACCCTTTTTGCATGCACAAATAAATAAAGAGGAGTGCACTTTCTGAAGAAATTGATGCATTGAAATGTGCGTTCGACACACAATGAGATGCAAAATAACCAACAACTTTAAAGCGGTAAAAAAAAAGTTTGAAACATGTTCTAACATCATAACCCGCCTTGGCTTACGGATCTAAATATAACAGCAACAGAGGTGCATGCAGAGAAGTGTTTGTAAATGTTTGCAAGATATGTGCATTGTCTAAGAAATTGTTTTTATTTACTTGGAGCTTCTTGGTGCCATGGCAGTGCAGTAAAAGCTCGAGATGATGCCCCTGCTCCTAATAAAGCACCTTAAGATTTTAAAATTAAATTATGGGCTTTGACATTCCAAAGTCACAACCTGAAGTTTTGGGAACCTGGCCTTCTTTAATGTATACCTGAATCTAAGTGCATAAGCATTATTGCATTTTACCCTCATTGGAGGGCAGCTGCCATGGCCTAGATTGAAGCTGGGACCAGCATGACTGAGCAGCATGGCATCATAGTAAGTGGGCTATAACACCAGGTCAAAATGAGAAATACTGCTTAGAGCTACCAACTTCTTGGCTCAGAAGCACTTTTCACTACGTTTATGTACCAATTTCTTTTTAGGCTGACTCCATTATTAGGGTGCGAAGCTTCAATTAGTCAAAACCAGCCTAAATTACAGAACCAGCTCAAAACACGCACCATGTATAGCTGAATTTGGACATGAAAATGGAGTCAGTTCATGTCGCCGAAAATGGAGGTGGCAGTCACACTATTTCATGCATTTTGCCTAAAACATAGTCAATAATAATTAATCAATTTCTAAAATATTCTTTTCATAAAGTTTTTTTCAAGCATGAAAGGAGGAGCCAAATGTTGTTCAGGTGCACGAGCGGTTAGTTGCACGGCACTTCTTGCATGTGTTCACTGGCTTCTTTCAAGCTTTAAAAAAAAATTTGTTGCACCTATTGAGCAGTAGAAAGCTGGATTGGGAATCTTTCAGGATGCTCTACAATTTTCGCACTGACACTTTTGCTTTGAATATAATATTTGAGCAGTTAAATAATCGTTAATAACTAATTACCTAATTAGGAAAAATGCAAGAATTGGTTTCACTTCCTCAAAACGATGGCAAACGACATTACCTTGGTGCTGTCCAGCTACGTGGTACTTGTACATATTTAAAGCTTGCACATGTCATACAGACCACCTGGTAATTACAAGGCATATATAGAAGTGGCTAAGTTGTGTGAGCCAGCCATGTGTAGCAAATCATGAGAAACAGCCATGTTTCTTTGACTTAAGGGCATGCTACATAAACAATATTTCTCCACGTGTAAGATCATATGCATCTTTCAAGTATATTGCCTCGTGTGTTCAAAATAAACCATCCTCGCACTTCCTTCATTATGTCTTCATCTGTTGCTATGCTAAATTTTTAACATGCAACTGCACAAATTTTCATCTAGTTTTCATATTTCCTCGTTGTTTGGTGGCTTTATTTCTGAACAAGTTGTTTTTGTTAAACCCTGTTGCACTCAGCAGTACACAGCATTTCTGCCTAGAGTGGGAATTGTTTTTTTTTTCAGATTGACATTAATACACCTTGCCTGGGCAATGTAAAGCATTCTATATAACACGGCCCTGCAATAATGTTTTATATTGCATTCCAGCATCATGCAAAACTGTTTACTTATTAGATTAGAATATGTATAAGTGTTGGAAGTAACAGAACCGGAAGAAGCCAGCAGATAATGAGGCCAAGGAAAGCATACAGGAACATGTTTTAAGTTTTTTATATGAAGTATAGAAATGATAAATTCTAGGTAAGTGAAAGTGGATTAAAAGATATCCACCTGTGGGTGGGGAATTGACCCATAACCTTCACATTAAGCATGTGATATACTAACCACTGTGGTACTGCGGCCGTGTTCGTGCGTCGACAATCTGAGGGGCCATTGTGGATGGTTGAATGCTGCCTCGGCGGCACAGTGGTTAGTGCATTGCATGCCTAATGCAAAGGCTGTAGGTTCGTTCTCCCCCCATGCCTAGTTGCTTTTTTGACCATTTTCATTTCCCTTTATCATTTCTACATTTAAATATAAAATTACAAATAAGTTTCCACATGCCTTCCCTGGCATCTTGCAGCTGTGATTCAGAAAAATTTTGACCCTCAGAATCCTTTCTTCTCGTTTGGAAGAACAGGAGCTTCACTTTAAAAATAATGAGTTCACCTTGTTCAGCATCTCAATGTGGTCTCAAATCTTATCACAGCATGTGTATTACTAAGTGAAGTTTTTGTTAAGATGATGATATAGCATGGGACGTAATTAGTAGCCTTTGTGTACAGATATATTACTAGTCTAATAAACAGGAGCATTTTAAGAAGCACTTCTAACATGGTCTGAGCATGTGTTTAAAAACACTAATCTAGCATGATTTCAGGCATAACTGTTGCCCCTGAAAAATATTCGGATCATCTGCATTGGCATTGTTTTTAGAGAGCACCAATACTGCTTTGATAGAAGTAGCCTCGTGGAACATGAAGCATCGCTTCTTGCTGAGTCAAGGAAATATCTGCATATCTGAGGCGCATGCGTCATATGCTCGAATGCTGTTTAAAGGCTGCTATACTGATGGGCGACTTCAATGCCAGGGTAGGCAAGAAGCAGGCTGGAGACAAGTCAGTGGGGGAATATGGCATAGGCTCTAGGAATAGCAGAGAGAATTATTAGTAGAGTTTGCAGAACAGAATAATATGCGGATAATGAACACCTTTTTCCGCAAGCGGGTTAGTCGAAAGTGGACGTGGAGGAGCCCGAATGGTGAGACTAGAAATGAAATCGACTTCATACTCTGCGCGAACCCTGGCATCATACAAGATGTAGACGTACTCGGCAAGGTACGCTGCAGTGACCATAGGATGGTAAGAACTCGAATTAGCCTAGACTTGAGGAGGGAACGGAAGAAACTGGTACACAAGAAGCCAATCAATGAGTTAGCGGTAAGAGGGAAACTAGAGGAATTCCGGATCAAGCTACAGAACAGGTATTCGGCTTTAACTCAGGAAGAGGACCTTAGTGTTGAAGCAATGAACGACTATCTCATGGAAACCATTAAGGAGTGCGCAATAGAAGTCGGTGGTAACTCCGTTAGACAGGAAACCAGTAAGCTATCGCAGGAGACGAAAGATCTGATCAAGAAACGCCAATGTATGAAAACCTCTAACCCTACAGCTAGAATAGAACTGGCAGAACTTTCTAAGTTAATCAACAAGCGTAAGACAGCGGACATCAGGAACTATAATATGGATAGAATTGAACAGGCTCTCAGGAACGGAGGAAGCCTAAAAACAGTGAAGAAGAAACTAGGAATAGGCAAGAATCAGATGTGTGCGTTAAGAGACAAAGCCGGCAATATCGTTACTAATATGGATGAGATAGTTCAAGTGGCTGAGAAGTTCTATAGAGATTTATACAGTACCAGTGGCACCCACGACGATAGTGGAAGAGAGAATAGCCTAGAGGAATTCGAAATCCCACAGGTAACGCCAGAAGAAGTAAAGAAAGCCTTAGGAGCTATGCAAAGGGGGAAGGCAGCTGGGGAGGATCAGGTAACAGCAGATTTGTTGAAGGATGGTGGTCAGATTGTTCTAGAGAAACTGGCCACCCTGTATACGCAATGCCTCATAACCTCGAGCGTACCGGAATCTTGGAAGAACGCTAACATAATCCTAATCCATAAGAAAGGGGACGCCAAAGACTTGAAAAATTATAGACCGATCAGCTTACTGTCCGTTGCCTACAAAGTATTTACTAAGGTAATCGCAAATAGAATCAGGAACACCTTAGACTTCTGTCAACCAAAGGACCAGGCAGGATTCCGTAAAGGCTACTCAACAATAGACCATATTCACACTATCAATCAAGTGATAGAGAAATGTGCAGAATATAACCAACCCTTATATATAGCTTTCATTGATTACGAGAAAGCGTTTGATTCACTCGAAACCTCAGCAGTCACGGAGGCATTACGAAATCAGGGTGTAGATGAGCCATATGTAAAGATACTGGAAGATATCTATAGCGGCTCCACAGCCACCGTAGTCCTCCACAAAGAAAGCAACAAAATCCCAATAAAGAAAGGTGTCAGACAGGAAGATACGATCTCTCCAATGCTATTCACAGCATGTTTACAGGAGGTGTTCAGAGACCTGTAGTGGGAAGAATTGGGGATAAAAGTTGATGGAGAATACCTTAGCAACTTGCGATTTGCTGGTGATATTGCCTTGCTTAGTAACTCAGGGGACCAATTGCAATGCATGCTCACTGACCTGGAGAGGCAAAGCAGAAGGGTGGGTCTGAAAATTAATCTGCAGAAAACTAAAGTAATGTTTAACAGTCTCGGAAGAGAACAGCAGTTTACGATAGGTAGCGAGCCACTGGAAATGGTAAGGGAATACATCTACTTAGGGCAGGTAGTGACCACGGATCCGGATCATGAGACTGAAATAACCAGAAGAATAGGATTGGGCTGGGGTGCGTTTGGCAGGCATTCTCAAATCATGAACAGCAGGATGCCACTATCCCTCAAAAGGAAAGTGTATAACAGCTGTGTGTTACCAGTACTCACATATGGGGCAGAAACCTGGAGACTTACGAAAAGGGTTCTGCTGAAATTGAGGACGACGCAACGAGCTATGGAAAGAAGAATGATGGGTGTGACATTAAGGGATAAGAAAAGAGCAGATTGGGTGAGGCAACAAACGCGGGTAAACGACATCTTAGTTGAAATCAAGAAAAAGAAATGGGCATGGGCCGGACATGTAATGAGGAGGGAAGATAACCGATGGTCACTAAGGGTTACGGACTGGATTCCAAGGGAAGGGATGCGTAGCAGGGGGCGGCAGAAAGTTAGGTGGGCGGATGACATTAAGACGTTTGCAGGGACAACATGGCCACAATTAGTACATGACCGGGGTAGTTGGAGAAGTATGGGAGAGGCCTTTGCCCTGCAGTGGGCGTAACTAGGCTATGATGATGATGATGATGATGATGATGATGATGATAAGAAAATTACTTCACTTGCCTTCCAGAGATTGTTTCAGTAGTCTATGCTACTCGATCATGAACAATTTACCAGAGTGAACATTCATCACAGTTGGCTTGGCAATGTTTATGCAAAATACCACAATTGCCTACTAGACATGTGACTGCACTAAAACTTGGAATTAATGACCAGTAAGATTTATGGGACCAGCAAAACTTAGTTTATTACTCCATAACAAAGCGCGAGGCACTTCGGTTATTTCTGATATAGAGTTTCTTACAGTAATTAGCAGAGGGAACTCTGGCGCTGCTGTCGTACCACCATGGGAATGATGGGAAGCACATGGATTTCTGATATTTGTGCTTGTGAATTCAGACGTTCTTGTCGCTTCGTATATTATAGGCTATATAAATCTTATTGTCGTAAATTTCAGCGTAGTCTATACTCTTCTAAGTGCAGAAGACGGCGCCAACACGCACAATTTCTATTAATTGCAACGATTGAGCTTGTTCAGGTGGCCAAGTCAGAAGGCGCCAAGCGTCTCAAGGCACTGGTATGCCCGCGATAAATTCATCAGGGCGTTGCACTCGCTTGTCGTTACATGCCTCCGTGGCTTAATGGTTTCAATATCAGACTTCTGTTCTAGAGTTCCTGTGTTTTAATCCTGTCGTCGGACGATTTTAATGTTTATTTATTTATTACGCAGTATATTGTTGAAAATGACTAGTTTACAAAGTCACAAAACCGTTTGAAGCCAAACAGACGAAGTTTAGGCAAATCCATGTACTTCCCATAATTTCCATGCTGGTACAGCCGTTCTTGTTTGATCTCCTGTGGACACTAACGTCAGAGTTCCCTCTAGTAATTATTGTATGAAACTGATTTCTGCACCTCGCTCGTGCAGAAGCGGCACCACACCTGCGTAAACATGAACTACCTTTCGGCCAAGTGCAGGGAATGCTGTGAACTCGCCCTGTACAAAGCCTGCACTAAGTAAAACAAATCACAACGTGGAGTTGCTGCCACGTTGAACTGGTGGAATGAGTAGTGAAATGCAGCACCTCCTGAACTAGTTGACAAAGTGCAGGTTAATCAAGTGGAGATTATATAATAACAGAAGTTGAGTGATTCTGCATTACATTCACGAAATATACTGCATGATACTTTTCCATTTATTTCCTCAGTTATTAAGTTATTGCATTGTTGAACAAAATATAGAATGCCAACATATTTTCTAGCATTCACTGGTAGCAAACATGTCAAAACTTGTAGTTTCTGGATTGCCGCTTTAGCCGTTAACCCCCAAGTTAATTCCGGAAAAATGTACCAAATTTTCCAAATTTTTTACGTACTCAATTTTTCGGTGTCATTCTCATTCTAAAAATATATTTCATTGGTCTCTGGTTATAAATAACACAAAAATAAGAGCTGCTCTTGAGGGCAGCTTTCCCTCAATGCCGACTGTAACTCATCTTTGACAATAAGAGCAGCATACCATCGGGCAGAAAGAGTGCGACTCGTCATTGGCGATATTGGTACTACCTCCAGTCACTAGTACAGCTTGGGATCAATGGTTAAAGGTTGCGACTTTGTTGCTGCCCAATTTTAATTCTGCAGCTGTTACACTTGGGTGTAGCGTGTGTATGTACGTGTGCATGCATTAAAATGACTTCACGCTAAAGCAAAGCAACTGTAGTGCAGAGAGGCGTTAGTCATCTTTATATATTTGCTTTGTAAAGATCCACTAAGTTTATCTTTTGCAGTATAGACTTGGCGCTCATTGGCCAAAGATGCCATTGTGCTACTAAAACCTATCAATTAATTTGCTTTTTGCATTAGCAAGTGCTTATTCCTTTCTCAGGATCGGTCTGTGAGTTTTAATTTGCTTTTCTTGAACTGTGCAATTCCCACTCACAGGACTGCATGTCATCTGAGGTGTTCCTTTTTCAATCATGAATGTTGAGGTTGTGTTTGTGAAACTCGATTTCTTGCCTCAAACGAGCTTGTACAAACTGACCAAGCTGATAATTCTACCTGCTTATATATTAAATATGTTGCGGTTATGAACCCTCATAATGAATGACACATAGTGTAAAAATTTTATCTAATGAAACAATTTAATGAAATTTTTCATGTTTTTCGCGTTCGTGTTCACTTCTCTACTCTCGTGTCCTGCATGCCTCAGCTCTTTTTTGCATATTAAATTTCGTATAAACTTAACCATGCTTTTTTACCACAATGCAGGGGGAAAAGGTTCCGGTAACACCATGCATTCAGTATGGTGGCCCAGACGTGTATGCAAGCAACCTCCTTCATGTGGACCAAGAACTACTCTGCAGTGTCTCGCAGACTTCCATGCGAAGCCCTCAACATTCTCGTCTCAGTGGAATGGTTGCTCATCTATCTGCGTGTCCATCACCAAGACGGCCAGTTGTAAAGCTCCTGTACCCGTTTAAGAAAGCTTAATGATTTCTTTTATTTAGTTTTCACGGTTGGCCGTAGAATCTTAACATTTTTGATGCTTCTAACATTTTTACCTGGCACAAAGTGGTGCAATAACTTTAAACCAGTGTAATGTATTTAAGTGATGCTCACTCTAATGCCTATCTGGTTTTGTTTGTGTTTAAGAAATTTGAATGTCTGATGAGGTAACAGCATTTGAATTTGTTATCGTGGCTCGTTTCAATGAGCTGCAAGGAAATAAGACGCAAAACTTGTCACACGCCAGTTGGAGCATTTTTGTTTTCATGACTAAAGTATACACGTTTCAAAAGATGGAAAGTGGGGAAAAAAGCCTCAAGAACATAATCGTCCTAGCATTGTCATGTCCTTACAACTCTGCAATGACTAATGCCTCATACATCTTGGGAGCACATTGGTCGCAATGCCTACAGGTATACTTGATAACAGAATAGCTTGCACTCAGATTTGCCACGCAGTTGATGGCTGATGGCTTTTGTTTGTCGTCTTCATGTTACTACTATGTATTCAATATTCATTTAGATGTGCTGCGGTTTTTTGCAGTCACCTATATATATATATATATATATATATATATATATATATATATATATATATATATATATATATATATATATATATATATATATATATACTTCGTTTCAATAAAAATTTAGTTGAGAGTTAGTGCTCATCCTTTCTGCTTCTAGTCTGTGTCCGTGTCACTTCGCGCTACAATCCAAGATCATGTTACTTTACCAACTCGCCCAACTTTCTATCCTTGTGTTAAAGACACACTCAGACTTGTTCTTACTTATGTGACCGGTTATTTTTGTGCTTTATAATAAGATGCAGTGCTTTTCGAATGAAAACGTGATAGTTCATAGTGAGGTTATTTAAAGAAACTGTTCTGCTTAAAATTTAATTGAGCAAGCCTGTGCCATTATTCGGTGCTTATGTCTTTGTATTGGTATGGTTTTACTACTTCCTTTTTACTTTTAAAATGTGCAAACATTATTATGTAACCATTTCTCTTTAATGAAATAAATACTTTTCTTCTGACATTTCGTCACAAATTTTACAATAATTTTGTTCAGTTAGGTAACCTTAGACGAGCTGATTCTTATTCTGGTAGCTTAACTTACAATGCCTGTGGAATATTAAATGCGAGCACATGGTGAAAAATAAACTAAATTATTGGGTATAAGCAGGTCACTGGCAGTATATGGAGCATACATATATTTCAGGAAATAGTGCATGCTTATATATTGAACAGCATGCACACCTACGCATGCTGTTTTGTTCGTAAATGCTGAAACATTATTCGACGTGGAAGCACTTTGTTCTTTGGCTTTCAGTGCTACCTTTAAGTCATATTTGTGAAAGTACTAGGAGAAGCATCCCGTGGAGATAATTGACAACTTTTATGAATAGAGGTATAAAATATGTGCTTAAAACGGCAAAAAACTGCTTGACAGGCAAACGTATGCTTCTGTTGTACTGCACTTGTTACCGTCGCCAATCCATGCATTGCTTGCGCTCTATTGCATTCAATATGAGCTACAACAACGAGCTGTGGTCTTTCCCTTCTGGTCGAGCTGGTGTTGCGAATATTTTTGACCAAGAAAAGTGGAGGTTTTTAATTATTTCTGAAATGCATGTAACCATGCTTTTGGCTGTGTGTTGTTTCCACGGGGTTATAAGTGCTGGTGCACCAAGGTGTGGGAGATCCTGTGTCCTTAGTGCAGCGCGCATTGTTATTGCGCTCTGCATCCTGCCGGCAGTGTACTATCACTGCAGAGGAAGATTACGAAAAGCATGGCGTGTGTACCTTGCTGCAATGGCGAAACCTTAAATTGTTTGCCTGAAAGGGTCGCACGTTATGCTACCACATGACGGACCAGAAGCGCAATATGACGACGCCTCACAGATTCTGGCTCATGCTGAACAAGGTAGTACCATAGCTAAGGCTAGGCAGCATTCACAACAGCTAGTCTGCCCATTAACTACATGGCTGTAGTGAACGCAAAAATACTTGCAGGGATAACACCATTTTGGAAGGGTGCTGTCCATGCTACACCCATATTGAAAGGGTGGTGTCTGTATTACACCCCATATAGAAAGGGTGTTGTTTGTTTTACACCCATAGGCGAGGTAACGTCATATTAACACCCCTTCTTTTGTGGGGTGCTAATTTGCATCCCTTTGCTTGGGGTGTAGCAATACACCCAAAAGGGTGTCACCCATGGGACAAGTCATCTACACCCTTAAGGGTGTTAAAATTTTTAGAGTGTAGTTCGGGAAGAGGTGTTGACACTCATGCAGAATAGGTGACGCAAAATGCTCTGTTGAATGCCAGTGGGTACCACCTCCGCTCTCGGTGGCGCCCATCTAGGATAGAGGAAAATGGGAAATAAATTGGCGCGCAGAGACCTCCCATTTTGAATTAATTATGTTTAACGGCTTCATTGATTTACTTGATCTTGTTTGATTTAGCCACTTAGTATTGTCAGGATTGGGGGCTCAATCCCATCGCTCGTAACCCGTTGTCAAGATTAGAGTCGGGCATGAAGGTAGCTGGCCCATGCCCTCGTCCAACTTATCCACGCTGAGGACGTTGTTGAAGGGAAGGATTGCTTCTCATCGAGAACGAGGAATATGGGTTTATTTACAGTATCTACATGCAGTTCATTAGCCTAGCATGACTGCGAAAGAAAGTACATCAGTCTAACATGACTGCTTGAGAAAGTACATCAGTCTAACATGACTGCTTGAGAAAGTGCATCAATCTAACATGACTGCTTGAGAGAGTGCACTGAGCAGCCGCACAACAGCAGTTTTTAAAAACTCGCTCCCCCCTCGATCCCAAGGTGACGGAAACGTTCGTCCAGTCATCGTAAACAAGCCGCCTCTCTGCGGGACGGCTTACACACACACACTTCCGCACAGGTTCACGGTCCGGAGCCGACGTCAGACGGTCTTCGTAGAACTCGGGGCTTGTGTCAGGAAAGGTGCCTTTTATTCCCCGAGCTGACCCCCGCAGCGCGGCCGGGTGCCCAATGTCTTGCGGCTTGGCCGGCGCGCGGGAAGAAGCCTCGAACTACGTTCCCGCGAGCACTCCCCCGCTCGCGGCAGACCAGGGCGGCGGTGGCGGGCTCAGTAACAATAGTTGGTCCGCCAAACGCATTCAGTCACAACGGCAACGAGGCTAGAGCGTAACGGTGGCGTTCCAAGAAAGTTGACGCCGCTGTCGCAACTGGCTGGCAAAACTTGCACCTCAGCTGAGTCGTTCTTAACAGTATGTGCCACTGGGTGTGAGCGCGTTCTTGGCCGATCCTCCAGAATGCGTACGTGCCACTGTGGCATAAGTAATACAGGATTTCTAAATGTTGCTTGATACGTCTCACACAGTGAATTCTCCTGATTTGGAGTTTGTATTTCGTAACAGCTTGCCAGCGATGTAGTACTGAAACGTAAAAGTAGCATGACAATAAATTTGTCACCTCTGCGGTGGATAAACGCGCTGCATATAGGATGAAAGTAAACACAATAGTACGCATCACCGCTACTGGTAAAGCATTTAGTTAACCGCTTCACTAAAAGAAAGAAAACGCTACTCTGCCGTACATTGGGTGCACGTTAAGGAATCCCAGCAGGGGCCGTATTCTGTAATGGTTCGCTTTGGAACCGGTTTGCTCTCACGAACGCCATTGGTCGGCGCTTCGTTGTCGTCATCTCCGGTGGGCGTGACTACAAATATTACGTCGTCACACAGGTTGTCAATCATCTGGAAGTGAACCCGTCGTCTATACGAGCGGTACCGCGGAGGAATGGTTCGCTCAAGGAGCGTTTGCACGAAGGTCGCGCGTGGTAGCGAGCATGATCCCGAGGGTTGCTAGGGCAACCGTGACCGTCTGCTAGGTTCGCACTGGCCGGCGCGGCGAGGGAGGCGCCGATAGCGGCTGCTTTGGGTGTGTTGCTGGAAAGGGTTGGCCAAGGACAACGACGTGACGAGGCAACGGCGCGAGGGAGAGTTCCGGAGGCACTTTAGGCTCTCCAAAAACATTGCGACGAGCTGGAATATCGCGGACCGCAAGGTTTAGTAGCGTTGGCATTGCGACGTAAGTGCTGTGCGTGCTACGTTTTCCTTCTTTTTTTCCTTTTTGCCGCGGGTTGTTTTCAGCAGTGTTCCTGAAGTGTAGAAGCTATTGGGTTGTAGCAACCGTCAGTCAGTGTCAACATTAGACAGCTTTAGAATAGCGTTTGTTGCCTTACGTAAGTACGTTAAACGTAAGCACCTTTGTGGGATGTTATGGTGCGTGTCCTTTAAGTCTTTTAGTTTACCTTACGGAAACATAAACGTAAAGAAAACGTTATAGAACAGGGAACCGTCTTGTGCCTCGTGCCAAACGTATCCAAGCCAAGACGATCCATTGACGACCATCCTGCTGTTGCTATGTGGACGCGTCTCGTTAGGAGTACGGGCGTCAGAATCGCCGAACTTTCTCAGAAAATGGACACGCTATGCGCTCATAACTAACCTTTCAGGTGAGTGAAGAGAGAGCGAAAGCTCATTACAATAGTTACTGGCGTTCAAGGCGAGTGAAAGCGTAGCCATCACGAGAATTCACGATGAAGCGGGAGCCATGGGTGCCGCCATGTTCGAGAACGCTATTTCTTAGCGTCCGTAAACATTACGGACGTTAACTCGCCAAATAACGGACGTTATCATAGAGCACGTAAACCGCAGAAACCCAATAACGTTCCGAACATGCGCAGTGAGGACGACGCTATTTCTTTACATACGTAATGCTTTTACGTTCGGTTGCAAACGCTAAACTAAAACTGTCTATTACCGTCGTCGCTCTAGGGTCATTACGGTTGAGGGAAAGGAAAAGGGGTTTGAAATTTCTCTCCACGGTACCGGTGAAAGCTGCAGTCAAGAACGCTTCCATGACCGCGGCAAGGTTCTCGAAGTTGTGGGATGTGTGTACAGAACTCTCATCGCAATAGTCCTCCCTATTAAGCTCAGTCACGGCTGAACGAAATCCTATTAAAGCCGCAGCCTATACGCAAAGAAACAATTTGATTGCACAACGTATGGTGCACCAGGTCGCCACAGAAAATAAATAAATAAATAAATAAACAACGCGGATAAAATTAAACCACCAGCTATCCGCGTCGGAGGCTCACAGTTATTACTAGAAATTATATGTGCAAGTGTTGTATACAAACCAATATTTTTTACTGCGCAAACAACATCCTTTAATTAATTACTGTATCATCCCCAAAGTACAAACAAAAATGATGACGTGACGTTACCGCAGAACGGCGCTCGTTCTTTGGTCTCCCTCGCGCCGCACCGTTCCACTGTTTCTCCGAGTGACGTAACCCAGACGTAACAGCCAGCGCGAACCCTTATAGAATACGGCCCCTGGTTTAAATTTACCCCGAGCTCTCCACGGCGCCGTTCCTCATAACCCACTGCGCAGTTTGAAGGCGTTAATTGACACGATTTGAATTATCGTTCACAAACCATGATGCAAAAAAAAAAACTGAAAAAAAAAAACCGCCCGAACGGGGGCTCGAACCCCGGACCGTTAGGTTAAAAGCCTAACGCTCTACCGACTGAGCTATCCGGGCGAACGAGGATGAAGCGTATGTTATACAAAGAACTACACATTTCAAATTTTTATTGCAATTAAATATTTATTCAAGGAGTAGTGAACACCTGTCAAAAGCGTAGCACTCCGTTTAAGCATATCTCGAGATAGCTAAAAGTCAAAAGCTACAAAGGCATTCGCAGCTGCGAGGCAACAATGTCAGTCACTAGGATAGGAGCAGCTAGGTTGCTGTCGAACGGATTCCTTGATAAAATATACATATTTATATATATCATCGCCAATCAACTGTGAAGGTAATTTGTTGCAGATACGTTGCGCCTAATGTAGTGCAACTTGTTCATCACTGGTCCCATACTGTGCGCCCAATACGCACAGGGCTCTTCAAAGTGATATATGGCACAACTGCACGTTTCATTGCAGTTTAGAAAACCTTTATGTTATTGCTTTGAAATTACTGCTATAACTGCTTTGTCTTCCCTACGATACACCTTTCCTTTCGTATTCGAGAAATATTTTTCGCCAAAGTTAAATCGATGCATTGCTCCTAGCCCTGCACTGGCACCAGGATTACCCCACATGGTTTTCTTGTCGGCGCAATGGACGCTAAAAAAATCCCGTGATCCTAGCCATAGACAGCTTCGCCGTAAAACGTGTGCCTTGGATTTGCATTTTTTTTTGAGGAAACAAATGGTCTTCTTAATGACTGCGGCAGTGTGGGGACGGTGTAGCCGTGCTCTGATGATCGCCACCGTCCCCTAACACTACATGGGCGCGAATTCTTGAGGTCACCGACATTTGTTGGTTCCCTGTTTTTTGAAGTTTTACGAGTGGCTGCCGCAGTCTCCACGCCTGCTGAGAGTCGGCAGCGTGCAGCGGTAGTCGGCGAAGGCAACCGCAGCGGCTTCTTCTTCTGCTCGTCATGCATCGCCACAAAGGTGCTTACCAGCAGACCAAGCAGTACTGCCTCTATATGCTTAGGGTTTATTATCGTCGTTGCAAGCAGTTATGAAGATGCACGAAATAAAAGCACGCGAACTATACGCGAGCGGACATAACTGCGCAGTTTTGATAGAGTGTACTAGAAAAGGGGGAACGGATCCACCACGGGCCCCTCGTTGAGGATTTTTGTATTGAAAAGTCGGTGGCGCCACCATCGTCTTCCCCTGAATGAGCGGTCCCGCAGGCCGCTGCGACGCTTGTCACCTCGGAGACCCCACCGCAGCTGCATGGACCTTTGACAGGTGTTTCCCTCTGTTGTATCTAAATTGCCACAAAAATAGCACCACCTGAATCTAACTTGGATAAATGCGACAGCAGACTTCTCCACATGTGGGAAGCTAAGCAGTCGCTTCAGAATAGACTTAGCGGTCAGAAGCATAACAGAAAGTTAAGAAAGCGCATAGCACTCCTCAACAAAAAAAAAAAAATAGAAGAACATGCTAAGCAATGGACCAAACAACAATGGGACGAGATATGTAATTCCATGGACGGACAATTACGCACCGGCAAAACCTGGCACATGCTCAGGTTCCTGCTTGACCACGACAATAACAAGAAAAATCACATGCAAGCCATTAATAAGTTAATACACGCATATGAGGGTACAGAAGAGGAATTTCTCAATGAATTACAGCAGAAATACTTAAAACAGGCACCCCCTTGCATCTATCCTAGCTACAACGGGAATACAAACGCAAAATTAGACGAGGCACTCACGGAGGCAGAAATCCGCGCGGCCCTACAAAAGTTTAAACACCAAATCCGCCCCAGGCCCGGACGGTATAACCAACAAGACTCTCAGGAACCTGGATGATGAATCGATAGCCAAACTAACAGAATACATAAACGAGTGTTGGGTAAAGGGAGAAGTGCCAGCTCAATGGAAGAAAGCGACGATAACGCTTATTCCAAAACCTGGCAAGAAGCTTGAGATAGACAACCTCAGACCAATCTCCCTAACATCCTGCGTCGGAAAATTAATGGAACATGTAATTTTAAACAGAGTAGACAACTTCATAGAGGATAATACCATATACCCAGATACAATGATAGGATTTCGCAAAAATCTTTCGACACAAGATGCGATGCTCCAACTTAAGCTTCAGATAATTGATTAGAACACGCGCTCGACAAGGGCCATCTTGGGCCTTGATCTTAAAAAAGCTTTCGATAATGCCAACCACGCAACCATATTGGAAAACATCGAACGAATAGGACTAGGGCAACGGACGTATAACTACATCAAGAGCTTCCTATCAGATAGGAAAGCAGTCATCTCCGTCGGAGGGCTCAAGTCGCCCGAGATCGACATAGGGGGGGCCGGCACGCCGCAAGGCGCTGTCATCTCGCCGATGCTGTTTAATCTCGTCTTGATGGGACTCCCCGAAAAATTAAATCACATAGAGTCCCTGAATCACACAATCTACGCGGACGATATTACTGTCTGGACCTGTGATGGCAGCGACGGATCAATAGAACAACGACTCCAGACAGCAATTAACACAGTAGAGGAACACCTCATAGGAACAGGCCTCACATGCTCTGCAGAGAAATCTGAACTTCTATTGTACCGCCCCAAACTTAGAGGCAGGCCTCCCAAAGGATACGACAGAAACAAGGCTCATGAGGAAATCAAGCTACACACCAAGAACGGGCGGAATATCCTAATAGTCAACCAGCTCAAAGTGCTGGGTCTGGTAATCGAGAACAAAGGCACAAATAGGGAAACCGTAAAGAAGTTAGACACAAAGGTAACAAACACCATGAGATTAATCAAACGAATTACTAACAAGCACCAAGGTATGAAGGAAGAAAGTATCATACGGCTGATACAATCATTCGTAATCAGTCAGATCACATACATAGCAGCCTTCCACAATTGGTTTGCAGCTGAAAAGCGTAAAATTAACAACATGATAAAAAAGCATACAAACTAGCGCTAGGGGTTCCCATCAGTACGAGCACGGATCTCTTGCTAAAGTAAGGACTCCACAACACACTGGACGAACTCATAGGAGCACAACAAAAATCTCAAGCAGAGCGACTAACCAAAACGGGACGGCATATACTAAGCAAACTAGGAATGAATTATCACAATCTATACGGGGAAAAGAGCACGATAACGAGAGAAAATCGTGACAAACTCCTAGTACCAAATATACCCAAGAACATGCATCCAGGTTACAACGACAGCAGACGCAAGAGTAGAGCAGAGAAAATTATCCGAAGCTTTGGGTCAGACGACAGAGCAACCTTCGTAGACGCGGCTGAATACCCAGACAGAAATAGCTATGTAGCAGTAATCGTAGATTACACCCAAAAACCCCTTACAAGCGTATCAGTTAATACCAAACATTCCGAGACCGCAGAGGAGGTAGCCATTGCACTAGCATTGGTCTCCACGAATGCTCAGTACATCATTAGCGATTCTCAAGCGGCCATTAGAAATTATGCAAAAGGTAGGATCTCTCCTGAGGCATGGCACATCATCAGAGTCAATGAAGCAAAGTTCTCCAATGCAGAGAAGAACGGCAGGCAATTGATCTCGTTCCCAGCGCATACGACTCCAGACATTCCCGCAGTCAACCTCAACGAGGTAGCACACCGCGAAGCTCGAGGTCTTACTCGCCGAGCTGAGCAAAGAGTGACTTCCATCGGTCAGGAGAACGCGGAGGAGGAAATCTGGAGAGAAAAAGATGTATTAACAAGATTTAGTGATATTACCAAATTCTATCAAAATCAGAGGCGGGTATTACCACCGCCTCACACTAAACTGAACAGAGCTGAGTCCGTTACTTGGAGGCGACTACAAACAGAAACTTATACGAGTCCCGTGCAACTAAAAACTTTCTACCCCGATATATACGAGAGCGATATGTGCAAGCTATGCAAGTCTGTTAGAGCCACCCTTCAACACATGTTGTGGGTATGTGAAATATACCAAAATAAAATGGCAGTCTCCCCAGAAAATCTACGGGCGCGGTGGTCGGCCGTGCTGCTCAGCTCAGAACTCCAAGACCAACTTTGGGCCGTCCAGCGAGCCAAGGAAGCCGCACGGGAGCAGCAGCTCCCAGTGGCCATCTAGGCGGCCCCAGGCCCGGGCCTCCCAATCGCCGGATTCCAAATAAAGTTATCACACACACACACACACAATTTTTCTGCACACAATGGTTTACTTCGCGTGAGTGCCACCACGTGGCGTACTGACCTTAAACTTTTCAAACTACCCGCGGTGACGCATGATGACGTCACAAAACAAAAATAAAATAGTTAAAAGCTATCCCTGCGCATTGAACTTCGCCACAATGCTTGTCCCGCCGGCGTTATCAGTGTTTTTCATAAAACGGAGCCGCTCGTCGGCTGGAAAGGATTTATCATCCTAAGAGCGTTTAGCCGCGACGAGCGATGATTGATTTTGGGCTTTTGATACGAAGTGGTCACTTCGACTGCGGCTTGCCATTCTCTCTCACTCACAGTGCACATTGAGTGAAGCGTCCAGCACAGAGCGAGCACAGAGGATACTGCTGAAAACACCGGCGGGACTTGCAGTCGACAGCACGTCGATCCCATCAGAACCCACTCCACACGAAGCGAGGGGAAGTTTTCAGGAGAAACGGGCGGCAGCGCCTCTGGCGGGGGCCAGAGCAGTCGATGCTGATTGCGCCACGGCGACGCGGCGCAGGGATGCGGCAGTGAGAACACTGCCCCTATTCTAGTGCACTGTAATCCTGCTGTTGCTATGTGGACGCGTCTCGTTAGGAGTACGGGCGTCAGAATCGCCGAACTTTCTCAGAAAATGGACACGCTATGCGCTCATAACTAACCTTTCAGGTGAGTTAAGAGAGAGCGAAAGCTCATTACAATAGTTACTGGCGTTCAAGGCGAGCGAGAGCGTAGCCATCACGAGAATTCACGATGAAGCGGGAGCCATGGGTGCCGCCATGTTCGAGAACGCTATTTCTTAGCGTCCGTAAACATTACGGACGTTAACTCGCCAAATAACGGACGTTATCTTAGCGCACGTAAACCGCAGAAACCCAATAACGTTCCGAACATGCTCAGTGAGGACGATGCTATTTCTTTGCATACGTAATGCTTTTACGTTCGGTTGCAAACGCTAAACTAAAACTGTTTATTACCGTCGTCGCTCTAGGCTCATTACGGTTGAGGGAAAGGAAAAGGGGTTTGAAATTTCTCTCCACGGTACCGGTGAAAGCTGCAGTCAAGAACGCTTCCATGACCGCGGCAAGGTTGTCGAAGTTGTGGGATGTGTGGACAGAACTCTCATCGCAATAGTCCTCCCTAGGAAGCTCAGTCACGGCTAAACGAAATCCTATTAAAGCCGCAGCCTATACGCAAAGAAACAATTTGATTGCACAACGTATGGTGCACCAGGTCGCCACAGAAAATAAATAAATAAATAAATAAACAACGCGGATAAAATTAAACCACCAGCTATCCGCGTCGGAGGCTCACAGTTATTACTAGAAATTATATGTGCAAGTGTTGTATACAAACCAATATTTTTAGTGCGCAAACAACATCCTTTAATTAATTACTGTATCATCCCCAAAGTACAAACAAAAATGATGACGTGACCTTACGGTAGAACGCCGCTCGTTCATTGGTCTCCCTCGCGCCGCAACGTTCCACTGTTTCTCCGAGTGACGTAACCCAGACGTAACAGCCAGCGCGAACCCTTACAGAATACGGCCCCTGGTTTAAGTTTACCCCGAGCTCTCCACGGCGCCGTTCCTCATAACCCACTGCGCAGTTTGAAGGCGTTAATTGACACGATTTAAATTATCGTTCACAAACCATGATGTAAAAAAAAAACTGAAAAAAAAAACTCGCCCGAACGGGGGCTCGAACCCCGGACCGTTAGGTTAAAAGCCTAACGCTCTACCGACTGAGCTATCCGGGCTTTCTTTTTTTTCTCTTTATTGCATGGGATTATCGTTACTGTCAAACCGATGCAGTTACATTACATACGATCATACAAGAGAAACAAAATCACAGAAAGTATACAGTCCAATGACAGTTCAAAATTCTGGTAAACAAACACAAGCGTCCAGACGCGAAATCCATTCAGGGACGGGATCATATGTAGCCACTACACTCCGGACTTGAGCAGTCTCTTCGCGGAAGATAGACCTTGTCGAGCGAGGTGGCTCGGCATGTCTGTCGATCATTCGACTTCTCCATAATGAATAAAGTCCTAATAACATAAACAAATCATATGGTGTATTACTGGCTGTGTTTTTGAAAGGAAGGAACCGGATACCATAACATGTGAGAGGAAAGTCTTTTTTGATAGTTCTTTGTAAAATGTCCCAAAAAAGAAATGCGTCACGACAAAGTATAAAGCAATGTTCTATTGTCTCGGGTTGATTGCAAAGCCTACAATTTGTATTCCAGGGTACATACAGTCCTTTTTCCTGAAGCCACGTTTTAACTGGCAGTGTGGAGGTGTGCAGCTTAAAGAAAAACGTTTTCGCTGCTGGCGCAATGCACATTCTACGGACACGGCAAAGAACATCTTGACCAATAGAGACAGATACGGCTTTCAGTACAGAGGTTCAGGGAAAAGGTTATCTATAAGTGCTGCATTTAGCGACGTGCGATTAACGGTAAACAAATATTCAAGGTTGAATCTGGCTTTTAAGAATGAAATAGTGTCGACAAGTTCCTTTAAGAAGCCCCATAACGGTAGTTCTTGAGCAAAGTTTGTCGTGACAAAAAGAAAAGGGAGGTGTGACGCAAGACGTGCTCGATTAACTGCGAGAAGGAATGGATGACGGACATTTTTAAGGTAAAATAAGCGCATGACCAATTGTCGCACAAACAAATGCACAAGACCCAGGCCGCCCTTTTCAAGCGAGAGAAAAAGGTTGTCCCTTCTCATGGCTTCCCATGATGAATGCCAAATAAAACATGCAAATATTCTATGAAATGCCTGGACATGGACACGTGAGCAGTGCAAGACCTGCAGAACATAAAGAAGCTTAGAAGCGAGAAATGTATTGCATGCCTTAGCTCTCGCAAAAATGGAGAGATCACGTCCTTGCCAGGTTGTCACCTTTCGACGGATAGTGGTCACCGTGGACGCCCAATGAGGTCCACTATTACGGAAGTTATCGAGAGGTACGCCAAGATATCGCAACGGAGACTGATTCCAATGAATATTAGCGAATGCAGAGGGAGTGAGCGCCCACATGCCTAGCCAAAAGCCTCTACTTTTATCAAAATTTACAGTAGCTCCTGCAGTCTCACAGAAACGCAGGGTAGCGTTTATTGCCTTGGTAATACTTGGCTTATCGACGCAAAAGAAGGCAATGTCATCTGCATAAGCTAGCACTTTAATTTCCTCATCGGCATACATATATCCTTTAACGCTCGAGTCGCAAAGCACGCTTAAGCAAAGCGGTTCTAAGTATATGGCGAAGAGTAAAGGCGAGAGCGGACAACCTTGACGAACGGATGACTGTACTTGTATTATATCTGAGAGGGTACGGTTCACAATTAACTTTGTAGTGCAGTGTTTATAACAAAGTGTTATACCATTGTATAATACATCCCCTAACTGAAGATGTCGCAGTAGTTGGAATAAAAATTCGTTTTGAACCTTATCAAAGGCTTTGGCGAGGTCAATCTGGAGAAGAGCTACTTGATCCGTACTACCCTCTATGCACTCAAGGACTGAACGTGCGATATGTACATTTGTCTGTATAGAGCGGCCTCGAATTCCGCATGTTTGATGATTACCTACTAATTTAGTAATGACTGTCTGCAATCTATTTGTCAGTATTTTTGCAAATATTTTGTAATCCACGTTACATAATGATATCGGCCTATATCCGTTTACTCTCTTTATTGTTTCATCATCAGTGCTTTTTGGTATTAAGGTTGTGTGGCCCTGATAGAAAGATGGAGGAAGCTCACCATATTGATAGGCTGCCTCGAAAAGCTGCTGCAGAAAAGGACACAGGAATTCCTGAAATTTTATATAAAATTCAGCACTAAGGCCATCAGGACCAGGCGTCTTGTTCTTCTGCAGCGTTTCGACGGCAAAATTAATTTCTTCTCGGGTTATTGGTCCATCAACGCTGAGTCGATCATCTTCTTCTAAGTGTGGCATAAGCGAAATAAACTGATCAGCGTTTTTTTCGTAACCATTCTGAGGCTTAACTGCAGCGAAAAGATCTTTATAGTGAGCTTCAAATAGGCTTATTATTTGGGACGTGTCTGTGTATATAGACCCACCAGACTCAATTTCTAATATTTGCTTGGAAAGCGCGTATCGCTTCTCATCACCGAGAGCCCTTTTTGTGGGTTGTTCCTCTGTGAAGCGAGTTGTGCGTGAACGAACCATCGCTCCTTTGTACACTTCCGTCTCATATTTCTGTATTTGTGCGCGAACTGTGTTGATTTCATCGCTATACAACCCTGGTTCCTGGCTTTCGAAAGCGTGCAGCTTGTGAAGTAGATCATGAAGGTAATGCTTTTCAGCTTTTTTTCTTTGAGACAGCTCACATGAAATGGCAATCGCCTCATTTTTTACTCTATTTTTGAACATTTCCCATCGAGCAAACAAAGGAAGCTGTTGACATTGTGATATTTCTAGCCATAATTCTTTCACTTTGTTTACAAAACTTTCCTCTCGCAAAAGTTGTGTATTAAGTTTCCACAGTTCCCAGTTTGGAGAAAACCTGCGGAATTTTCGGGGACCCCATGAAACAGCTACTAAACAGTGGTCTGTGAAAAATACAGGCTTCACGGCGTAGTTGTGAATGTTAGACCAGAGACTCGTCGAAACATACACACGATCGAGTCGAGCATGGGAGACGCCTTGAAAGTGCGTGAACCGCACCCAAGATGGTGTGTAGGCGCCCACGTCTATTAGATTGTGAACTTCCGTTAACTGATGCAGGAAAACAGCACTTGCATCATAACGATTAGTTAGGTATGAGTGGTCTCTGGAATGACAAACACAGTTGAAGTCTCCCAACAGTACCAAATCTCTGTCAGTATCTAGGAGCGGAGCAAGTGAGAGGAAGAAAGACTTCCTGTCACTCACTTTTGAGGGAGCATAAACGCAAATAAATCGCCAATTACGGGAATGAAAAGAGAGGTCACAGCATATAAGGCGGCCTTCCCCATCAACACGCAGCGACAATGAAGAATGATTTAATTGCTTTCTGACTAACAAAAAGCATCCAGCGGAAGCACCACATGCTTGGCTAATACACACCTCGTAATCAGGTTGAAAAGTTTGCAGCGCAAGGTTGACATCACCAGCAGACGATATCTTTGTCTCTTGCACTGCACCAACATCAACTTCATGCTGCCTAAGCACGTGTAGTAATTGCTGCTGACGCCTTATATTCCTCAGCCCACGTACGTTGAGTGTCGCTACACATAAGGGGAGGGTGAAGGCGGTAGCCATTTTGCTCACCTAAAGCTTTTGTATTTCATTGCCCTTGGCCACAGGTAAATCTGTGGTCTTGCTCCCTTTGGACTTCTTTGTGCCACTCTCCTGACTACGCTGATATAACCGGCGGGGCACATTATCACCAGGAGAGGGAGTTTGCTGAGCACTAGGAGACACTTTCTCGGGCGCCTGTAGTGCACATTCTGTTGCTTCGTCGTTGCATGGTGCCGGACGTTTCCTGGCCCTACTGATGTCCATCGCCTCTTCCTCCTCTTCCTTGTCATCAGGGGGCTTGTCTTTAAGGCTTGCTAGGCCAGGTGGGCAAACTGAGTCATCCTCGCCGGAAGCTTCGCTAGTATTACTTGAGCTGTTATGACTGGTTGGCATTGGCTTCAAGGGCTCCTGGTCCTCGTCCCTAAAGCCACCTGTAGTCTCTCCGGTGGCATCTACTACCTCTGTAGAATCCATGAGGTGGTCCAGTTGTGGCTCGTCTGCGCTGTATTGCCCAGAACGAAGCTTATTGGCGTAGGTGGACACGCAGGCGTCCGCTGAGTGACCAAATCGATGGCACTGTAAGCATCTCGGTGTTCTGCATTGTCGTCGAACGTGTCCCACGCGCTTGCAACGAAGGCACAGAGGAGGCCTACCGGGGATAAGTACGAGGCACTGGTGTCCATAAATGGACATAATGTGCGGTATTGAGGTTACGGTGGTATTGTCCTTGAGCACCAAGGAAACCTCCCGGTTTGTTGTCACCCACTGTTCCATGCCAGTGCATCTCCATGCTTCTCTCTCCACCGACTTCACCTGACCATAGGCCTGGAACGCCTCTTCAACGCGTCGTGGTTCAAGGTGAGGTGGAAGCCATAGTAATTTAAGCTTGATGTTTTTAGTCTCCGGATCTATCACCATGCACTTCAGCCCTTTGACACGGAGCTCACCACAGGCGACGAGAGTCTGTTTTGCCGCACTACTAGCGCAAGTAACCATCCATACATGGCTCATTTGATACTGTCCGACACCTACAATATCTGAAGTATTCACTACCTCAAGCAGAGCGTCTCGGAAGTCGGGAGCACGGTATGGTCGGCCACTCAAGTCCGCATGAAGGAAAATAGAATTCAAAACATCGTTACCGGTTGGTAGACGCGGGAGGACAACTTTGTAGCTTGCATCTTCGTTCAAAAACGGGGTCGACGATCCTCGGCCTGGGGCCGATACGCTGTTTCCAGCAGAGAGCATTTTAGAGCACAGCCGTTCCACACGGCGTATGTTATACAAAGAACTACACATTTCACATTTTTATTGCATTCAAATATTTATTCAAGGAGTAGTGAACACCTGTCAAAAGCGTAGCACTCCGTTTAAGCATTAAGCAACTCATTGCGCGAGAATTGGTACGAGCCGTCAAAGAATGACACCGTAGAGTGCATTGTATTGACACGTATACTTATATTTATGGGGCGACCACGTTTCGCCGCCTAACAAATGGTATCGCACAGCGCGGGACGCGCCTGCATGTATCCGAAGTTTCTGGAAAGTTATCGATGCTTCTATCCGCTGTCTGTTGTCGCCGAACTTTGTGTTATCTGATTTCATCGCGTGGCGCGAATGGTGTAGAACTTTGTGGAAGGCACGCGGGTCCCAGTGATTAGTCTAGAACATTCGATGACTGGTGTATAAAAGCCGACGCGCTGGACCTGCCGATCAGATTTTCGACGATCGCCGACAGTGTTTGACGCTGTCGCCGTTCTTTGAGTGTAGCCTGTTTTTGAAGGCACAAGTTCGCCCAATAAAACGCTAGTTTCCTCTTGCTCAGTTTGGCTGCTTTCTTCACAGTCACTACCACGTGACAGTATTTAAGGTGATGGAATCTGCGTCCAAAATTTCAGACCCCAATCACCCTGCAACGACTGACGACCAGGCGCCTCGCTTATACGTGCATTCGCATACAGCTGCCGGGCGCTGGCGTCGGCCACAGGACCTACTCGACATCCCTTCAAAACTCTCCGACATTCTCGCCCTATTTCACACCATCGGGTTTCAGTTGAACTGCTTCAACACCCAATTTATTTGTCCCAAAATTTGGCCACGCCGTCAACGTTATGGTTCTTTATTTTTAGGTCATTCATATTTAAGCTAGTGCTGTCCTGGGATTTCCAGTGGGTTCACCTTTTCCACAATGCCCACATTTTTGTCAGCCTTTGTTCACATTTTGGGGGATTTTCAATCGACCTTGAAACCATATATCATGGCCTCCTACCAAGCTGCTCAAAAAGTAATTTTATTTTCCTGAGGTCCTGTGCAAGCTTCTGCTTCTTGCCGTTCATCAACATCCTGATTTCCCTGTCACTTGTATCCCGTTTTGACCACTGCAATATAAAAGAAGTTGGCAATGATATAATGGCCATGGGATTGAAGCCGTTTAGATCAATTCTGCCGTGGACAATACAGCCGCTTTTGCTTAGTGTGAAAGAAAATATTGCACTAATGAGCGCCATTATTAAGCACATAAATTATCAGTCTAAAAAATTATGCAGATACCACGCACTGTGTGAATCGATGTAAGCGAAGCTTTCTGTGTTTTCTTTGGTTGACGTTAATTAGCTGTAATGCTGACTACGAATTTATAATTTCATCAGCGTTTAGTGCAATACGAGAGCTGTGAGTTAATGGCAAATGTTACCTTGCGTGCACCACTGCTGTCTGTCTGCGTAGTACACAACATACACCGATGATGGATATTGTTTCTTGGCGCAAGGGCCAGAAATGGCCAAAGAGCGCCATGACATTTGACGATGAATGGCAATGAGTATCGTTGAATATGGCGTGAATCATCGAGTGGCTGTATATTGGCCTAAAATATTCGCTATAAATGGTGTAAAATCTGTATCTATTAAAATGATGCCAATGAAAAGTGAGTTCTATAGTTGTAAAAGTACGTTGTGAATGAGTAGATACTAAAACGTGTTAATTTATAGCAGCACCAGTGCCTCTGCGGAGCCCTTCAGCGCAAGGCCTGCGAGGCATGTGCTTTGTGAGTGATTCCATTGCAGCTACAGCCTCTAGGCAGAGGCTGTGCTACAAATAGCCTGGCCAAATAATGTCTATTGTATTTGTTTCTTCTAAGAAATTCAGTACTAATTTAAAATTAAATAGAGGGTCATTGCCTAAAAAGAAGACTGGGTGCAAAGGTACATTATGACGGTATAAGAATGGGAAGAACGTTTTTCTCTCCCTTTCTAATAATGGGCACTGAACGAGAACATGAAGGACTGTAAGTCTACTGCCACACCTAGTGCATGTTGGAGGGTTAGTTCCAGTTAGAATGTACGAGTGAGTGCTATAGGTATGCCCAATTCTTAATCTACAGAGCAGTACTTCCTGATGTCTTGTTGTTTTCTCAGAAATCCAGTTCGCTATCTTTGGTTTGATTAAGTGCAGTTTGTTGGATACCTGAGTGTCCCATTGCCTTTGCCAATATTTCCGTAGTATATATTGTAAAAAAGGCTTAAGGTCTGTGTAGGGTACAGGTATATTGAAGTTTGCGTCACAAAAAGCTACAGCTGTAGCCCTTTCGTCAGCAGCTACGTTGCCCTCTATGCCTCTATGGCCAGGCACCCAACAAAGAACAATTATTTGGTTCGACATGTATGCTAAGCATAGAAGGTTGTAGACTTCGTTAAGGATAGGGTTTTTGTGTTTTCGCAGACTTGATATGCCATTAACAACGCTTAATGAATCTGTGAATATGACAGCCTTTGTTATACCTGTTTGTTTTATATGTTTCACAGCAGAGAGGATCGCGTATGCCTCCGCTGTGAAAATGCTGGTGTTTGGATTTAATGCACCGGACGTTGAGAATGACGGTCCGAGAGCTGCATAAGCTACACCATAAGTTGACTTTGAAGCGTCTGTATAAACCTCCGCGCAGGAGTACTTAGCCTGGAGTTCAAGGAAGTGTGAATGTATGTGTACCTCAGGCGCATGTTTTGTTAATGCGGCGAAAGACATATCACACTGCATATTCTGCCATTCCCAAGGTGGTGCAATGTTAGTGGGAGGCATTAGGACTGTTTCTCGATGTTGAATACCAGTTTCATGAGCCAGTTGTTCTAAGCGCACAGACAGAGGAGCTCGAACAGATGGGCGGTTATGGTGAAGTCTTGCAGAAGACAAGTTAAGTACAGTTGAGTAACACGGATGTTCGTTATTCGATTTACATTTTAAAAAGTAGGAGAAGCTTAGATACGTTCTGCGCAGATGTAACGAGCATTCGTTCGCCTCCACATACAGACTTTCCACTGGGCTTGTCCTAAATGCGCCTGTTGCCAGCCGTATGCCTAGATTGTGGACTGGGTCAAGGATTCTGAGAGCACTATCCGATGCGGATTGGTACACCACGGCTCCATAGTCGAGGCGTGATCGTACAAGGCTCCTATATAGGCTAAGCAAACACCTCCTGTCACTGCCCCAGTTTGTTCGAGAAAGTAGCTTCAGCAGGTTCATTGTCTTCAGGCACTTCGCTTTGAGATATTTCAAATGTGGAATAAAATGAAGTTTTGAGTCCAAGATAATACCTAAAAATTTGTGTTCAAGGCTGACCGACAGTCGTTCACCATTAAGGTGAATAGTGGGTCCTGGTGATATGCCTCTCTTGTTTGAGAAGAGAACACATGTGCTTTTTTGAGGGTTAAATTTAAAACCCTTTTCTTCTGACCACTTTGAGAGTTTGTTTAGGCCGAGCTGTAGCTGTCTCTCGCAGATGCTAAGATTGCACGATCTAAAAGCTATCTGTACATCGTCCACATAAACAGAGTAAAAGAGTGTGCGAGGTATGACGGTATGTAACGAGTTCATTTTCACAATAAAGAGTGTACAGCTCAGCACTCCACCCTGCGGTACACCTGTCTCCTGTACGAATGATCGTGACTGCACATTGCCAACTCTAACACGAAACGTTCTGTCAGACAGGTAGCTTTCAATAATGGTCAGCAGGTTGCCACGTATACTCATTCCAGAAAGATCCCGAAGGATCCCAAAGCGCCACGTGGTGTCATACGCCTTTTCCATATCAAGGAACACAGAAACGGCAAGCTGTTTGTGGATAAAGGCTTCACGGATGTACATTTCCATGCGGACAAGCTGGTCTGTCGTCGACCTACCTTCCCTGAAACCGCATTGGTATGGGTCTAATATTTTGTTGGTTTCAAGATAGTGGAGCAAGCGTTTATTCACCATCTTTTCAAAGAGTTTGCATAGGCAGCTTGTAAACGCTATCGGTCTATAACTGTTTGCCAAGGAAGGGTCCTTACCCTGTTTCAAAATGGGAATTACAATGGCCTCTTTCCAGACAGAGGGAATCTGGCCGGAAGACCATATACCGTTGTAAAGAAAAAGAAGGGTTTTTAGTGTTTCAGATGGCAAGTGTTTTAACATTTCATATATTATGCGGTCAGAGCCTGGGGCAGATTTGTTGCAGCCGTTTAGTGCTGCTTGAAGTTCTGCTATGCCAAATGGTCTATTATGCTCCTCACATTTTGTAGTTTTTCGTACTAATGGCTGCCGTTCTATTCGTGTTTTATGTCTTTGAAATGTGTCCGAATAGTGCGAGGAACTGGATATGCGTTCAAAGTGTGCGCCTAGAAAGTTCGCCTGGCCTTCCATACTATCTCTCTGTGTATTTACTAAGGGTAGCGAGTAAGGTTGTCGACGTTTTATTCTGTGCACTTTTTCCGTCACGTCTTATTTTAATTCTCTTAACATTGATCACGTTCTGATCATTGCAACCCTCTAGAAGTTCAGCTTCAGACAATTCTAGCAGATCAGCATCCGATACAACGCCACGGGTAGTATTCATGGTACGGTGTGGGGTCACTGTGACTGGAACACCCCCAAAAGATACAAGTTTGGACAGTTTTTCATATTGTTTCTGATCGCGGAGCTCTAGGAGAAGATCACCGCTAGCCATTTTCGATGCTTTGTATCCAGGACCGAATACTTCCGTCAGAGTTTTCGAGACAACGAAAGGTGAGATCATTCTTACCGTCTTCTCAGGCTTATCAGAGTGGATGACATGAAAGCGGGGAAAGTTCTGTGTACGATTGCCAAAAAACTTAAAGACATCTTCGGTGCGCCCTCGTTTCTGAGGGCGATCAGGAAGTTTGGGGAAAGAAGTTTCCATGAAAATATTTAAAAATTCGGCAACAGCGCCGACCGCCCACCACGGAGCCCAACGAGGGGACGCGGCAGAGCTTGCATGCAAGTCTGCACGACGCCAGTCGTACGCCGCCACTATAACCAAATATGGTGTACCCAAGGTTGGATAGCCACACAGGGTTCACCCTTGCCGCCAGGAGAAAGGAAGTAAAAAGAAGAGAGAAGGAGACAGGAAAGGTCAAAAAGTGAGAGATAAAGACGAAGATTCGAGGAGGGAGAGACAGGAAAAGGCGACTGCCGATGTCCCCCGGGTGGGTCAGTCCAGGGGTGCCGTCTACGTGAAGCAGAGGCCAAAGAGGTGTGTTGCCTCCGCCGGGGGGCCTTAATGGTCCAAACACCCGGCATCGGCTCAACCCCCAGGATCCCCCTTTCCCCGGACACGACTAAGCCGCGCACGGCTACACGCGGGAGGGTCCAACCCTCGTGTGCTCGGGTATGTGGTGTCGCAACACACCAAACGCCTGCTTGCGCAGACGCCCCTGCGGGGCAACATACACCGAGTCGTCTTTGCTTGAGGCGTTGTTGTGCGCCATTACTTGTAACCTTTGAGAGGGTTGAGCATTGCCATTGCTTCACATGGCACCTCGCATCGTGGCAGATGTGTTGGCTGAATTATGGGGCTCTACGTGCCAAACCACAATCGAATTATGAGGCACGCCGTAGTGGCGTACTCCGGATTAACTTTGATGCATTGGTGTTGTTTGACGTGCTCCTAAATCAAAGTGCACGGCCGTTTTTGTATTTCGCTCCCGTCGTAATCCGGCTCCCGCGACGGGGATGGAACCCGCGGCCTCGAGCAATGCCATAGTCAAGTTACCGCGGTGGGCACTCAAGTGTTTATTTGACTTGCGACCGCTTCAGTAGTGTCGCCTATACCCTACGGTGATTAATTGCGGCTTTGCGTCGGCACGCCCTGCGTCAGTTGTCCAATTGGCACATTTGCATGGTTTTTTTTTTAGAAATAACTGAAACGTACAGTACCGGTGTGTCCACTTTGTCCGCAATTGCTGTCGTGTCTATATTAAAGGGAAACTGAATAGTTCGCCAGAAGAAAATGAGTGAAGAGCTGAACGTAATGGTTTTCAATCCTCCGAATTCGAATATCGCATAGAAATTGAGCGAAAGAAACTGTAAACAGATTTTATTTCGACGGAAAGTGCAGCGGCAAACTCGGGGCAGCTCGCGCGCCTCGTTTCCGCCTGTGATTCCGGTCGGGCGCCTCGTGACGTCAACAATGGTGTTCGTTCGGACCGACCGCTGCAGCTACAACACATGAAGCACGGTGCAAGGTGGTTTGGCGCTGTTGTTTTGCTGAGGTAGTAATGGTAAATTTCGAGAGCTTGCCTTTTTCTGAGGAGTTCGGCATTGCTCCCTATATATGTACGAGCCGATTACGAGGAGCCAGCCTCTCCAAGAAGCAAAAGATGCTGGTAGCAAGCAGTGCTTTCGACGGGAACGAAAGCGAACTGTTAGCATCTCCGTGTGTTAGAAATGTTCTTTGGTGGGTATGTTTTTTGCAAAACTGCCTTCAGCGATCCAGTGAGATCGTTTCCGGGCAAGCAAATGTACTGTTATGTTCCTTCATGCCTCCTCGTGGAACGTAAGCGGGGTTGCAATCGTTGGCATTTGTGCGCTGCCCCAAAGCTGTCGGCAATCTACACAGACGATTTACATGCGAGAAAAGTTTCCCGGCTCTTGTAGCACGTGTGGTGACCTTCATCAGTGCACCATCCGCACGCTACTCGTAGACTGGCACTCCAAAAATTTAAGTATATAACCTCCTTGCATAGAAACGACAGCATGATTGCTAATCGGTTGTTGGCTTGGATATGTTCGGCAAGAGGCCTTAGACGGCACCCTGTCTTCTAACGCGCTCTTGTTTGCGTTCACGTCTCTGTCTTGAAGTGACGTTCACCGTAACATGCTGCAAACGTGCTTGCGTTGAGCGTATGTAAGGCGAGAAGCGCTGTTGGCAACTGCCTGTTATTTAACTTGTGCAGTACGTAAACCCATGTCTATAGTATTCCTGCAATCGCAGGAGTCACGAGCATGACAACCATGTCGGCAAGCGTCGCGGTATGGTCGTGACTTGTCGCGACAGCGCAGTTGCAATCCACAGAGCCTGCGACTAAGGAAAACGCGACAATTGCCAAGTTTGGTATTCAGCAAACGTTTATTACCAAGAACAGCGGGTGCTTGTACTACAGCAAAGGACGTATGCTCGGCCATGGCTCCAATCATTTTCTCGCCATAACACACATTTACATTGGAATTCAACCGGTTTCACCAACTCTCGCTTATATTCTCTCGACCCTAAAATGGGACTTTGCCTGCCACCTGGACTCCAGCTTTTCCTCTTTTTGTATTCCGCTCCTTTTCCAATGTGCTAAGACGTGTTTCCACCTATGTTTGCTCCTCCTTTTTCTCAATAAATGAAGACATTCATTCATTCATTCCTAAATTGCTGCAGAAATAGCGTGTCTTCGTCACTCCGTAACCACCCTGTCTCTCACCCGAACTCTCCCGTGGCAAACCAATGTTGCTGCAAACCAAATGGCTGGGCGTCGCATGTGCAATTTTCTAGGATTGGCCAGCAGCGCAGCGTGCAATTTTCGGTGGGTGACGAGACAGTATAGAGCACCTTCTCTGCCATTTCCACACTCTGCGCTCTGCTCCGTGAGCTACCTTTAGCCGTTTCGACGGCAGACCAGTCTCGGTGAAAAATATCCTGGGAACTTGGCCTAAGCATTATTCGATGCACAAGGCCACAAAACTATGCTTCTTGAAAGCACATGCATTGTGCGTACTGCAGTGTTCAGTATGGCTACCTCTTCATACTTTTGCTTATCTGTCTTTTTACTTATCTCATTGTTTTTCTTTTAATGCGTAGCATTAGGATTGTCAAAGTGGTAAAAAAGTGTAAGCGTGTGAAGTTTGGCAAGCTGGTCACCTGGGAGAGGTAGAGAGTGGATCATACCGCATAGGAAAGCGCGTGTATATTTATATGCATGGTGGTTTGCTCCATATCCCCGTCGCTTGCACTTCGCTCCTCGAAGAGGCAGGAGGTGTGTCGAGCGCGGTCCTGAACAGCACTTTGCAATGTGGTGAACGTGGTATATACCATAGATCCGGGATCTGAAAGAGGTGTGCCGTAATGCCTGCCGCATTTCTCTCGCATTTGCCGCTAAAGTACAGCAAATTTTTTCCCTCAGCATGTATAGGGTAGCCAAACGGGCACGTCCATGGTTAACCTCCCTGCCTATTCTCTCTTCCATTCTCTGTCCTTTTCTCTACGATGTTATGCTTTCCTTTGTCGGTGGCCTGTCTGATTCTTCACCGGTGGCCAAGGACGAAGTACGAAATGAAACAAACCTTGCTGGGCTGGTCGCGGGCAGCTCTTTTTATTTTTTTATCTAAGCCTAAATGACAGCGATATAGGCGAAGTGAGTTACGGTAGCTCGTTAGCTTGGACTAACGACGCTCTTCACGCAGCACTTTCGTCTTATGCGTGTTTGCGAACCGGAGTTAAGGGTAGGAAGGTAACGCGCCTACTCGAAAGGAAACATATTCAGAATAAACCTTTCTTCGATGGTTGGAGATATGTCAAGGGTGCGCGATACAAACCACCTTCAGGTCGGTATCAGCTTGCCAAGGGGGAACTCAGATGAAACGTTTTCAAGCGGATAGGCTTTTAATTTTCATAAGTATATTTTTTTGCAATTTCCTTCCTTGGCATAGGGCGAAAGCTGACTAATAAGCATATAAACTTTCTTTATTCTTAAGACCGCCTTTTGATATAAGGTTGCTGCCTTTCACAACCTTCGAAATTAAAAAGTTATGAATAACAAATTATTGCATTAAATGCGTAAACGCACACGCCAACAAAAGTCCTAGTCCATTTCCCAGTATTCACTCAGTGAAAATGTAGCACGTCTATACTGTCACATTGTAGTGATGTGAAGGACAAGGCAGTTCCACAAGAGTGAGTCACGAATCAAACTCATTATAAACGCGAGCTTGCGTTGGAAAAGAAATAACGTTCAAAGCACAATGGCTGCGCGCAAAGCAGTGCTCCCTCTATACCTGATCTACGGATCAAGACATTGGTTAATCAGATTGGAATGCTCGTACACTGCAGCCAAACTCGGGCGCTCAAATGTGATCGAGAAGGTACGCCAGCATTCGCTTCACGCACGCGATCCGATTAGATAACGCTCTTCCGCTATTGAATCAGAGACATTATGGATATTTGAAATACATGCAGGCGCGTCTTGAGCCAAGCGATAACCTTAATTGGAACAGTGGTTAGACGCTACAGAAAGCTCACCACCCAAAAAAAGAAAGAAAAAGATAGTGTACAGTTGCTTCAAATATTAGATAAAACATAGTGCTAATGGTAAAAAGGGCCCCAAGACTGCACAGCGGCGCCGACATACAAAAAATTCAAGAGCTAAACACTTTCCGATTAATGGTATTTATCAAAAAATGCATTTCGTGGTTCAATGCAGCCCTGTATTCCAGGGGCCAGTTCCACCACGGGTACTGTGTCGGAGCTCATATTTCATCTGACTGTACGTATGTCAGCATTAATTGTCACAAAATCACAGTATTCTGTTTAGATCTTAACATTAGACAGCCAAAATATATGCAGCAAAACCCTCATCTTAATACTTCAGTACTTTTCGTTCTAACGTACATGTCCGCGCTGATGCATATGTTACAAAGTACTGAAAATGTATCCAATGCTTTCCTCAGGCACCTGTTTTTATTCCTGATGATGCCAAGAAACTGAACCTGATGCCACCAACGCTCAGAAGTCTAATCAGGAGCGCGCACAATGTTCTCGCACACCTTGTGTGATGTACCGTAGTGCTGAAGTGCTTCTTGTATAATGTACAGGAGAATCGGTTGTAAATGCAGAATTGGACGGTTGGACACTTGCGTTTAACCTCACGAACTTGATTTGCGCCAAGATAACCTGTCCGAGCTTTCATACTTGCTTTATAAGAAGCCTAATGCACCATCAATATACCGGCTGCTTTAACTGCACGAAACAAAACTATTAAATCAGTACAAATATTGGTGGCATCATTTTATCCTCCGAGTGTTCAGATTGGTAACCTCTTGATGCGGAGTAAGTTGAGAAGTTGTGTGCGTATTTAGCGAAGCTACGTTAATTAAATTTTGGAAAACTTATCTAAGTCGGCTAAAGGAAATGAATAGTTTGGAGCCCCTCCTCGAGATTATCGAGCCGAGCGAAGAACTTTTGATTTAACATGCTTCTGTAAGAGCTGTGCGAACAAAACTTTTCATCTTGAACGCTCTTGGAAAGCGTAACTGACGCTGAAAAAGAACATGTGTAAAGACACAGAAAGAACAGCTCTTGAAGAGGGGACACAATGGAGGTTCCCACACACACACTGCGCTAAGAATTTGAAGCGCTGTTCTTTCTGTGATAATGAACAAACTAGCCCGGCAGTCAATTCTTGCAAACCTGTAAAGTTAATCTAACCACACCTAGCCTTTTGTTATGTTGTCATCAATAGTAGGGCCCCGTGAGCATGCTCCTCGTGGCCAGTTCGCTTTCGATATTTATTCACCCTGTTTTTTCGAAGGCAAGCAGTTAAAGTTTTAGTGTCAATATAGCAGGGAACGTGCGCCGCCGAAAGCTTGCTTGGAAGGAGAAGCGATGCATGACGCAAGATGGTGTCGACTTAGCGCGTCGGCTGGTATCAAGACAATGCGCTGCCGCTGAGGGAAGGAAGATAACGAAAGTGAAAAGTTTGCTAGCTGCTCACCGAGCCGTGCCGACTGTGACGGTGCCATTGTGACTAAATCTGGGGCGCCGATATTGACGGCTGTGGTGGTTTTTTTTCTTTTTTGAGAGCGAAGCTGTTAAGGGTACTTTCCCCACTATCGTGTCCACGGGAAGAACAAAATCCCGAAGATTGCGCAATGCCGCGCCGACCCGCGGCGGAGGTGACGCAGGTGCTTACGCCCATACGATGCTCATAGGTCCCATATGCGGGCCGATCCCAAAGATAGCGCAATACCGGGCGGACCCGCGGCGGAGGTGACGCTGGCGTTTAGCAATGCCCATACGCGGGCCGATCCCGAAGATAGCGCCATACTGGGCGGACCCGCGGCGGAGGTAACGCAGGCGTTTAGCGATGCCCATACGTGGGCCGATTCCGAAGATTGTGCAATGCCGCGCCGACTCGCGGCGGAGCTGACGCAGGGGCTTAGCAATGCTTATACGTGGGCCGATCCCGAAGTTAGTGCAATACCGGACGGATGCGCGGCGAAGGTGACGCAGGCGTTTAGCAATGCCCATACGCGGGCCGATCCCGAAGATAGCGCCATACTGGGCGGACCCGCGGCGGAGGTCACGCAGGCGTTTAGCGATGCCCATACGTGGGCCGATTCCGAAGATTGTGCAATGCCGCGCCGACTCGCGGCGGAGCTGACGCAGGGGCTTAGCAATGCTTATACGTGGGCCGATCCCGAAGTTAGTGCAATACCGGACGGATGCGCGGCGAAGGTGACGCAGGCGTTTAGCAATGCCCATACGCGGGCCGATCCCGAAGATAGCGCCATACTGGGCGGACCCGCGGCGGAGGTCACGCAGGCGTTTAGCGATGCCCATACGTGGGCCGATTCCGAACATTGTGCAATGCCGCGCCGACTCGCGGCGGAGCTGACGCAGGGGCTTAGCAATGCCCATACGCGGGCCGACCCCGAAGTTAGCCCAATTCCGGGCGGACTCGCGGCGGAAGTGACGCATACGTTTAGCAATGCCCAGACGTGGGCCAATCCCGAAGATTGTGCAATGCCGCGCCGACCCGCGGCGGAGGTGACGCAGGTGCTTAGCAATGCCCATACGTGGGCCGAGCCCGAAGATAGCGCAATACCGGGCGGACCCGCGGCGGAGGTGACGCAGGCGTTTAGCAATGCCCGTACGTGGGCCGATTCCGAAGATTGTGCAATGCCGCGCCGACTCGCGGCGGAGCTGACTCAGGGGCTTAGCAATGCCCATACGTGGGCCGATCCCGAAGATAGTGCAATACCGGGCGGATGCGCGGCGGAGGTGATGCAGGCGTTTAGCAATGCCCATACGTGGGCCGATCCCGAAGATTGTGGAATACTGCGCGGACCCGCGGTGGAGGTGGCGCAGGTGCTTAGCAGTGCCCATACCCGGGCCGATCCCGAAGTTAGCGCAATACCGCGCGGAGCCGAGGCGGAGGTGATGCATGCCTTTAGCGATGCCCATACGCGGGCCGATGCCGAAGATAGTGCAATACCGGGCAGACCTGCGGCGGAGGTGAAGTAGGCGTTTAGCAATGCCCATACGTGGGCCGATCCCGAAGATAGTGCAAAAGCGTTACGTTTTGGGCGAATTGGTTCTACTGTTAAGAACGGCCAGCTGAAGTGCAAGTTTTGCCAGCCACTTGGTCTTGCGCATTTATTTCTCCATCAAGTGCTGTTAAGATTTTTCTCTTCTTTCAGAGCAGAGAAATAGCTTTCCTAATTTAGTCTTTAATTCTGACAATGTTACTTTCCTTATTTGTTGTTTTCTCAAGCGGGTAACATCTCTGGAAGCCTTTTTACCTATTTGAAGTTGTTAGTGGTCATTTCATACTCGCTACGCGTTTCTCTCTAGGTTATCTCACTACTTTGACGCGGAAAAAGTTGTGATTTGATAGACGCATTCTTTGAAGCCCCGCTGTGCAAAACAATTGACAGTGGCCGTCACGTACAGAAAGTCTTATACAGAGTGAAAATAATGGCTCTTATACCAGGTGTCAAATCTTTTTTTTTTCCAAGCTTAGCAATAACTCCTCAGTAAGAAAAAAAGACATGGCTACACGACAGCGGTGCATTTGTTCAGGGGACAACCAACTCATTATGTAAAAAGGCAGGCATTGCTTTAATGTCCCTTTACGACATTAAAATTTTTCTTTTGAACAAATAAAAGTGAGAAGAAATGCCACGCGGATGCACTTTCAAGTGTGAGAGGCTCCAAGATTCCAGGAAAGCACTTGCATTGCGACAACAATTGTACGTATGCACGAAGCGCGTTTTCGCCGTCGCCGTCGCCGTGCTTTGCCGATCGATGTGCGGTTCACGCGGGGCGTATTACCAGCTCGCCACGCACGCACAGTGCGTGTGGCCGCGAAAGTCACGAAGTGGACGCACCGTATGCCGGCTTGTAAATCGGCACTTCCGCGGAGCCAGAACAGAGTTCCGCCTTGCGCTGTTGGCACGAGCGCTGCGAGCAACCACTTAACGCATAGACGCAGCATAACGTTCTAGACGCCGACAGTTTTATTCGCTCTCACCTCGTGCACGACCGAGGTGCGATGCCTGCAACGCCGCAGGCGGCACTCAACATTAAGTCGGCGTTGCGAGACGTCCATACTGCAGCCAGTGCGCCGTTTATGCTGCGCTTTCGTGTTCTGCGTCGCGCCAGCCCTTTGCATCCGCGTATATTTAGAACACCGTCCGAGAAGGTTCGGCGTCAACGCTGTACAGTGCTGTAGCTTTGAATGCTTCGCCCTTCACGCGAAACTGCCTTTCTTTTTCTCTCTCTTGTTTCCTTTTTTTCTGGGGTGGGGGTGGGGGAGGAGGCACACTAACTGGTCAAATTCTCAGTATTTAGTAAGTGGTGTTTGTAATAACAAAAAATAATCAACGACGAGCAAGAGCCATGACATTTGGTTCCACCGGATGAAGTCGGACAAACTTACTCACACCGGCGTGACTTTGAGAGGCAAGTGTTTGTAGTGATAAACGTTTGAAAGGAGCATCTCATCTCGACGGGACGAGACTGGATCCAGGCTTGTACCATCGTCTTCTTGCATGTGTACGTTGTTTCTTGCTAGTTGGCTTGCCTTCAATTACTAGACCGGCGCACACACGACATTGGGGACGTATAGCAAGTTAAAAAAAAAGGATCAAGATATTTTAGACCGTTGTCTACTATAGCAAATAAAAGCAGGAGCAAATGCAAACAACTTTGCGCCCACTACAATAAAAAGAAATGGATAAAACATCCGTGGCCGAAAAGGCAACGCCTGCTCCTGCACGTGACAAGATATAGCCGGTTAAGGAGAGCCTCGAACTGTCTTCTGCTCATGCGCCCGATGCGCGCTCACACGTAAAATTGGGAACCTCGAATGGTCGGAAATATCGCTCGGGCGAGTAATAAAGCGCTGAATGCAGGGAAAGAAAAGAAGCCAATCAAGAGAGAGCGCATCTGCAAAGTTGTTGGAGAACAATTTCGCCAGTCATGATTGGGTCGGGCTCTGCCGTGACTTCCAAGCCGACAAAGAGGAATCTATAGCGCTCAGAACGGCGGGTCGGATTGAGATCGACGCCTATGCGCTCGACGACGCCCCTGTACCGCCCATTGTTGGGACGAGGCGTGTTACTTATACGAATAGCGAACCTGCGGGCACAACCAATCTCGGGCCATCGGGCCTTTTGTGTGGATGTCTGTTACTAGAGCAAAGAAAAGGGACGGCGGCGTGCGAAAGAGACGTTCTAAAGAAGAAAAAAATGACGCAAAGGCTCTAAAGGAGTCGCTGAAAGTCACAACCGAAAGACGCGAAGTTGTCCAGATCGTGCACAGTAGGTATGTCGTGCATACGTGGTTCTGTGGAAGGCCCTTGAAGGCCGCGTATGCTGAAAGCGCGCTTCTTATAGTGCAGTCCCCGTTTCTTCGCATTACTTTGAGGTAGCCCGACTTTGTTCCTTCACTGAATACGTGTCTATGTCTGACGAATTGCATTAAAGCTGCAGAAATTGGGTACAGAAGATGTGATACGCGTATCGCCTTTTTTTTTCGACGCCTTTTACTCGGGGAGAGAAAAAAAAAAAAAGATAGCGCTTCACGCCAATGGCTGAAATGCGCGTTCGTTTCAATGGTCAGAGGCTAGAGTGAAGCAGCGAGTATGCCGCCGGGAGCCGTGTGTCGTGCATTTCAATTGGCAGTAGTGAAAGAGGTCGCTCTACTGCAACTTGCAAAGCGTCACTGCTCTCACCAGGGGCAACAATTTGATGTGACGTTGTACTCCCAGCGCCTCGCCTTGTTAGGCCTGTCGACATTTGTTACTTCCATTTTCAGCGCCCGAGCTCGGACCGCAGTAAAAGAACCCGCACCACTCACTTCGCATTCTGTTACGCGAGGAAGAAGGAAACATGAATGGAATGTTGCACTACAGCTTTTTTTTTTTTATGAGAGAACTTCCTGTAAATCGGAGTACAGGGCGTAGGATAGGGTCCATATGTTTTATTTGTTTGAAGCGGCAAGCAGAGAGCTAAGTTACATATGTTTTCCGTCTGCGTTTCGCAAGACCTACTGATTCAAAACTGTATGCGCAAAAATACACATGATAGATACATGTTGTTTAAGGAGCAGGAGGAGGAAAAGAAGGAGTGAAAGGAAGGGACGTCAACCAGATGCACGTCCGGTATGCTACTCTACTCAGGGGAAGAGGTTTAAAAGGAGAGGGATGGAAGACGGTACGATCAGTGTGAATACGTGTGGTTGTCCATGAGCTCACGCCTATAATCGGTAACTGAAGCAAGTCGATTTCATGAAATGTAGCAGTGCCCGCGTAGCTTTGTAAGCCTGCGACGCGTGTGGTCATGGTCCGGAATCTTAGACTCTGAAAATGGTCTGCAATCTAATGGTGTTCAAAGGACAAGAAAAATATTTGTTCTCTGAAGGGAACCGTACAATAACATTGTAGAACGAAAGCCGACACTGCGGCCGCAATGCGCGCGCAAACGTCGAGCCGCATTAAAAACAAGTAAAATGAAATAAAGAAGAGAAAGAAAGTCATCTATTCCTAAGACATAAATGGATGTCATATGCAATTCTGAACACCGTTTTAGAGGTCTAAATGCATATACCAGCGCGCGAAGTAGTACGAATCACCCTTCAGAGAAGTATCGCCAGCAGTCTCCAACGGCGCGACGTTGATCCGGCCCAATCCACTTCGATCGCTGCGCCGCCGCAGTATTTTAGAGCGCAGCTCTTTGGCGTCCGTTCCTGGGTTTCGCGTCGTCGTCGGCCTCGTAACCAGCTCCGCCCCCCTTTCATCCCCCCAGCGCTAGCAGCGACCGACTGATACCGCTGGATGCCGCTGACGCCGCTAGAGAGTCAAGATAACGTGACTGCATAGAACACCGTCGCCGCCATGCAGAAAGAGGAGGAAAGGGTCCCCCTCCCCCCCCCCCCCCCCCTGTATCGGCGTCAGCGGCATCAGTCAGTCGCTGCTATCTCTTCCCTCCTCCCTTTATCGTGTTGTCCGCTTGCTGCGCGCGCTTCTGCCCCCATCGTTTGCCGCTGGGTGTACACGCCGCCCCCCTCCCCCCTCTTCCTGCGAGTCTCCGGTTGTCAAAGCGCCGGCTCGAACTTAATTCCTTTCTTCGCTCCTCCTCCAATGCAACCCCTGTGCGGTGGCAATCAGAGAGCCAGATCGGTGGCGGCGGATCTGTATATGTCCACCGCCCGAGCCGAAATTGCCGCTGCCGTTCGCCCTGTGCGGTGGCAATCAGAGAGCCAGATCGGTGGCGGCGGATCTGTATATGTGCACCGCCCGAGCCGAAATTGCCGCTGCCGTTCGCCACTGCGAAATTATCTGCCAGTTCTTTCTGAGCCATGAGCGAGACGACCGATGGAAGTCCTCCGTCTGCTGCTGCTGCTGCTGCTGCTAAACGAGCTGCCAGAGTAGAGGCCCAGCGCCGTCGCCGTCAGAATCCAGAGGTGCGTGCCGCCGAAGCAGAAGCTTACCGTCGCCGCCGTCGAGATGATCCAGGAGTACGGGAAATATAAAAAAAAATTCTGTGATAGCGCATATATGTGTTGCTCGATTTCTTTGCCTCAATCTATCGAAAAGGTGAAACAGCTTATTTGCTGCGCTCAAATTTCGCATTAGGAAGTAACGTAATCGTCGGTAATTTTTTCGTCGTCGCACGCCGCACTGCAAAGCATGTATCGCTCCTGCCACTTGTGCCACTCAACCTTATTCTAGTACACTGCTTGAAACGCCCCTTTCGAGAACTTCTGCGACCCTCACGGACCCTCTGCGCCATCGAACGTGAAAGAAGAGAACTATATTTTCTTTTATAAACAGCTCACTTTTTTCCGGCCAGGCAGTAATTTCCGAACGCGCTACGAAGTATCGCGATAGTCAAAGTATAAATCAAAAATGGCCGCCTTAGGGAGCGGCGCGCGTGCTTCGAAAGATAGATCTCGCGATTCTTCTGAGTGTGTGGCTCATCTTCTGAGTGTGCTGCCTTTTCGTCGGAGCTTTACTCTGAGAGCGACGACGACGCAAACCAGCCCGGAACATCGGCGGCAGCCCGGCATCCCCAATTGTAGTGCGATACCTGCTCAATGAAAAATTTTAATTTTTTCGACGATAGTGTCTATTCGGTGGTAATACATTTTGTATATCTCAGAATCTTTGTTACATTTCTTTTTTTTTCTTAGTAGATAAAAGCGTGTCTTAACAAATTGTTCAATCTTATCCCATAATCTTGATTCTGGCAATTTATATTTCTTTTATGACACACATCTCGTTATTAAAACCTTTATGCGTGAAAAGTGCACTTACTCTGCTTTTTGTTTATCTAGTATATAACATATTGAGTGCTGTAGTTCCCTCAAAAAAAAATTACCGACGATTACGTTACTTCCTAATGCGAAATTTGAGCGCAGCAAATAAGCTGTTTCACCTTTTCGATAGATTGAGGCAAAGAAATCGAGCAACACATGTATGCGCTATCACAGAATTTTTTTTTATATTTCCCGTACTCCTGGATCATCTCGACGGCGGCGACGGTAAGCTTCTGCTTCGGCGGCACGCACCTCTGGATTCTGACGGCGACGGCGCTGGGCCTCTGCTCTGGCAGCTCGTTTAGCAGCAGCAGCAGCAGCAGCAGCAGACGGAGGACTTCCATCGGTCGTCTCGCTCATGGCTCAGAAAGAACTGGCAGATAATTTCGCAGTGGCGAACGGCAGCGGCAATTTCGGCTCGGGCGGTGCACATATACAGATCCGCCGCCACCGATCTGGCTCTCTGATTGCCACCGCACAGGGGTTGCATTGGAGGAGGAGCGAAGAAAGGAATTAAGTTCGAGCCGGCGCTTTGACAACCGGAGACTCGCAGGAAGAGGGGGGAGGGGGGCGGCGTGTACACCCAGCGGCAAACGATGGGGGCAGAAGCGCGCGCAGCAAGCGGACAACACGATAAAGGGAGGAGGGAAGAGATAGCAGCGACTGACTGATGCCGCTGACGCCGATACAGGGGGGGGACCCTTTCCTCCTCTTTCTGCATGGCGGCGACGGTGTTCTATGCAGTCACGTTATCTTGACTCTCTAGCGGCGTCAGCGGCATCCAGCGGTATCAGTCGGTCGCTGCTAGCGCTGGGGGGATGAAAGGGGGGCGGAGCTGGTTACGAGGCCGACGACGACGCGAAACCCAGGAACGGACGCCAAAGAGCTGCGCTCTAAAAAAAATCTGGCGTAACCTACAAAAAGCCCATATATTCCCCATTGTAGGGAAACAGTTATTCAGTAAACGTCGGCCATGCTTCGTTCTACTCTTTCATTAGCTTTGTCAATTAAAACATGCCATGCGGCTATTTATTTCATTAAATAGGAGCCATGCCTTCCGTGTTCAGCCGTCTATAACTCCTACGCAACTGTCTATACTTTACTCTCCTCACCACATCCCACGAGCAGCACGCCGCAGAGATCATAGAGGCCCACCGTCACGAACTAGACGAAAGACAAGAAACATTATTTCAGTGGTTACCTAGTCACTGCGGTATTCACGGAAACGATTAAGCGGCCTCAACCACCCGATCTGCCAACAGCGGCTTCAGCTGTGTTGTCCCACTTTTGTGCGCCGACTCAGCGGAAAAACCTTCACCGCGCTTGCGCTCCATCTGACCCTGTACCAGTGGAATTCATCCCATTTTGAAAACGCGCGCCTTCTTAGCCTGGACCCTAATTTACCGCATGGCCCTCTGTCCGGTCTCTCATGATGCGAATGCATTCCTCTAGCCCGCTTACGGCTGGATGGTAGCATATCGAAATGGATAATCGTTGGAATGGCCAGAAAGTCCACTCGTGTCACACTTGCAGGTGCAGCAAAGCTATCGTGCACATTCTGAGCGGGTGTACTCGTTTCAAACTGCAAAAAGAGCAACGCTCTCATCCACGCTCGACCGACTGCACAAGTGCACAGAAAGCGAAATCATAGGCCACTAACCTACACGGCCCCCAGCTCGAGTTGCCCTAAAGGCGCTGCTGCTTATCTAAGAGATACCGGATTGCGCGACATTGAACATTGCATGTGTAACACTGTATGTCCCACACATACCGACAATTTTATATTCTTCATTCTTCCCTTCCTTTTCTCATCTTTTGCACCCTCTACACCCCCCCCCCTTCCCGAACAAAGTAGCCAACCGCAGATTTCCCCTGGTTAAGCTTCCTGTCTTTCCTCCTTTGTTTTTCTCTCCCCCTCCTCTCTCTATTGATGATGGTTCGTGTGACTCTGAACTCGGGAGAATGCTTCCGGAATAAACCAGAAGCGAGAAACTAATATGGATGAGATAGTTCAAGTGGCTGAGGAGTTCTATAGAGATTTATACAGTACCAGTGTCACCCACAACGGTAATGGAAGAGAGAATAGTCTAGAGGAATTCGAAATCCCGAAGGTAACGCCGGAAGAAGTAAAGAAAGCCTTAGGAGATATGCAAAGGGGGAAGGCAGCTGGGGAGGATCAGGTAACAGCAGATTTGTTGAACGATGGTGGACAGATTGTTCTAGAGAAACTGGCCACCCTGTATACACAATGCCTCATGACCTCGAGCGTACCGGAATCTTGGAAGAACGCTAACATAAACCTAATCCATAACAAAGGGGACGCCAAAGACTTGAAAAATTATAGACCGATCAGCTTACTGTCCATTGCCTACAAAGTATTTACTAAGGTAATTGCAAATAGAATGAGGAACACCTTAGACTTCTGTCAACCAAAGGACCAGGCAGGATTCCGTAAAGTCTACTCAACAATAGACTATATTCACACTATCAATCAAGTGATAGAGAAATGTGCAGAATATAACCAACCCTTATATATAGCTTTCGTTGATTACGAGAAAGCGTTTGATTCAGTCGAAACCTCAGCAGTCATGGAGGCATTGCGGAATCAGGGTGTAGATGAGCCATATGTAAAAATACTGGAAGATATCTATAGCGGCTCCACAGCCACCGTAGCCCTCCATAAAGCAAGCAACAAAATCCCAATAAAGAAAGGCGTCAGGCAGGGAGATACGATATCTCCAATGCTATTCACAGCGTGTTTACAGGAGGTATTCAGAGACCTGGACTGGGAAGAATTGGGGATAAAAGTAAATGGAGAATACCTTAGTAACTTGCGATTCGCTGATGATATTGCCTTGCTTAGTAACTCAGGGGACCAATTGCAATGCATGCTCACTGACCTGGAGAGGCAAAGCAGAAGAGTGGGTCTAAAAATTAATCTGCAGAAAACTAAAGTAATGCTTAACAGTCTCGGGAGAGAACAGCAATTTACAATAGGCAGCGAGGCACTGGAAGTCGTATGGGAATACATCTACTTAGGGCAGTTAGTGACGGCGGATCCGGATCATGAGACGGAAATAATCAGAAGAATAAGAATGGGCTGGGTTGCGTTTGGCAGGCATTCCCAAATCATGAACAGCAGGTTGCCATTATCCCTCAAGAGAAAAGTATATAATAGCTGTGTCTTACCAGTACTCACCTACGGGGCAGAAACCTGGAGGCTTACGAAAAGGGTTCTACTCAAATTGAGGACGACGCAACGAGCTATGGAAAGAAGAATGATAGGTGTAACGTTAAGGGATAAGAAAAGAGCAGATTGGGTGAGGCAACAAACGCGAGTTAATGACATCTTAGTTGAAATCAAGAAAAAGAAATGGGCATGGGCAGGACATGTAATGAGGAGGGAAGATAACCGATGGTCATTAACGGTTACGGCCTGGATCCCAAGGGAAGGGAAGCATAGCAGGGGGCGGCAGAAAGTTAGGTGGGCGGATGAGATTAAGAAGTTTGCAGGGACGGCATGGCCACAATTAGTACATGACCGGGGTTGTGGGAGAAGTATGGGAGAGGCCTTTGCCCTGCAGTGGGCGTAACCAGGCTGATGATGATGATGATGCTGATGAGACAGAACAAACAATGCAGGAAAATAATGGTACGCCGGGAGGGCACAATTTCATAACGGAGAGATAGGAGCAGCACGTGACTTTGCGGGAACTTCCTTCTCGTTCTGACTTCTTAGTAACACAAACGCGTTGGACCCCTGCACAAGGAACATGCACGCATGTTTCGCTTTTTCACTCCCTCTTCGCAGTGTATCAGTCATCATCATCATCATCATCATCATCAGCCTGGTTACGCCCACTGCAGGGCAAAGGCCTCTCCCATACTTTTCCAACCACCCCGGTCATGTACTAATTGTGGCCATGTCGTCCCTGCAAACTTCTTAATCTCATCCGCCCACCTAACTATCTGCCGCCCCGTGCTACGCTTCCCTTGGAATCTAGTCCGTAACCCTTAATGACCATCGGTTATCTTCCCTCCTCATTACATGTCCTGCCCATGCCCCCCCTTTCTTTTTCTTGATTTCAACTAAGATGTCATTAACACGCGTTTGTTCCTTCACGCAATATGCTCTTTTCTTATCCCTTAACGTTACACCCGTCATTCTTCTTTCCATAGCTCATTGCGTCGACCTCAATTGAAGTAGAACCCTTTTCGTAAGCCTCCAGGTTTCTGCCCCGTACGTGAGTACTGGTGAGACACAGCTGTTATGCACTTTTCTGTTGAGGGATAATGGCAACCTACTGTTCATGATCTGAGAATGCCTGCCAAACGCACTCCAGCCCATTCTTATTCTTCTGATTATTTCAGTCTCATGATCCGGATCCGCGGTCAGTACCTGCCCTAAGTAGATGTATTCCCTTACCACTTCCAGTCCCTCGCTACCTATCGTAAACTGCTGTTCTCTTCCTAGACTGTTAAACATTAGTTTTCCGCAGATTAATTTTTAGACCCACCCTTCTGCTTTGCCTCTCCAGGTCAGTAAGCATGCATTGCAATTGGTTCCCTGAGTTACTAAGCAAGGCAATATCATCAGCGAATCGCAAGTTACTAAGGTATTCTTATCCCCAATTCTTCCCAATCCAGCTCTCTGAATACCTCCTGCAAACACGCTGTGAATAGCACTGGAGAGATCGTATCTCCCTGCCTGACTTTCTTCATAGGGATTTTGTTGCTTTGTTTATGGAGGACTACGATAGCTGTGGAGCCGCTACATATATCTTTCAGTATTTTTACATACGGCTCGTCTACACCCTGATTCCGTAATGCCTCCATGACTGCTGAGGTTTCGACTGAATCAAACGCTTTCTCGTAATCAATGAAAACTATCACCTGATTCATAGTGTGAATATCGTTTATTGTTGAGTAGCCTTTACGAAATCCTGCTTCGACCTTTGGTTGACAGAAGTCCAAGGTGTTCCTGATTCTATTTGCATTTACCTTAGTAAATACTTTGTAAGCAACGGACAGTAAGCTGATCGGTCTATAATTTTTCAAGTCTTTGGTGTCCCCTTTCGTATGGATTAGGATTATGTTAGCGTTCTTCCAAGATTCCGGTACGCCCGAGGTCATGAGGCATTGCGTATACAGGGTGGCCAGTTTTTCTAGAACAATCTGCCCTATTAAAACTGGCCACCCTGTATACGCAATGGTCCTCTGGTCCATATTCCATAATCCATAGTGGCAGTCAATATATGTCGTATTTCTCCCACTCACACTGTCTCCTTCAATTCGGAGCCGTGCAAACGCAAAGTGCTAGAAGCGATACGGCCATGTTGCGGTTTGTGGCAGTTGATATATACCTGCGGCTGACAGCTTGATTCTTCCGTTTATTCCAGCGTGGTCGCTATACAAATGCATCAACGCTTACTGTGAGCTTTTTTTTTTATTCTTCCTCGTTCTACAAATGACATTTTCCACTAGTTATTTTTTCATTTAAAGGAACTGCATGGGGCATGTCGACCAGAATAGCGGAAAGCGCTGCCAATGTCGACAGCTTTATGATATTCAGAATATTAGAGCTTTCTTTACAGAAATCGGTAGAAGTTTTTACGCACCGTGAAAGGAAGAAAGAGAACGTTCGGGAAGGGAACATTCGGGAAGTAACAAAAATATTGTTCTCACTGAAGGAACAGAAAAGATAAGCTCTATAGCATACTTAGTGACGATCTGGTAGACCAAAGACAAGAGACGGTGTGAGCGACCCATTCAAAACTTCACCAGTAAGCTCATCCGCCAGATGTTTCATGTTAGTCCTCGCTCTAGATAAGACTCTTTTCTAACAACTACTACGTTAGCCACGTAACTGAGCGCTGATTCAGCTGAATAATCCTGCATGCGATTATATCATGCTGCATAATATGTTTTAACAAGAAGACGGGCGATACAATGCCTGAATAATGTGGGCTGATTATAGTTGAGACGAATACAGTGTGTCCTAAACAAATATATCCAAGGTTTTCATACACAGTTGTACCTTCTTCATAGGTATTTCAGACGGGCATTTCTCAATGAGGATGTGCAACTCGGAACAGTAGCTGTATTCAGTGTAAAAACAAATAGTGAATCATAAGCAGTGGCATTCCTAGCCATTGATGATTTTCCACCGAGTGAAAATGATGAGAAATTGCAAGTCACCATGGAGAAAATCACATGCAGTTGTTTGGTCTACATTACCTCTCGTATTGCTTTTTTTTTTCTTTCATACTTTTTCCGACAAGCGTGCTGAAACGACGAAATGCGCCGATGCAGACTGGTTGCACAGCGCGACTGCAGTGCGAACCAATGGACACCAAGTCCTCCTATGTGACAGGGCAAATGTGATATTTACGGCCGCGACACTTCTAATATAGCAACACTTCCTGAACTTCTATCTGAAGCGACACTTCTTTGTTCAAGGAAACGAATAAGCGAACTATTAGGACCCACCTGCCATGCTACTGGGCTCGCTAGCAGCAATCATAGGGGTCCAGTACCTGTGACGTAGTTAGAGCTCTCAATTTTGCAGGCGTCGAACCCATACACTGCGTTGTCAGCTCCCGCTTTCGGCATGTAATATGCTCCTTTCTTTAAAAAGCGTTTTAGCGCCTGTAGAGCTGATTTGGCGTCGCAGAACACAGCCCATTTAGGAGGTGTCTGCGTTCTCATAAAACGGACAGCCTCCCGTATTCCCCCAAGTTCTGCAGCCGTAGATGTCGATTTGTGGTCTAATTGAAATCGCCGAGTAATTCCAAGTTGTGGGATTGCAAATGCTGCCGTTATGGCAGATGGTGTGACAGAACCATCGGTATATACTTGTACAGTCCAAGTATATAATGTAAATATATGGGACAGGGTGAGCTGTTTCAAGCCAATAGAAGAAACGTGGGATTTCTTCATAATTCCAGGTATATGAAGCTTTACTAGTGGTCTCGGCAATGTCCAGGGAGGTGTATCGGGGATCTTGGTGGCCTGGGACCTTGCCGGTATAATTCTTGCGTGACATGCAATTGCTTTAGGAAAAGCACAGTCAATGTTTGTTCTTGGAAGTGTTGACAGAGCATGGTGTGAGTGTCTAGTCAGCAGGCGATGATAGGCTCGCACAGCTTCACAAGACCTGTATATGTCGATTGAACAAGCCCGTGCTTGCGCTATTGTGCCCTTACTTGAAGAGCAGCGTGGTAAGCCAAGGCATATCCACAGTGCTTGTGTCTGAAGGCTGTCCAGCATGCGCTGTAAGAGTTAGACGTTGTTGAAGGGAGTAACGTGCTTGCGTCGAGAACTAGGAGTACGGGATTCATTTACAATATTTGCATTAGGACAGGAGATACCTTTCAACAGTCTAGCATGACTCCCAAATGGAGCACGAAAGCCGAAGTACGAAGCACCCAACACAGAGCACGGAGCAGCTGAAAACGGCTGCTTACAAACCCTCTGTCCTCCCCAGATCCCTACGTGAGAGAAAACTGCCGTTCAACCTCCGTCCAATCGCGCAAAATCGAACGGTGTTCTGTTTTTCTGTTCTGTTCTTGAACGGTGTTCAAAGGTCTGTCTTTATTCTTTTATTGGGAGAAGTGTAGAAGAAATTTGAGAAAAACGCTACAGCGTCCAAACTCGTCGTTGGAAGCGTAGTCGACCCGCCTTTGAGGGGAGGGTTTACACACTGACACCCGCACTTTGCATTCCCAGAACACACCGAGTTGAGCGGGTCCTCACAGACAGATTATCACGCTTGACCCCAGCGAGCGCTTCTTGATTGCAGAGCTGACTTCTCAAGTAGCCGCCGCGACTGTCAGCAGACTGTGACGAATCCTGGGGCCCGCGAAAACGCACAGCAAAACACCCTTTTCCAGGAGTTCTCTTGCTGCAAGTAGACCATGAAGGTGACAGCGAACCAACTAAGAATACACGGTCCGCCAAGCATGGCTTTCCTTGTTGGCGCCGTCGATTCTCCGAAGGAGGTGCATGGTTGTTAACGTTGCTGGTGTCGTCGGTTCTCCCACAAGGCGCATTGTTAGCTTTAGAAAGCGATTCGTCGCAGCAGGCCGGGAAGGGTTCAATTCTACGAAGATCGCCACCCCCGCAGGTCGTTTGAAAGAGATCCAGCGGGCTGGGAAAGGTTTGCACATCAGTACCCCTACAGGCCGATAGTAACAGCGCATACAAAATGATCCCAAGTTAAATAGCACAGGCATGCTGTAGCGTATGTAGCCCACAAAAAGTGCCTGGTACACTTGGAGCAAACTTCGTTCAGGTGGGGCCCCATCTCAGTCGACATATTGCACGAAGAACGCGTATGAAGTTAGTCAATTTAACCCTAAGCGCAGTAACATGTTTGGTCCAAGATAGATTGCGGTCTTAATAGACCGCAATCTATCTTGGACCCTGTGGTTCCCCAGCCAGCGTTGGGAGGCAACCACTGTTGGAGGACGGTATTCTCGACCTATGGCCTGACACTTCAACTTCAATGCGGGAAACTAAAGCGCTGTTGAAGTTTCTGCAGAACACCAAGCTAGACAAGTGGCTCTAGCAGGGCAGCTGTCTCATATACATAAGCACTCACCACTTCTATTATCATCATCACCCATCACAGTACTTTCACTCTCCTTCCCTCTTCCCCAGTGCAGAGTAGCAGACTAGAGCGCACTAGCTCATGTCGACCTCTCTGTCCTTCCTCTCAACAAATTGTATTCTATTCTATTCCGCTTTCGGGAGTATTCTATTTATTACGCAATGAATGAATGAATAAGTCGTAGTATTGCCCGAAAGGCAAAGCATCGTTTGGCTAACAAATTAGTAGACAGCTATACGAAGTAAGCATAGTTGTTTTATTGGCAGTATAAGCTTGTAAACATTCGCTTACTAGCTAAATTAACAAGCGTGGTGCGACGCGCGCACAAGTAAACATGAACACATCTCACTCGACGACAGCGCACACTCGCTGTCAGAACGCTTGAGTGAGAAAGCGCGGCATAAGCAGCGCGGAAATTGACCTTCGTGCTGCATCTCGCTTCAACGCGAACTAAGCGGCGAGAACACAGCGCACACGAAGCTATCAGCACTCGGCGTACTCTGTCCCCATCGCGGATTGCTTTCAAGATAGTGCCCGCGCGGCCACGCGTTACGCAGGCGCCCCTCCCCCTCCATTCCTCCCCTCAGTGCCTTGCGCGCGACGGAAAACGGCGCGCTTCCTCCCCACATTTTTCACTTGTGCGCGCGAGATCAAGCGACGATTGTCGGCTCACCCTAGCACACTTTCGCTCTCACAAACAACATGCGACGTGCGGCAGCGGTGTTATCACCCTTAGACTTTGCGGACGTTGCGGTGACGACGAAGACACAAATGCGTCTAGAGTCTCCATATAATTTTTATTACAATAAATAAATAAATAAATAAATAAAACAGCGATGGATAGCGGAGTGAAAATAATTTAATATTATTTTCACGAGGGTCCGAAGCTTGCTCTTTAACAGAGCCAACAATGTCAATTAGTCAACAAACTAATTTAGGGAATTTATTTATGATTTCCTACAATATCAGCAATACCCTAAGTTCCTGGCGGTATGCCATATAATGATAGCCTTAATATATTAGGAAAAACGAAGGCTGTATGTGAATTGAAATAGGTGTCTAAAAGAAAAGTCGGAGAAATAAACCTAAATAAATCATTACCGTTGCAAAACGCAAAAAGTAAACACGCATGACCATTATCAACAATGCCCGTCAGCATACAGTGAGCGCCATTCGGGTAGAGCACTGCGTGTTTATTTTGTTATAGTCCTGGCGACATTTAGTTGACAGCCGATATATGTTATATATTGATTTGAAGTCACATTGAGGGGCATGTTTCGATGAAATTTCTCTCACAGAAAAGCATTTACTTCTCCCTTGCCAAAGTCTTTGAAGGAGCAGAGCAAGAATTATTCAATGAAAACATAGAAGCAGAGGTCTGTTTTTATTCTTTTATTGGGAGAAGTGTAGAAGAAATTTGATGAAAACGCTACAGCGCATGATACTGATCTACATCAATTTCGCGGGCTTTCTCTACCTATAAACCCAGAGCTTCTTCATTTCTTTATGTTACACCTACTTCCTTTCCTAAAGACGTTTGATACGATAATATTAAGTCGGAAAACAAAATTAACCCTCGCTCTCATGGTTATATGGCACCTTAAGCAATTTCCACTTTCGCTAGACTTGCGCTGTTTACGCGAAACTATGTTATTTTTACTGCATTGTTCAGCGTGTACATCTGTTTATTGCCGTGTCAACGTTTGTATGTGAATGGAAAGCATTATTGCAGGAATCAACAAAGTAGCCACTTTTGCCGTAGTTCTAAAAATCGAATTCTTTCATTCCTCCCTCCTCTCCCCCCACTGCTTTGGAATGTCGAACGAGAACTTTGATCCCAGAAAGTATCGCATTCCGTTCACCCACGCAGCACAGATTCAGATGTATGTTTCTTTTCTCCGCATTCAGGATGTTATTGCTCATTAATTTGCGGCTTCCCTCGGCCCCGAAAAGCTTCGAAAAGCATTTTTTTTATTGCTTTCTTTAGTGGTATACCTTTATTATACCGTAAACAAGTATTACGAAGATCGTTCAAGGGGTCCTGTGATTCACGAGGAATTATTTCGGGTACTTTTCGTAATGGTAGCTTTAGTCATCCCCTCGGGAAGAAGATGCGTGGCGTTTCCAATTTTAGCCCACTTTATAAACATAACGTGAAGCACGGAGAATGGGCAATCACGACGGTGTAGTCTAGTAGCGTTAGCCTACGGCTTTCACCGCCGCAAATTGTGAGAGAAATGGAGCTACAAGAACTAAAAGAAGTAGAGAAACTCCCCCGAAGAAAGATAGGTACGTTTAGAAATCCATAGTCTAAAGTAGAGCTGAAATAGAGACAGGACCCTGTTGCTTTATTTAGAGGGCATACAAACAAGATATATGTTTTATATAGCATGCTTGGTGTGGGTAGACGGTGTTGGGATGAGTTTATTCTACGTTCGAGTGAAGACAGATGGGGTAATATCTGGATGCAAATAGCGAAAACAACGCTACCTGCAACAGCTGAGGTGGCCAACGTTCTTCCTGTCTCCTCTGCGGCTCGTATCTTCTTGAAAAATTATTGAGCCGACACATCTGTAATCTATTGAGATCGGGTAAGAGAATCCAAAGCATGCATTGTCGCAAGAAAGCATCCTGACGAGAAAAACCATGTGCTTGAAAGGGGTTCATGTAGCGCCCCAAATAATCGCGAACAAGTGTTGTGTGCTTGACCTGTCTTTTTTAAAAGTAAAGCGTGCTTTTTTTTTACGGCGATGACAGGTGATGTAGTAGCACTAAAGGGAACACTGATTGTTGTTCCCCGGTAGTTCAGCGTAGGATGTATGAAATTAACTCGGCAGCAATGACGCTTGCGAAAGCTTGAACATCATCGTAGTTGGGTGCGATTACTCTAGCTATCACGGGGTTGCAATACAAAAAGAGCTCCAAACAAATTCTGGCTCTTGCTAGGTGTTTCTGAGTCATTGAATCAATACACGCCTACATTTAATGGCGGCTGTACAAGGGGAGCAGCTTCTAAGGCTTGTTTGTTTAATGTTCCCGCATCCATGCTGATCGTGGGGCCGACCACGTGTGAAGCAATGCTGTTACACATAAAAAAAAAAAACTTGACGAGGGCTCCAAATCGTTCATGAAGCCTATCGTTGGTGATTTAACGTTATATATGACCGCCTGTTATGGTCTCCCACGTGAAGCAGCAGCTTCTCAGTCTTCTCTATATAAGCGAAAAAAAAAACAGTGTGCATATCAAAATAAAAACGTATTATGCTACAATTGTTCGTAAGGGCATGTGTGAGCCAATCCTGATGCTGGGCATACAATTAACTAAGGCGGCAAGGAGTAGATACTAATGAAAACCTTCGTGAATTGGGCGCCAGAATAGCTAAGCCCGGAATAAAAAGCAGGCTGAGTGAGAGCTTTCCGCGAGAAAGAGGCTGTTAGTTGGGTTCTATCAAAGGGAAGGCGACTTCCATAGAACCAATTTTGGGCAGCATAGAAGACTTGGCAGCGAGATTGCAAAAGCAACGTACCGAATGGTACCGGCATTCAAAGCTTCAAGCGTGCCCGCCTTCTATTCACGGCTTTTAATTTCCCATGCCAACCCTTCAAAGCTGCGAAAGCGTTGCACATGGGAGCATACTTTGCATACGACGACACGTCGCATCTGTATACCACAAAACAAGATCCCATTCTTCGGAGAACCAAGTGTAGCCTTCCATCTGCATCTTATCCATACTTGTCGCTGCACAGCGTTGCCTTTGTGAAGGAAGCGTTCTGAGCTGTCGGTGTTGTGAATCCTCGATTTTGTATAACAAAACTCGTCACGCGACTTAATTTAAATGTAAATTCAAACAGGGGATCTTATGATTGGGCGATTATCAATTCACATCAGCACACCTTCTATATCATGATCATCTGTGAGTTATGAGAAAATTATCTAGTGATGCACCTACCGGCTGTTGTCTACCGCTACTTTCTCCTACCACCACCTATCGCTCTTAAGCACCATGCGAATGCAACACAGCTACTGCTACTGAACTCGCGGCACTTGACCATACCTATCGCTACCGAAGCGCGCGCAAATAGTATATAGCGGGTAATCTACGTTATAGATTTATTCTGATCTCTTGTGGTAGACTTCCCAATTACCCACCGTGGTAGCCCAGTAACTATTGCGTCGCGTTGCTGAGCTCCAAGTCGGGGGTTCGATCATGGCCACAGCAGCCGCGTCTTGAAGGAGGCGAAATGCAAAGACGCTCGTCTATTTAGATTTAGGTACGCGTTAAACAACCGCAGGTGGCCAAATTTAACCCCGAGTCCTCCACAACGGCGTGCCTCATATCGTGGTTTTGGCACGCACTGGTCACGCAGTGGCTTTGGCTCCTTCTTCAGTTTCGAGAAGTGGAGAGTTCGAATCACCATTGCCGGGCACTCATCCGTCACCTAACGGGTAGAAGCGTCCCCTACAGTTGTACTGCGTTGCATACTGCGTTGCTACTTAAGGTGTGAGAGCACACGTTCGGGAGAACCCCTAAAAATTAAATCATGTTTTTTTAAGTGCCAAAAGAACGATCTGATTATGAGGCACGCCGTAGTGGAGTGCTCCGGAAATTTAGACCGCCTGGGGTTCTTCAACGTGCAGCTAAATCTAAGTACACGGGTGTTTTGGCATTCCGCTCCCATCGAAATGCGCCCGCTGTGGCCGGGATTCGAAATCCCACGAGGTCCTGCCTAGCAGCCGAACACCACAGCAACTAGCAATCAGGGCGAGTGGGAGAGCTTCTAATTCCGCCTCGATGCCAGTTGTACATCAGGATGTGGGCAATCCAGGTAGTAACATATATATATATATATATATATATATATATATATATATATATATATATATATATATATATATATATATATATATATTGTGAGCATTATTTTACCCCTTCATCTTCTTCATCTGTATATATTCATCATCGTCTTTAGCGCGCGACCTGCGAAATAAACCGTTGCGGCTTAACAGCTGTCTCGCAAGTGGTGGAGGCTGCTTTCGATCCCTTGGTCCTCTACGCCTTCGAGTTTTCCTGGAGCTTCGTTTAGGCCGCCGCTTGCTCCGCCTTTCTGCCAGGATGCCCCAAGAAGACCCTCCAGGAGCCTCCGGCGTCACCGTCTCTGCCCCACCGGCCGTTCCTTCATGGACCGTCAGCACGCGGCAACGCGACCCCACCATGTTCACTGGCTTTCGTAGTGACGACGTTGATGATTGGCTGGACAATTATGACCGCGTGAGTGAGTCTAACCGGTGGGATGATATACACAAGCTTCGCAACGTCGTATTCTACCTCACTGACGTTGCCAGGACTTGGTTTCTCAACCACGAGAGCACCTTGCCTGACTGGGCGGCATTCAAACACCAGCTTCGGCAGATTTTTGGCGCTCCCAACGTCTGCTCTGAGATCGCCAAGAAAAAGCTTGATGGACGCACGCAACTTGCCGGGGAAACATACACCTCTTGTATCGAGGACGTCCTCGCCCTTCGTCGCCGTGTTGACGCCACAATGACGGAATCTGATCGTGTTCGTCACATCCTAAAGGGCATTGCCCACGTCGCGTTCAACGCACTGGCGATCAAGAATCCATATACCGTAAACGATGTAATCGCGACTTGCCAACACCTAGACGCACTACAGGCCATCCGTTTACAACCTGTCGCCGGTGACGCGCCTCCATCGTGGGATACCGACCTGCGTCTGCTGATTTGGACTCTCATATCCGAAGAGCTCCAAGCGAGCGGCCTGCTGAGTCCTCCCGTTCTCCAGCATCAGCCTTCGGTTCCTGGCCTGCGCGACATCATCATAGAGGAGCTGTCCTCCATGACCTGCACGGCGAGCTGTGACCCTCCTCCGCCATCCACCTCGTACGCCAAGGTTGCGGCTATGCAACCAGCGTTCGTTCGGACAGCGCCTCCTGCTGCTGCTACTGCCCCCAACCATCTGACGACTCTACCACCCCGTCAGCCTGCTACATAATTTTACACTACCCGGCCTACGCCCCGCCCCATTTGTTATTATTGGGGTATTCGTGGGCACATATCGTGTTTTTGCCGAAGACGACAACAGGACGAACGCCGTGGCTACGATATTTATGAGAGACCCGGTTGCTTCCTTCGAGTCCTTACCAGCGCCGGCTCTCCCCACGCTCACTTTCTCCACCTCCCGAAGCGCCTCGCAACTATCGTCCGGGTCGCCACCGCTCGGCCTTCCCTCTCCGACGCTCGACATCACCCTTGCAACAGGCCACCCGCACTCCTGACCAGCGATCGGAAAACTAGATAGTGCAGTTTTTGGAGGGAAAGCTGCACGGCTCGCACAGACTACAATTCCTCCGGCGTGCCCGGCCAATACTTTATTCGTGTGTGCAGAAGGTGTACCAGTCCTAGCATTGATTGATACGGGAGCAGCTATTTCTATTATTCACGCTGGCTTGTGCTCTCGTCTATGCAAAGTTACTACACCTTACAGTGCAGCTCTTCTTCGTGGTGCAAATAATGTTGTGATTCGGCCATCGACGCAATGCACCGTTAGAGTTTCGACCGACGGCATACGCCACCATATCCAGTTCGCAGTGTTGACATCCTGTGCTCACATGCTTATACTAGGGACTTTAGCTCTTCGGCGTCTGCTTTCATCTCGTGCCGTCAACGCCTCGTTAACTTGACAGAGAAGGACAATTCCGACGACGTGCACGAACCGCGCCTTCGCTTACGAACTGCTGGCGATTGTATGGTGCCCCCTGGCCGCGAACAACTCCTTCTAGTTATGTAGTTAACACTGACATCACCGATGGTGACGTTTTAGTTGTACCGTCAGGCCGTTGCTTATCCAAAGGGATTGCTCTGGCACCCAGCCTTGTTCACTTCACCAACGGCAAGGCCACTTGGCTGTACTCAGCACAACCAATGAGCCAGTCTTGCTTTCTAAAGGCGCCGTTCTCATGTACGTCTTGGACACCCAGCCTGTCTCTGATTACCTCGACTACTGCTGTTTCACAACCACCCACAGCTATGGATCCGGTCCCTGCTTCTGTTCTCGCTAGTACCATCCGCTCCGATCTAACGCCACAGCGGACGGGGGAGTTACTGGCGTTGTTATCCAAGCATAAAGACTCCTTCGACGTCCACTCTCCTGTTCTGGGACAGACTTCTGCGACGGCTCATCGCATACACACAGATGGAACTTCCATCGTGCGCCGGCGGCCATATCGCGTTTCTTCCGCTGAACGCCAGATCATCGATACCCACGTTGCCCACATGCTGAAACGTAGCATAATCCGCCCATCCTCAAGCCCTTGCTCATCAGCTGTCGTTTTGGTGCGTAAGAAAGACGGCTCAGTGCGATTTTGCGTAGACTACCGCGTCTTGAACAATATAACCCGCAAAGATGCATATCCACTGCCCCGAATCGATGATGCGTTAGATTCATTACAGGGCGCGGAGTATTTTTCCAGCCTTTATCTACGCTCCGGATACTGGCAGATCCCCATGCCTGAAGCAGACAAGGAGAAAACCGCCTTTACCACACCCGAAGGACTTTACAAATTTAACGTAGTGCCTTTCGGCCTGTGTAATGCTCCCGCCACGTTTGAGCGGATGATTGACACCGTACTACGGGGCCTAAAGTGGAAGACTTGCTTATGCTACCTTGACGACATCATCATATTTTCGTCGACCTTCCATCAGCACTTGCAGTGCCTCGACGAAGTCCTGACATGCCTCTCAGCTGCTGGCCTTCAGCTGAATACAAAAAAGTGCCACTTCGCCAGCAAAACCATTAAAGTGCTCGGACACCTTGTCAGCAAGGAGGGCCTTCGACCCGACCCTGACAAGATTACCGCTGTCCTTCGCTTCCCCAGGCCTCAACGAGCCAAAGACTTGCGTAGCTTCCTTGGCCTAGCTTCGTATTTCCGGCGCTTCATACGTAACTTTGCCACCATCACGGCGCCGCTCCATCAACTCCTTCCTTCTGGAGCTGCCTACGTATGGTCTGACGAATGCCAAATTGCTTTTGACACCCTCAAGCGTGCCCTCACGTCCGAACCTGCGCTTTGTCATTTCGACAACACCGCAACCACTCTTCTACATACTGGCGCCAGCGGACACGGTATTGGCGCTGTTCTTCTGCAACGTCAGCAAAATTCTGAAGAACGTGTGGTTGCATACGCAAGTCGCACGCTAACAGTTGCAGAGAAAAATTATACGATTACCGAGCAAGAGTGTCTCGCGGTTGTTTGGTCCGTCCAAAAATTTCGGCCTTATCTGCACGGCCGCCACTTTACGGTCGTTACCGATCACCACGCTTTGTGCTGGTTGGCGAAGCTAAAGAATTTAACGGGACGTCTCGGCCGTTGGATACTTCGTTTACAAGAATACGACTTCAACGTCACCTACAAGTCTGGAAAGAAACACCAGGATGCCGATGCTCTCTCTTGTTGTCCCCTACCACCGTCTTCAAACGCTCCTTGCTTATCACCTTCCGTGAGGAAGCCGCAGGGCGCGTCGCCTGCATCCCCTTCGCTCGCAGCTCTCGACTGGCGTCCTTCCAGCCATTCTCATACGTTTGCCTCTAGCCAACGTAATGACTCCCACTGCCACTCCGTTATGGAACGTATTCACGGATCATCTCGCCCACCTTCCGCTCGGCTCCGTCGGCAGTGGAACTTCAAGATCGAAAATTCGATATTATACCGGTACGTGCTTCATCCCGAAGGACACCGTTGGATTCCTGTCGTTCCCCGATCACTTCGGGCCCAGATATTGGAGACGTTTCACGACGATCCCATTGCCGTCACTTTGGTTTCCATAAAACCTATGAGCGAATTCGCAACTGCTTCTCTTGGCCTGGACTTGCAACCAGCGTAGCGAAATACGTGGATTCCTGTTCGCTCTGCCAATACCGCACACGACTGACTTCACCTCCGGCTGGACTGCTCCAACCTGTCCCGTGTCCTGAAGCTCCTTTCGCAGTCGTTGGTATCGACCTCTATGGACCGCTACCCTTAACCACTGGCGGTAAACGATGAATCGTCACAGCTGTAGACCACTTGACACGGTACGCTGCACTGTCTTCGGGATCCGCCGAGGAGGTTGCAGCCTTTTTCTTGGAAGCCATCTTTTTACGGCACGGAGCCCTACGTGTCCTTTTGAGTGACCGCGGCAGGACCTTTCTCTCTAAACTTCCCGACGATGTTCTCCGTGCGTCCAATACCATCCACAAAACGACTTCCAGCTACCACCCTCAAACTAATGGTCTCACAGAGCACTTTCATCGCACGCTGTCCGACATGATATCTATGTATATCAACCCGGACCACACCAATTGGGATGTTATTCTACCATTTGTCACTTTCGCATTCATCACGGCCGTCCAACGCACTACGGGATACTCGCCCTTTTTCCTCGTCTATGGTCGCCAACCGCTCACTATCCTCGACGCTTCTTCCTTCGGTGTCCCCGTGCCTTCGTCCAGATCAGTGTGTGAGCAGTTCGTTTCGCGCATGGCCCGGTGTCGCCAAAGTGCCCGCCTCAACACCGACGCCAGTCAACAAGACCGCGAAATTCGCTATGACGCATCTCACCGTATCGTTTCCTTCCACCCTGGAGACGAAGTGTTATTGTGGACCCCAGTTCGCGCTCCTGGATTGTGCGAGAAATTTCAGTCCCTTTTTATCGGGCTCTACATGGTTCGGGAACAGACTTCGCCGGTTAACTATCATGTCACTCCAATTGTTCCGCCTTTGGACGGCCGCTGCCATGCCACAGAGATTGTGCATGCTTCGCGTTTAAAGCCTTTCATACGGCGTTTCCCGCCATATCCAGCGTAACCAGCGGCCAGGTTGGCCGCTTCCACGCGCGGGGGAAATTGTGTGAGCATTATTTTACTCCTTCGTCTTCTTCATCTGTATGTATTCATCATCATGGCCTGCGTCATCGTCTTTAGCGCGCGACCTGCGAAATAAACCGTTGCGGCTTAACAGCTGTCTCGCAATATAGATATACACAAACTTTCTATGATGGTGGTGTCCTTCCGAGGGTCGGCAACTCCTCCTGTAGTTGCCTAGCATCAGGCCGGGAGCTTGCTTGTACCTATTTTACCGGTAGTTACCCGGGGGAAGCAGTCGTCTGCCTCCGGAAGAGCTTTGGCGGATGCTACAGAATTTTGCCAACGCTGTGGTGGAACAAGGGGGCACCCAGATATCTTCGCCAATATGTATAGGGTCCCCTTCCAAGATGTGAGCTCGCATAAACAACTGACCGCTACGTCGTGGCACTTCTCTATGCATTAGAAAAAGAAACGTTGGCTTCCCGCAGCACCGGGATCCGAACTCAGGACCTTCCACATGCGAGGCGGACGCTTTACCGTTTCATCAACGCTGTTTCCCAGATCCCAGAATTTTTTCATGTAACCCAAACCTGTCACATCAGCTGGGAACGTAAGACCCGGGTGATTTTTCCAAGACAAAGAGGACAGTTATGTTAGCTAATTCGCAGACTTTCACTGGTTAGGTGTGCAGTTAGCTTTGTGATTGAATAGCGAAGACGACGACGAGTATAGTATCGGCAACAGGGGTGCTATGCAGGATGCGCCGAGTTTGGCGAAACTCGGGATCTTCACGAGCTCTGGCGACACCCCAAGATGAAAGCACAAATGGTACCGAGACACAGTTTATCTTTCGACAAGCCTCCAGTTTCATTGGTTTATCTAGATTCACTCTGGGTGGCTATCATTCCTTGGGCGTTGCCTTCTGGGCGGTCGACAAACTGGGGCTCACGTGATCATACCGTCGGTGCATGGTCGCGCCTTCTTTCACTTGTTTGTCGTTCCACCGAGTGCATTACACGCACAAGCGAGTTATAAAACAAATGCATTTAATACAATATTATTAGTTAGTTTGACGTGGTTTAAAAGCATTTTAAAGCTTACAAGATGTACACTGAATGTGTATTCGACTAATTTGTAATTTAGTACGTTTCGCATTATACCACGAGGGAACGCTGTGGTGGCGTCATCACATACATTCATCGGGCGAGCATGGCGGCTAAACATCGAAGAGGCCCAGTGTAAACAAACTCGTACAACGAGCTTGCAGTGCGCGACGTAGTGATCAGGCTCGACAATGACCACTATTTCTTGGATAGTTCTGTTCTTCCGTGAGCAATCTTTCCGTGCACCCCGAAAGACTGCGAATAGCTTAGGCGATTTTACAGATCGCAACGCGTACCTACTGTTCACGGCACAATCCTGAACAAACAACTTATCCGGTGCTGCTTCTGTGAGTGCGCTGAGTTCCTCCACTCTGCGTGACTGCGAGCGTCACGAATATTGCATAGTGTGTGCAAAAGGAAGGCAGCCGATATAGCTACGATGCGACAAGGAGGTGGTGCCGACGATGGATCTCGCAACCAACACAGTGACGGAGGCATCGACAAACTGCGGATAAGTATATTTCTACTGTTTCATATTTAGCATAATAATAGTGCACGGATTAAGTCACTTTCGTAGTAACGCACTAAATGTCCAGCAGTTTAAAAAAGGCATTGAGAGCATAAGAGTGTTTGTGCTTTTACATGTACGTGGGCCCGCGAAAATATGGAAAAGATAAAGGTAACCTTCACTAACTTAGTGATATAACAGAAATTCATCAGTGACATTCAGCCCGCAGAATCTATGGAAGAGTATTTTATCCAGGTAAAATATCAATAGCAGATACTGATATAAAGCAGGAAACTTATACAAAAATTTCATGGGTTGAACAGCACATGGGAGGCATTCCCGCATCGTGATCGCCACGTTACCGATATCCTTGAAAAATGTTTAGAATCGTTGCATTCTACCGGTTATGCAATATGGGACATAAACCTGGAGGTTAACAAATAAACTTGAGAAGTCGAGGACTGTGCAGAAAGCGAAGTAACAAAAATTGTTGGAAATAGCATTAAGGCAGGAAGACAGTGGCGTAGTAAACCATGGCAACTGATATGCTAGTTGAGATTAAGAAAAAAAAATGGAATCGGTGGGCAGGCCATGCACGTCTTCAATCACTTGTTGCCAACTTATAACAGGTGATTACATAAGCGTGACAGAATGGATGTCAAGGAGAGACACTTGCAGCCGAGGATGGTAGAAAATTACGTAACGGAACAAAAATATGATGTTTGTATGCATAGGATGCAATCAGCTCGCATACGACAGGATTGTAGGGAGCGCCATTGATTTTGCAGCGAACAAAAATAGAGGTTTTGTAGTGCTGACAGTAGAGACTCGTGAAGGTTCGAGGACACCTCAGCTGTTGGCACACTAATAAACATTACAATTGGCTCTGAAAAAAACAACCCGTTATGAAAAATAAAGCAATGTTGTCCTGACAAATTGTTTTATTATGCATACACTAAAGGCCTCCACAGTTAAGAGCAGTTTGTACCCATAGTGCAATGAGCATTTTTATTTGTAAATAATAATTTATATGCGGTTGATTCATTCCAACAATCCACTTTTTTTGCAGCAAAACATTCTGTTGCTGGAGGCACTCAACCGCCTGGTGGCAGTAGGCGAGCGCCAGGCATGTGCTCTGCTGTCCAGAGGGCTGCTCTGCAACAGTAGGATCAGTGCACTCACTGCTTTGCAGTCGAGCCCCCAGAACACACCTTATAAAGGAGCTTGCAGTTTATTATTTTGTTTATTATTCAAGAACATGAATAAAATTATTGCAGTAAACATTGTGCTGTGCATATTGGGACACTTGTAACATGCACTTGATGTCTCTTCAAAATGGGCAAACACGTAAAAACCTGGACCGTGTAAATGAAAAAGACACTAATGCAGCATGTATGTCATTGTGCTGTTTGTTCTTTCTATGTGCAAGAATACAGTGGGTGTTGATTAGCCACAAGATGAACGGTGTGTGTATTTCGCAATGAAACGACAGGAAACGGCATGACCTTAATAATGCTATCACCTATAGACTGTGCACATGAATGCAACACTCCCCGATTTAAAGATGCCATTACATGCATGTTCGATACCACATATTCTTTAACAATGTCATATATTTGCATGTACTAATTTTCACACAGCTTAAGCCCATGCATAGCTCACTTGTGATGTATCCATTTCATAGGCCAAATAATTGTACACTTTGTCCTTTTGTGTTGTATGAAAAGCGGCATCCTCTAGTCAGATACAACTTCACAAGAGAGGAGAGGCCCCACCCAGATGACCAAAGCGCAGCAGCCGATTGCCTCCACGTCTAAAGAAATAGTCCCTCTCCAATGAGCGGGTATTAGTGCGTCCAGCGGCACAACGTCAGTGTAGTGTGTGTGCCCATTGGTGCAGGCTTGTGTTCACCTGCCGTTGAAGTGCAGATTCTGCGGCCTCCTAAAGTTGTATCCAACTATAGAATCACGTAATGCCTTGCACTGGTTGCACAGACTTTAGAAACTTGATAGCACACAATGATCAGGAACAGAAATCTATAAAGGCACCCAAGTAAAGCTGGCTGGCCACACTTCCATTATGAGGGGCTGTAAACAGTTCTCGCCAAATATTCCCATGACATCCTTGAAAAAGAGGTGGTGTTTGGCACTTTAGAATCAAAAAACAGATTACAGTGAATGTTGTGTACCTCATTAAAACAAACTGAGCTTGGTTATCTGCACAGCATGTAATGAAAGCATGTGCTTCACATAGGAAACAAAGTGCTCTGTAGCACCTATTATGTCATAGTGTCAACATACAAATTTTCAAAGGCCATTCATTTCACCATTATTTTTGTATGTTGGTTCTATCAATTAGCGCTTGTATTACATGAGCAGGTGGATTTGAAAGCAAAGCTTTGTTTGCAAACCTTCAGACTTCCATAATTGTGTGGCAAGGCACTGGCATGGTGTCGAATAGCTCACACTTCCTCGGTCCTGCACCAAAGAGGCCCAATGCTCTATTTGAAGTTGGATCGCGCAACAATTCGACGGCACACAAAGAAGAGTAACACACACAGCAGAGCGTTCTGCTGTGTGTATTTCCCTTCCTCGGTCCTGCACCAAAGAGGCCCAATGCTCTATTTGAAGTTGGATCGTGCAACAATTCGACGGCACACAAAGAAGAGCAACACACACAGCAGAGCGTTCTGCTGTGTGTATTTCTCTTCTTTGTGTCCCGTCGAATTGTGGTACAATTCAGCTTCAAGCTTCTATACCGATACAATGAGTCTTCAATCTCACCAATGATCTAGTTATTAAGCCACAATGGCGCACATCTTTGATATGTGCCAACACGAATTAAGTCTCCAACAAATCACCACAAGCATAAAATTTTTCTGCACAGGTGTATGCACGTGCCATATTCTGTACCACTAAACTCGCAAGAATCAAAGGGGCAAGCATTAACCAGCCTTACTGCTGCCGTTACCATCATCATCATGACACCAATAGAAAGACAGAGCTGCGTTTCAGTAAAGGGAGTGCCGGAGGGAAAGGCGTGATAGCGAGGCTTGAGGCTTACAATAAAAATAGCATTTACAAGACATGTTCAATGCCAAAATATGCTGCATATCGCTCATCCTACTTTGGCATTGCGGCAAGCTTTTACACGTTTTACAAAAGGTCTATTCGCTCTGCAATCTTTATTTTTATCATGGTGGGTTAAAGACCCACTTTTCATTGGCATCTGCACCACATTTCGCCCGATATGTAATTTTGCCTTTGTGGTTCACGACATCTTCACGCACACTGAGTTCTGCAGAGCATTGGATCTGCATTGTTCTACTGCTGAAGAATTAGAGCCCCATTATGAGACGAAAATATATAGGATTTGTCCATACAGAATAACGCTGACCCCCCCCCCCCCCCCCAAAAGAAAGAAAATACACTGAACCACTGGCACATGCACCAACAGTGAACACAGCAAACACTGTGAAGTATTTTTTTCACGCAAGCCAGCACACTAAGATTCTCAATGCATTTTCATTTTGCCGTAAATGCATAGGCACAACAGGCTTGGCGCGACATCCACATCTCGCACTGCAACGAATTGTGCAATGCCTTGCTGTTTCATAGTGCGGCCGATAAATGACGCATGACCAAAATTCAGAATTATGCATACTAAGTAATTTGTGCTACGTACTAAGTAATCTCATAAAAAACCCCAAGTTCTTTGTGAGATTAGCATTCACAGGGTACTTCACACAATTTGTGATATCCATTTATCTATTTATACTTCATTAACCTCCTTCCCCAAAAAGTGTGCCATATGGAAGGCACCCTGATAGACAAGTAGAACAATCGGTAAAGTGTCAGCAACCAGCGAAAAAGTCAGTATCATAGGCTGCCGCATGTGTGACGTCGGTAACAAAATTTAAATCGGCTACACAGAAGTGACAAATTTGGCAATATGGTGCGTCTAGACATTGCTTCAATGCTAATCACAGTAACGCTGACATTGAAGGCACCTTAATTCCTACGTACGTTCCGTCGACATACCCGACTACGTTCGTAATGTTTCCGCGAAGTAAGAAGCGTTCTTTTATAAATGCCCGCTCAGCCGCAGTCTTCGGGAAAGCCAGCCACCGCTTCAGCACTGCCGCATCAATAAGCGCATCAGACATCGCTGACACAGAGGCTCACAGTAGTTTGATGACGTCCAATGTAACGCTCGGCGCCGACGCTTCCCTGAAAACTCCCAGTCCCGTAAAAACGGAGGGCGCAGAGGACTTGCTCTTCAACGGTGAGCGAATGAAGCCCGCCACGCTGTCTCCACAGACGAGGGTCTTCGCCTAGCTCGTCACACAGCCAGCACACTGATGCCTTCGACAGGCCAAAATGACGCTGAAACTCCACGGCGGTCATGCACGCGAACGGGTCCCGACGGTCATACTGACGCTTGCTGCCGCTGGCTGCAATAACACAGGCTGCTGCCGCCGCCGCCATGTTCCCGAGTCGAACTCGGAGGGGGTTTCGCGATGTACGAGTTTAGCACGAGTTCGCCTGTCAATCAAAGCCAGAGGTCACGCCCCGCGCGAGGCACTTAACTCTTGTGCGCGCACCCACCACGGTTGGGCCACGCCCAACTTATCTTTCGGCAACAGCGACGCGGTGCCGAGCTGAGAGGCATCAACAATATTCACCACCGACATAAAACACGCACAACACACTGTCATCGGTGATGTACTGCGCACTACTATCAAAAACAAAGCGTTGACTGTTGCTGGCTCATGCATATATCTTCTCGGGCTGAGAGGGCCCCCCAGCACGGTTTCATTGCCTGCATTGTGGCGACGTAGCGCACAGTAACCAATTATCGGCACGTCACTGTAGCTGCTTGCAAGGCGTCGATGTGCCGAGGGTGACGACGATGCTGAGGAGTGCGTATCGCAGCAGACGTTTGAGATGGCTGCTCTGTCATCGGTGATGTATCGGAGCCACAACGTCGTAAACACGATCAGCGTCCGAGAATCGCTCGCTCTTCTAGACCCAGTGCAATGGCATTTCTTCATCACAAGCACTGCGCACTCAACAGTTCCAACACCTTCCTCAGTTCGAAGTCTCATTTCATAACCGCACACAAGAGCCCTCACCTGCCAAAATGCGATTGCTGCGGTGTCGTTACGATAGCCTTCTGCGATCGCTGCTGGCTCCAGCATAAGTAATCCGCAAGCACCTTGGTGCGCACAAAACACTCAACTACTGCGTACGTACATGCGCTCAGAGGCACTTTCACTGGGCAAGCGATGACAAGCGATGAATTGTGTCGATGGGAAGCACGCACTTCTTCGCAATGCATCGCCGAGGCTTCGCGCACAAAGATAAACTGGTACATTTTCACTAAACTGCGTCACTACGGGCACTACGGACCGCCATTTTGCATTGACAGCCGTTGCTCCCGCATTTATGACTAGTATATCGTTTTTAGTTGGTAAAGTGGAGGCCTTAAGGCGCCTGCGATGAACAGCCGTACAACGGCGCTGCGTTTCTATTCCCCTAATAGAGAAAGAGCGGTGATCACTGACATTATTGAGAATAGCACTGTAGCGCCCCTAGGCGACTTCTCACCGTATGAACTGCCTCGTGCGTGCGGCCCGCTTCAATGTATCCGCTTCTAAGCTTTCGCCTCACTGTCGCCACTCGCGGCAAGAAGTACAAAATTTAATCATTTGCTCGATCTCCGTTTGTCATCACAAATTTCTAGCATTCAAAACGAAAAACAGACACTTAAAGAAATAAAAATGTTCGTTATTTTATTTGTTGAATTTTAACGTATTCGTTTGAGCGAAAGCGTAGGTGCAAGAATGCGCCGCATGTACCCTGTTCGCATTCGATCGAGGATAGAAAGATATCGCCGAAAGAGGAGCCACGCCCTTGACGCGCCCGGGAAAGGCGTGGCAAGCGGCTCACGGCAAGTGTGCAGACAGACAGCAGCACAGTCACAGTATTGCTAAGTTGCGATAATCCGTTGATAACAATACGCGGCGCTGGCGCGCTTCGTTGTGCAGCCTTCTGCGCTTGAAACGTGGAAGCAGCGTGCCGCGCAGGGTGCGCTCATGTTGTCATACGCGGCTTTTTGTCTACATAATTTCTTGCCTGTAGCTTTTGCGCGTTCCGCACTATCTCCGTTCACTGACTGCCGTCGAGCAAACTCGGGCAAAACTCGGGTGAACGAGAAACTCGGCGCATCCTGCATAGCACCCCTGATCAGCAGTTCGTGTTACATTCGTATAAGAAGCGATTTCAAACAAGTAGGCACATATTAAATTAATTAAATTAACTTCTCGGGTTTTACTTGCCAAAACCACGGCGTTATCATAAGGCATGTCGTACTGGGGGACTCTAGAACAATTTCGACAACCTGAGGTTGGTTAAGTTGCACCTAAATCAAAGTACACGGGCGCTTTTTCTATTTCTTTTCTTTTTGCATTTCGCCCTCATCGAAAGGCGGACGCCGCGCCTGTGAATTGAACCCACTAACTCGCAATTGGAAGCGCAATGTTATAGCCGCTAAGCCACCAGCTACCGTGCCGGGTCTCGTCATAGTTTATTAGTCCAGCATTGTATATGCGACAATTGAGCCTTATACTCCAGTGATATCACATGCCATTCAAGTTCATCAACGGACACGCGAACTGACCATGGAACTCGTATCATCCTTGTCCTACCATGGAATGCTCATGTGGATTGGAGCATGCCAGAAAACGGGGCTCCGAGTATCCTACCAAACAAACAATTATTCCTCGCGACAATCGACTTTGCGGATGAGCAGAGACGCTTAGAAAACTTCGGAGGCGCCAAATCACTCGCGTGTGTACTCGTATGTCGAACACTCTGGCTGCTCATTCGCGACTATTCTTTGTTGCCCTGGGGTAAGAAATATGTGAGACTGGATCAGCTTCCTCCGCGGCAAAAAGGGTCGGGCTGGGCATCGAATAATAATTTTAACCAGATAAATCTTAAGATTTCGTTCGATTAATGAGTGAATGATTTGTATTTGTGGATTTACGTGTACGGGCTGAGAAATCAACCGACCATTTTTGTCCATAAACTCAGAAACAAAAAACAAAAATAAACGAAAGGGTGCTGTTAGAAAGGAGAGCTGGTTTTATATCGCATCATCGACACCTTGCTGGTAATCACAGCTGTCACGGTCAGGCATACTGTCTCGTGACAGTAACGCAATGTGACGAGGAGTGAGTAAGCTAATAGCGTCCACACAGCTTTGGAAACAAAGCAAAATCCCACGGCTCATTCGCAAGATTCGCATCGACTAAGCGGCAATGTAGTTGAGCTCAAAATTTACATTTTGTTTAATTGTAGTCGTTTTCTCTTGCGCATATAAAGCTTTGGCAGTTCAAGGAAAATCTCGTAATTTCACAGGCATGCAGTAGTTTCTCTGGAACAGTAGTCATGACACGCCCGACCATGCTGCGCAATCGTCACGCACGCTTTATGCTTTCTTGCTAATGAATCATTAGCACTTTTCAATGCCAAAACCTTGTGCATTTAGGTTAGCGTGATTAGAGCAACTCTGTCCAATACATTTTTATACGACCGGAAACCGTTCCGAAAACATAGTTTTGTTAGCGTAAGGATAAAAGACATTTTGGTCAAAAAATACTCGTAAAGAATTCTCTTTACTGCAGTTGTGGTGCGTATAGCACGCTTTATTGCGCCTGTACGCGTCCACTTCTTTGTCATCTTCTGTTTAGCGCTCCAGCTGGATATTTGATTAAGTGCAGAAAACTCGAACATCACTTTTCTTGCCTAGCTTTCAAGCGCATATGACGCGTTAATAAAAAAAAAATGTATCGGAATGAATGATCTAGGTATGTTTGGCCAAGGTTGTCGCCTCTTTTCGTTACGCGACAGGGCAACATACCATCGCTGGAGGAATATTCTGGCCCGCGAACCGAGTTCGCTACTCCTGGCAGCAGCTAAGAAAGGACAAGTCGGGTTACGCCGAGTCTTGGTGGAAGTATAATCAAGGTCAATCTGGTGAATGTCAGCACTGCAGCACAAGATGGCGTAGCTTTGTCTGCTCTGGCCTATAATTTTGTCCGCCATGTTACCAGTCGTTCCGGACATTTCATAACCGCTAGAAACCGGTGTATTGGGACCCGGCGTGGTCGCTTAGTGGCTATGGTGTTGGGCTGCTAAGCACGAGGTCGCGGCATCGAATCTCGGCCACGGCGGCCACACTTTGATGGGGGCGAAATGCAAAAACACCCGTGTACTTAGATTTAGGTGCGCGTTAAAGAACCCCAGGAGGTCCAAATTTCCGGAGTCCTCCATTACGGCGTGCCTCATAATCAGATCGTGGTTTTGGCACGTAAAACCCACATAATTTAACTTCTTTTGTGAGTGTGGATTTGTGGTCAGCTCGCATTGAAATGTACTCGACAGCGCTTAAATGCGCCTTTCAGGCTTCGTTTCAATACCAGAAAGACAACCAAGGTGCATTGAATTGATGATTTGCCCTCCACGCACATCACTCTGTTTTCGTTTTCGTTACCAAGAGGGACAAACCTTGCTATTGTAAGTGAAAAGACGCGCAAAATGGCAGGAAAACGCATGATCTGACACTCACCCACAAATTTACGGTTTTCACAATTTCGTGCTTTCCGAGCAGGTTCAGCATGCGTTGTGCCGGACCACTTCGAGCTACTGATTTCTCACTTTTATAATGCCATACATTACCGCTGATGCCACACAGCAACAATTTGCTGCAATGCCGCTAACGCACTGTATCAATTAACGTACCACCATGACCACTTATTCCTTTAGGATGTCATCAAGCGTCTTTTGTAATACGCCTAAAGCGTTCGGTGGTAATAGTATTCAAATCACTGTGGCCAACGGAGTGTACGATCGACCCCACAAGGTGCCCTGGAAACAGGAAAACACTATTACAGCGCAGACACGGCAGTCGGAGACCAAAAGCTGCATTTCGCAGTCAAAAAAGGCTGGCAAGCCATTACGAGGGTTCCATAACCACGGAATAGGCTTGACAGGATAACCACGCTGTACGCACACATGGCACAAACGTGATAACTAGCAGGCAACGCCAGAAGTCCACACTACTCGTGACAGTGACTCCTCTGAATTTCGGGGAACTAGTGCTGTAGAATATTCCGCACATACTGCAATACCAACCTAGAGACTCGCATTTCAGAAACTATAGCAGGGCATCTAGAGCAACCGCGTCAAGCAGCCTTGCCGTAGTTCCGCAACTTACTTCACGCGCGAGAGGCGCCATCCAAAGTTATCGACGCTAATATGGTCATGGCGCAGATATAGGTGGTCTACACACAGTGCAGGCGCGTGAATAAACTAAATAACATGCTTCACGGACAAACACTAATACCACTAATATCAAATCACGACACTCCCATCCCAAGCCGAACCTTAGCCTTGACATTTCTTCTGCTACCTGGTTCTATGCTTGTGTTTTTTTCCCTCATGCTCTGAGCTACAGTAAACCCTAATTGGCATCACGGCACTAAAGAAAACGCGAAAAAAAGTCAAGTCGTTATCTACATTTACGAACGCAGACAGCTATCTACTGCTTGCACCAGCTGGTCTTCTCGGAATGTAATATTTGGAAACAACTGGCGTTTTTTTTTTTTTATATCGACAAAATACGACACGCAGAAACATCCTCGAGAGCGCGCCCACAGCCGTGCTGGCAGCACTGCAATGTTTATCAAAAGCAAATTCTTCTCGATTCAATCCTTCTGCTCTTGGCACTACTGTATTCTCAAGACGATGCACCGCCCGGCAGATGCGCATCACTCCTATGTGGCAATCTCCTTAGATAAAAAAAAATTTGTACGGAAAGCGAGGTGAGGAGGGCATCATAGAATAGAGCCGTCGGCGTCCAAGAAAGTGCCAAGTGGGCGGTTAAGCGTCGAGGAACACTAAACGGCTGTTGTCTTCGCTGACATGGGCGACCATAGCAAGAAGTATATAAGAAGAGTTGTAGCAAAGTGACGAAGAGAACCGACTGGCTCTCTTGCTAGGAGCACCACTGACAAAATTTCGCACTATAACGAGCATTCCATAATGAACGAATATAATTACAAGAAAGACAGGCGTACCAATCTTTTTCATACTAGCGTAGACGAGCGGAGCTTTGCTTTTAGAGTGTACAGGATGAACTGCATTGACTGCCTTCTCGCCCGCACTATACAAGTAGCCAGTCCGGGTGACATTCGTAGTAGTCACCATATAGCCACAGAACAACGCTATCAGGTGGTCTACAAGCTAATTTCATTATTTAGTGGAAGGTATGCAGCCAACGGTGGCAAATAGGGGAAGGTTGTTACCCCATGCAGGTGATTCTTGAATCACCACTACGCAGTACTGCATGTAATCCACCGTATCCTGGTGCATCACGTGCTAGACAAGGACGAACGGTAGAATAGGGCTTCGTCAATGCTGAGATCATCAAGCTGATGGTGCATGGCTATGATGGAAATCCTGCTCACTGCCACAGTGTGGACAGGCTCACAACGCCAATAATCTTGTCGGTCAGCCCAGTATTAGCTTTGCCACAAGATGACTTCTCGTGTTCTTCGCATTTACCGCAAAAAAAAAAAAAAAAGACGACCGATAACCGCAATGGGAGAACACGAACCGCTGATTGCGCGCTAAATACTTACACGCATAGTCCTTTTAAATAGGAATTATTAGAGACGTTTAACAGAGCTGCACCTAATTAAGCCCCGTATTCTCAAGCGATCCTTGACTGGACGTTCTTCCTATACTCTATCGAGTTGAGCAGAACGCAGCCCCTCGATTAAGAAAAAAAAATGACTCCGCTTCAAGAGAATTGTCCTGGAGTGTAAACTAAGCGCAATAGCCAATTCTGTCGAGGTGCGGTGTCGCAATTCCATCCTTGAGTCTCGGTGGAGTGTTGCGTAGACGAACCTTGTACCGCGGCTAGAATCACAGAAATCAGTTGTATCTGCACTTAATTTTTTCAGGGAAAGGAGGTTTGCGTACACATGAACTCCGGATTTTCAATGCCGTCATCCATTACTGACGTGACGTGAGATTTACGCATCCGCGGGTAGCGTTTACGTCACCTCGTGGCATCTATACCAAAAGTGGTCAGCCATTAGCGAGAGTGAAACGCGAAAATATAGCGCATTAGCCAGAGAACGTTTACGTCATATACCAGTGAATACAGGAGACAACAGCCCATATCTGGTTTGACTGCTGGAAATGTTTGATGGCAAGCGGGCTCGCCCTCGATGCCAAGTGCACCAGCAGTCAACAATTCCGAGCTACACCAGAATACAAACTGGAGGGAACATTGCATGATGTGGCACTCTAGCTGCAGAACTCATAAATGAACAGAATCAGAGATTTTGTTATTGGGCGCGCATGTACCTTCGCTTCCAGCAGCTAAACCGGATATGGGCGGCTGCCTACGACAGTGAACGACAGACTGCGTAAACTATCCTTCGGTCATGCCCTTCACTGTGCGCGTTCCATTTGACTCCGACAGTAAGGAAATAAACAGGAAAGGTAGTGCCAAACTAAAGAAAGAAAAATAATACGTGTGTGTAGAAATGTTTCAGAAATACACAGCCAAAATTTAACGCATTGTTAAAACACATTGCCAGCTGCCGACGAGTAGGCATTGCGCCCATGGAAGATATTTTCCTCGCATATTCCGACACTACATGGAACCCCGTGATGCCTCTCGTTGTAAGGATCAGTGCAACGCTGGCGACAGTTTCTCCGGAGCCAGCGTAGTCAAAGGATGGTGCTGGTCCAGGTGCAGTAGGTGCCGGCGAACCTCGCCGTTCAGCTCCGAATAACATTGTACAACACGTGTCCGCAGCGAAGTGGCCGTACGTGGCTGCAGAAGAAAAGCCATTACTAACATGGCCCTGAAAAGGACGTGGCTGCGGCGCTTCCTGGAAGAGGAACTGCGTGGCCGGTTCTGCCATGATTTCGTACGATAAATGCGAACCACGTGTCACTTGGACGCCAAACCCTTCGCGCCACGGGTAGCCGTCGCGAAACTCCACCACCGGCGAGAAGCTGCAACGAGCCAGCGAATTCGTTGCTTATTCTACCAGGCATTGATCAACAGTGGGCGAACAAGGAAAGCCTCATACTTGATCCAGCGTTTTAACGACGTTAGTTGTTTTTGTTTGGTAAACAACTCCTCCTCTGTGACCAAGACAATTTCCCTTTTCGAAAAATTGGGTCGAGTCTGGGGCTTCCCTCCTTCGCCCAATGTCTACGCTGTATGGAAACGAATTAGTTCCTGGAACAACCTCGTCTTAAACAAAAATAAAATTCTGAGGTTTTACGTACGAAATACCGATCACGAGGCACGCCGTTGTAGGGGACTCCGGAATAATTTAGACCACCAGGGGTTCATTACCGTGCACCCAATGCAAGGTACAGGGGTGTTTTTGCATTTCACCCCCATCGAAATGGAGCCTGCACAGCCTGAATTTGATCTCGCGACTTCGTGCTTTGCAGCACTACGCCATAGGCACTAAGCCACCATAGCGGGTCGGCAACTTTGTCTTCTTTATAGGTCTACCGCAGAATCACAGCTACAAAAAAATTACCGACGATTACGTTACTTCCTAATGCGAAATTTGAGCGCAGCAAATAAGCTGTTTCACCTTTTCGATAGATTGAGGCAAAGAAATCGAGCAACACATGTATGCGCTATCACAGAATTTTTTTTTTATTTTTCACACGTATACCTTTAACAAAGACTCCACTAGGTAAGCTTCTGCTTCGGCGGCACGCACCTCTGGATTCTGACGGCGACGGCGCTGGGCCTCTGCTCTGGCAGCTCGTTTAGCAGCAGCAGCAGCAGCAGCAGACGGAGGACTTCCATCGGTCGTCTCGCTCATGGCTCAGAAAGAACTGGCAGATAATTTCGCAGTGGCGAACGGCAGCGGCAATTTCGGCTCGGGCGGTGCACATATACAGATCCGCCGCCACCGATCTGGCTCTCTGATTGCCACCGCACAGGGCGAACGGCAGCGGCAATTTCGGCTCGGGCGGTGCACATATACAGATCCGCCGCCACAGATCTGGCTCTCTGATTGCCACCGCACAGGGGATGCATTGGAGGAGCAGCGAAGAAAGGAATTAAGTTCGAGCCGGCGCTTTGACAACCGGAGACTCGCAGGAAGAGGGGGGCGGCGTGTACACCCAGCGGCAAACGATGGGGGCAGAAGCGCGCGCAGCAAGCGGACAACACGATAAAGGGAGGAGGGAAGAGATAGCAGCGACTGACTGATGCCGCTGACGCCGATAGTGAGTCAACCCCAGCTGCGGAGTTGGTTTCAGGGACAACGCCGCCGATGCCGACACAAACAATATGGTACCCTCGCTTCCGCAGCGCTAAGAACCAGGTCTAGCCGTGGGAAGGTGGTCACGTATTCGTCGACGTGCCGGGGCCTACGTGAAATAACCGGCGCGTCGGCAACTGAAGAGCACCCTATCCGCCACACAAGAACAGGGGGGGGGGACCCTTTCCTCCTCTTTCTGCATGGCGGCGACGGTGTTCTATGCAGTCACGTTATCTTGACTCTCTAGCGGCGTCAGCGGCATCCAGCGGTATCAGTCGGTCGCTGCTAGCGCTGGGGGGATGAAAGGGGGGCGGAGCTGGTTACGAGGCCGACGACAACGCCGACGACGACGCGAAACCCAGGAACGGACGCCAAAGAGCTGCGCTCTAAAAGATGCATTTAGTCCTAAATGGCGGCATCCCACACTGCAACGGAGCTCTTAGGTGACCATGGTTTGCAACCTGCATTAGGGAGCCTCGGGAGCACGCTTCCATGGTAATTTGTTTGCTATAGGTTTCACCCGTTTTGGCATCAAGTCACCCTATTACTCCTATCTAGCGTCAGTTATGGTGGGCGGAGACACGTGGCTGCTATCGCACAAGTACGTAGCTTAAGTTTTCATGGGGCTCTCAGACAATGCTGTTGCGACCAGATGGGCTATCTTCCTTTCTCGTGTATCGTTTGGCGAGTCGTCATTCCCTATTGTCCCGAGGCCACGAGCGATAGGTGTAATCTTTGTGAGGGCGTGAGGGACCCTCGCCCACATAATATGAGAATGCCCGTACTCTTCCGAGTGGACGCACAATGTAGCAAGTAGAGACACCTGGGAGACCCTGCTGCGCAGCTCGGACTCTGAGCTCCAGCTCCGGCTCGTCCAACTGGCTGAAGAGGCTGCTGGGACTCAAGACCTCCCAGCCTGCATCTGAGGCGGTGGCACCCACACCCTGGCCTGCGTGTCGGGGGGTGGGTAGATCCCCTGATTTGTTGGACAAGAGAGTTTATTCTATCTATCTGTATTATTCTATCTGTTGTCTTCATTGTCATGTGGAGTGGAATTATCGCGTGTATGAACTCGCTTTTCTTCAAGTCCCCCTAGTAAAAACAAGCATATGAAAGACAAGTAAATGAAGGTAACGCGGTAGAACACTTTCTGTCACCGCGGCACATAAACAGAGCGACAGATGCGGTACGGGATAGGCGCTTGCGCTCGCGGAATTCCAAACAACAGTCGCGATATTGTGGCTGTTTCATTGGCATTTTTCACTGCTGTTAAAGTGCAGTGAAGATTGGGCCCGATTCTGCGCAGTATTTGTATTCTTCGCCCGTTCGTTAGGCTGCTCACTTCTGTTTACCCAATGCGCGAATCGGCCGACTTGAGCACAATTATCGAAACCGGGGAGTAGAACGCTCTTTTTTTTTTTACCGCCAGTCACATTATCGGCTCAGAATGGAACTACACTGAGGAAAAGAATCAAAGATGTGTGCTCTGCAAAGTTGTAATTTTATTGCTACCAATCTGTAGGGTCCGAACAACGGGAGAGTGACGGGGGTGCCGTCGCTCAGAGATGCGGCATGCTGGGTTGTAAAAGGAAACGCTGCAAGTCGGTTCAGTCTCTGCAAAACAAGTAGATCGACGGACACTTTTGTCATATTGACACGCGTACTTGTTTGTCTGTATGCGGTGGCCGCATTTCACCGGCTAACAAATGATGAACGTTATCGCTCAGCGCAGGACGCGACTTTCTCTATCGGGAGTTTCTCGAATGTTAGCACTGGTTCTGCCTGTTATCTACGCTTTCGCCGAGCCTTGTGTAATCGGAATACGCGCACGACGAGAATAGCGGTGTACATTCTACAGCTTACGCAATCACCAACGATTACGCTGGAACGTTCAACGAGTCATGTATAAACAGCCCACGCGTCTGATCCGCAGATAAGTTCCGAACTGTGCTTGCCGCTATCGTTGTGATTTTAAGTGCAACTTTTTTTTTCAGGGCACAGGTTCGGCCCAATAAAAAGTTAGTTTCGTGAATCCCTTTTTTGATACTCTGACGCGCCGTAGTGATGATGACAATGTTCCATGACTTACGGCGTGATCATTGCAAAATATCACGAAATTTTTAAATATTGCCTGTTGCAGATAACATAATTGTAGCCCTCGAGCTGGATGATACAGACAGGCGTACTTTATAGCCGCGAGAAATCGAAGCACATATTCAACTCATTAATAAAGATGCATGAATTAAAGCAATTAATTTACGGCAGAATTTGACGCAAAGCGCAAGAAAAGACGTAGAACAGAAGGGAACTAAGACTTCGTTCCTTCTGTTGTCTTACGCGTTTTTTTTTTTTTGCGCTTTGCCTCAAATTAGGCAGTACCAACTAGCGGCTCCAGTCTATTCTCTTGCACTTTACGGCAAATACGAAAATTTATTACGAATTGTAGCCGACGAGTTGGAACGAATTTCCAGAATGATACCAGTTTGCAGATACGCGCTATGAAACTCGCTATCAAACGTTATAGTGCCCGTGTTCTACTTTTTCTAAGCAAAACTCTCTATTATGCACTGAAGCTCAAAGACAACTGGAACGCCCAAAGACTTCGTCCCACACGTCGGGAAATAATAACTCGAATCTGGTGTAATCCTGGAAATTCATTTCAGGTGGATACCTCTTGCAAGCTCACCGGCTACAATTGGTAAATCGCAATATATGTCGTGAATTGATTAATTAAGAAGCTAAATAGCAAATTTTTGGTAATTAGCATCATATTTCTTTCTATTTCTCATGCTAGTAGTGTCCGCCTCTTCGACTGATACAGCTCAAGGAGTAGAATGACGATTTTTGCCACAGATGATATTCAAAAAATCCGTAAAACCTAATTATCACTCCGTATAGCAACATTCGCCGCCCCACTAACGAAAAATGTCGAACCTATTAAAAACCTACAATTTGCTCAAATATATATAAGACTTCAAAGGCGGGGCTAATGATAACTTGAAAATAAATATCATGATCGTATTGCCTAAGTTACCTTGCATATGTCCCGCACCAATGCGCATATGCACCGTTCCATTAGGATGTACTTATGTCTATAGTCGTGTTGAAGTGAAGGAAACCGACATATTTCCGCATCAATTAGCCTAGGAGGCTAGGTGATTGGAATTTCGGTGGCTCGCACAACCAGGGCTGCGATCTTATTATGTCCGCCAAAAATTATGAATTAAAAGGTCTTCCAAAAGAATTGGTTTCTGACCGCTTCCAAGAGTCCTTATAGAGCGTGTCGTGGAAAGCGATCTCTTCTGTTTGTCCAATTTTGTATGTTTTAAATGCCCAAACCAGATAAGCCACTTAACCAGACAAACCACTTAAGAACAACCCTTCTCGCCCGCCTAGCACAGTTGTCAAGCAGCAGCGCTGTAAGAGTGTCATGAACCAACCTTGAAAAATAAGTTCAACTGATGCCGCAATTACCATATTTAAAACAGAGTTGCGTTACTGCCCATGTCAAAGGGACACGCATACTCGCGAATGATGGGAAAGTGACACCTGACCGTCACTGGGGGTTTCGAACATAGCTACACAAAATATCAGCCGGCTAATGACCAGCTGTCCCGTTGTAACTTATGGAAAGGATGGGTATCATCGGTTAATTTATGTCACGAATGTGACTTCAATGCGTTGGAAATGTTTAGGAATGTTTGTTAGTGACAAATGACTTGTCACCGATTTCAAGGCAAGCATGCTGTAACCGATGTGCATCTGTCGCGCGGGGGTAACATTATGCTATTGTTTGTATTCATGGTCATGTACATTTATTACAAGTATGTATAGCCGTCATCAGCGCATTCTCACCGAAAACAGAAAAATTCGAAGGTGCGCTTTAAGCTGGTCTCACCTGGAGGCTGCCCGACAGCATTTCCTGGAGGAGGCCTTCCTTGAGATGAATCGAAACTGGCTTCATACTGGCTGGTCAGCCGCCTTCGGAGAGTTTCAGAATGCGCACTGTCATCCGGTCACGGATGTCGCAGTATGCTCCAACAGCGCAGGCAGTAATCTAGAGACGTGATCAGCATTATTTATTGTCCCACGAAAATTTTTACCACGATAATGGCAAACAAGCTCAGTTTAAACATTCGTGATCACCTTACATTCATTATCTACCGATAAATTTAGGACTGTTAATGATGCGAAGTTTCTAATGTAACAGCAGTCATCATCCCGCGGGATGATCCAAATCATTTGGGCGGCCGCACACTCCTCTCTCCAGCAACGAGGCGGCTCACAACATAGCTGGAGGACTTACTCGCCAAGCAAGAGAGCTGGCCGCGCCGGGAACGAGAGGAGACCGCGCGGTCAGCTACAAAGAAATCACCGATTACTATGTACTGGGAAGGGCCCGGTACCCACCAACTCATCCCGAGCTAACCAAGAAACAGGCGGTGCCCTGGCGCCTGCTGCAAACGTGTATCCAAACCCGGTGACCTGCAGCTGGTTCTGTCCTGGGTAATACAATGATCAATGTAAATTACGTGAGGGTGGTCCAGGAGTGCAGATTTTTGGGCTAGTTGGTTCGTTGCAGCAAATGAAGTGATAGCGCTGGACTGACACGGGCAAGAAAGACGACTGCTTATCTGGAAAATGTAGGGTTGCGTGTGCGATGATTTCCGCTCGTTTGGCCGGTATAAGCACCATGCTCTTCTGAAATACAATTCCGTTGATAGATGACAGAACGTGCGCTTTCTTTTTCGTGTCAATCGAGCGCTATGACTTCAATTGGTATGTAAGGGTAGGGCGGATCTGCCACATATCCTATGGCCATTTTCGAAGGCGAATTCTTTCGAGGGCTGCAAAATTCAAAACGGACAGCAGTGGGAGACCTTGCTGCTCAGCTCAGACCAGCGAGACCAGGTCTGGGCCGTCCAGCTAGCCGAGGCAGCCGCTAAGACCTGGGGAATCTCGGCCGTCTGCTAGGCAGAGGGAGGCTGCGTCCACCCCCGTGATTGCTGGCATCAGTAAAAGTTGACTCTCTCAAAGTTCGATGTTCTGATAGACATTACACAAACTTTCACACGTATTTAAAGATGTTAAGTGAATTGCACATGAAGGCGTCGCCTTTGCCCACGTACCTTCTGCAAAGAAAAGTGGGACAACTAGAGCAACGAAACATTCCGGTAGCCACGATCCCAGTTGAGCGCGACGTTATGCGAAGCATTCTTGTATGCATAGAATGGTTCTCACGAATCGTGTTAATTATCTGTAGCAAAATGGCAACTACAGTTTTAACGTTTCTTCGAACTGGTGGTAGTTGCCATGGCAATAACACAGTTGTTGAAAATCAGGTGTTTTATTATACAAACATGTGATATTTTTGAATTATCTGTTATATTTATTATACAAACATCTGATACAACGAGAGCGCACGAACGCTCTCGTTGTATACTCGGCGCCAATGGAGAAGTCATATACAATGGGTCATTGCCTGATGACTTCTCTCCTCTGTAGCGACAGATAATGTTGCCCAGCTTCGCGAATCTGGAGAGATCCGACGTATTCAATACAATACGGCGAATGACCAAGAAATTAGGAAAGACAAGAAATACCAAAATTCACATACCAAGCACACGTGAATACCAAGCACACGAAATACCAAGCACACGTGAATAAACGTACAGGGAGCAGGGATTCCGCCATAAAAACTGTTTTCTTCGCTGTCTAAGAAAACTTGAAACTCGAGACTGCAGTCTAAACTTGGCATAGCAAACGTTCAAGTGCAGTTGTCAATTTCAATCTCTCCATCGTCTTAGTGATCAATAAAAACAGTTTTTTTTTATTATAAGCCTGTGGTCCATATATACTGGCTAACAGGTGTACAGGCGCCGACAAAAGTGGTATACTCCACGCAGCGGGAGCCGGAGCAGCGGCACACTGCAACGCGACGCCATCTACATTGACACGAGTCAAGCGACATGCCTGCAGATAATAAAGGACACCCATTGGCTGTCTCGATCCCAGATGCTGCCTGTAGATGGCGTTGCGATGCAGTTTGCCGTTGCTCCGGCTCCCGCTGCGTGGGGTATACCACTTTTGTCGGCGCCTGTACATACGGGCCCCGTTTTGCAGTTAGCTACGGGTACACGTCTTCCAGAGCGTACTATCGCAGACTACCTGGTCCACGACGTTGAGAACGAATCAGCTTGGCGCGCAGCCGCTGCGAACACCGTGCCAGTCTTTTGTGCTTGCGCCGCAGCTCGTGGATGGACGCGTGTGCTTCGTCATCAGCATTAGCGGCCTTAAAGAAGAGCAATGTTTTTTTTTTATCATTTAGCTTTCGTGACTTTCAAGGTGCCGTTTTATATCACTAAAAGAAAATATTTAGTGATCTGTAGTCATCTCGAAAGACCACTTCTCACTACATGGCCAAGTTTTATCGGAGGATTGCCGATAACTTTGCCATTTGAGCCTTTCAAAGATTCTATTGTAGTGTATACACCGTTCATCTCATTCACAACTACCACCCCTTCCCCCACCCAATCCCACAACGGCTGTCTTATCGTAAAAATGTACAAATTGAATCCTCAGTGCAACGGAAACTTTGAGGCACTGAACTCGTTCAGTAGACAGCCCTTGCAATGCAAGTGCTCTTCAACGCGTTACGTAGTAGTTTTCGGGAGCAGAATGTGCGTACACATACAGCAAGTCATAAAACGAGGATGGACACTCACATACCCCCCCCCCCCCGCCTCACATACACCGCCCCCCCGTCCCTTCCTTTGCTTCCCTTCATTTTCTTCTATTTTCTTCTTGTTCGAAAAAGCCAGCGACATGACGCGCGTAGCTATTCCATTCTTGTATCAAGGGACAAAACGCAAGTTGCTGCCAACATCGGACCCGTTATCGCGTACACTTCTGCCGGCTTCCTTGCAGCGGCTCATCCGCAATTCGTCTTCGTCTTACGGATGGCTGCCGAGGTTAGAAGGGTTCCACGTCGTTCATTCATCCATAGCCCTGAAGGAAATATATTCGTTGCTACGTTTACTAGTATACGAGCACTCTACTCTGACATCTTTCGCCTGTAATGCGCGTTTAGTATTTCGCAAACTGTAACAAGACGTAGCAGTATTTTCTCCCTTTTCCCTTTCGCTTTGCCCTGCTTCCTACGTCAGCGTAAAGCCTGTCCTGAAATTTTCTCATTTTTCCTTTCGTAGGTGTCGCTATCTCTCTCGCAGTCCATCGTTTACCTTTCGTGACCTTCCGGTAGCATCGAAGCCTACACGTCGACTTGCTCTGAGTCATTGGAGTTCATCAGTACTTTTGCACGCTCTCCTTCGTTTGCCTTCACCGTGAATGCGCCCACGTTGTGCCAAGCATTTTTGCTCCTTAATTTTGCCTCATTCCTAGCACGTGCCCTTCATCCGCAGGATATCACGCCTCGCCTCCTTCTTTTTCTTTTCTTTTATGGCGCATCCCGCAGGTACCTACCGTCCTTTACATATTTCTTCTACCTCTGGAGAGTCGCTTCCTTGTTGTCGTCTTCGGTGAGTGCGCCTCGTCGAGATACGCTGTCGTAGAAGACGCTTTCTCAGTGCTCCCCAAATGGGTCGCGTATCTATAGTAGGAGCGAGCGGTATTGATGTACTGTGGTTCATCAAGTGGGAGTAGCATTTACTGATATATGTGGGTTAGCCGAGAGAGCATGTGACGCTACGAACACAGTCAGGAAACTCGTGGCACGTCTTCATCACGTCATCAATTGCCAGCGTGTTTCAAGTCAAAATGCGGGGAGAGGACTTGGCTGGCGCGCGAGTTAGCTGTGCCGGCCGAAATATTTCAAGAATTGGTACATGTGTTAGGTTTCTGTACATGACTCTGATCAGCGAACGAGAACATTGCCCTGTCTACTGGTCTTCAATTTTATTCCTTTCTGAGCTGGGCGCATAATTTGTGGGAATAAAAAAGAACTGCAAAACAGAAGCACACGGCGTTCTTTCGGCAGAAGACTTCAAAAGTTCTCACGTGTCATGCACCTTAAAAAGCGGCATGCGCACTTTGAGCACTTATAAAAATATGTCAGTGCAAGAAGCTGCTTTTAAGATTCACTAGGGCTACAAAGAGAATTTTCTCCACGGGCCAAATTGGACAACGGTATAAAGGCAATTCTTTCCCGAAACACACGATCTCGCAGACACGGGAGCGGAAGGTATTTGTTTCTTTCGTAGTTTTTTAAGAAGAGTCGTCCCCTTCAACACAGTAGCTTGGGCGCGACCAAAGATAGTTTTGTCATCTGCGAAGCCTCTACCTATGAAACTTCGTACCATTCAAAAAGACAAAGTACGACGACTCTTCGGTACATCGCGGAATCCCCAATTTGAAATGTCGAATTCGGGCATTTCAGTTTGTGGCCGTATTATTGAAACACGGTGATAAATCATTGTTGCTGTATCAGTCCACAGAGACTTTACCGCTTTCTGACTGAAGCACACGGGATTATTGCTGTTCTGCAAAACGGCTTATCAGACTGTGAGGAAGACGACTCGCCGCTGTTAGCAGCTACACCTTACATATATCTTTCGGGGACATTGTAGAAAACGCGCTATTAAGGGTATAGCTATTCAATGTTTCTCACATGAAATTCTAGTAAGAGTGTTCCATATCAGTGTGAGAGAGGCAGAAAACAAGGAATGACGGATAGAGAGGTTAACCGGATTACCTGTCCAGTTTGCTTTACTCTGCACTGAGGAATGGGGTACCGGCAGAAAATATTAGGAAAATGGAAGGCAAAATTTAACCAAATCTGTCCGCACATTACAGTTCATTCCATTAGTCCCAATGCGTTAAAAAACACACTAGAGTTTTTAGTGGAGTTAGGGCTACTGTCAGCTTTGACAAAGGACCAGTGATTCTGGTTTCAGCGAATGGACGGCTGTCAATTTTGTCGAGCGCTGTGCTGAACTCTCATCTTTGCCCACAACATCGAGTAGAATGAGACCGAAGGTTCCGAATCGTCTACTTGCACCCACAAACTTCACCTTCTGGGCTTCTGGACATTCCTATGAGGAGCCAATAGCCATAAGAAAATAATACTCCAAGCGATAGACGATAAATAAGAGTTATCTTCCATCGTGGTAAGCCGTGCGGGACGCAGAGCTTTAGGTGAAGATCCATGGAACAAAGACGCTGGTTCGTAAAGACCGCCCAATCCCATTAGGCCAATGTAAGCTCGTGTACAAGTGAGTGGAACTTTCACCGCTGCATCTGCTCTTTACGCGGGGATCACAACGAAATCGGCGCAGTAATGAGCAGATTGAGCGGCTGCATCCTGGCTAGAAGCCTCCCTTATGCACTGAAATATGTGGAAGGGTATCTAATAGCGCTTCTTGGCAGGTTTTTGTAAGGTCTGTTTCGAAACTGCTTGGTGTCTGGAGAATTTCTGCTAAGAGCACATACCTTGAGCAGTAATCAGCTTTCATTCTGGAATCGCTGTATCTTGCACAACGTATTCAATTGGAAGCGAACTACCTGCATAATTTAGTCAATTAAAATGCCAATTAGAGATCGTGAACCAGCCGCCACCGCCAACTATCCCACCTGCGGCTATGTGGTCAGAGACAAATGTAGAAGTTACAAGAGACACGGCAGCGCATTCACCGAGATATCCTTTATTCCTTGACAGACAGTCGCAAAAAAGAAATTAATTGCTTTGAAGTTAAAATTACTTCGATAACATTAGTGCTCGTAATTTTCTGGCTACTTTGCCCTCTTGGTTGCTTTTGTTGACCTGCGGGTACGTGCAACATTAACCCGAAAGGTTATAAGCCCTGACTTGGGTAGTTATGAAAAATAGAGCAAGATGAGGTGAATTCACGATTTCCAAATTATGAAACATTGGCAAGATATAAGATATAATTTATGTTATTTGAGAGAGCAATGGTTCATTACCCTCTTTTGAGGAAGTGCTTGAGGATATCGGAACTAACTGGGCCGCTGGCCTCAAAAAGTTTGCGTGCAGGAAAAAAAATTCATGTAAAGCAAACAACACGAAATTGAAACTAACAAGAGAACGAGCAACAGTTTAGTAAACCAATCCTTTTCGTACCGCATCCTTCACTTGAGTTCCTTCGTTCTATCGTTCTGCCAACAATGTAATCTTACAACAAACCCTGGTATCCAACATCTAGCCCGTACTAGAACCTCAAGAAAACCGGACTAGATAGGACATGACAACGTTAATGTGACTCTTTCTGGGATGTTTTAGTCTCTAGCTTCCTTGCCATTGCAGGAAAGGGTAACGTCCGAGTACACATAAGGGCGCAGGTCGGCACGCAAACTATCAAATGGAGGATAGGAAAAAGAAAAACGAGACTGAGGTCACCCCTCGCTCCCTACGGCCCGAAGCTCAAATAGAATAATCATCATCATCATCATTATCAACAACAACAACAACAACAACGTCGAATCATTGAAAGTAACTGGTGCGGAAGAAATGACAAAGAAGAACGACGCCGACGCCCGCTCTCGTGCGCTGCCTCACGAGGCTCAGATGGCACAGGTAAACCTTGCGCGTGCTTTAGAACACGGCGCTGCACCGGTCAACGCACCCAACGTCATCGGAGTTAACCGTCTCCTTCCCGGCTGCGGATCCGCATTACCGCTATAGCATCACTGTCCTATAAGGCGCCTTCGTCGATGTTACTCGTCCCACGTTCGGAAGCGGCCAAAGGCGACGACCCTTCCATGCCCAGCAGCTTGGCCAAGGAGGACGCTCTTCCAGCGCACCCGGACCGTGTGGACAAGGACGAGGAACGCGCCTGCGACATCTGCGCAAGACATCCGTGGAGCACCGAGTGCGACCTGCTCACTCGTATGGATGTCAAGGGCGCCCTGTATCACCGCAGCACCCAGCATTCACTATGCACCGTGCCTGGAGCCCGGCACCACGCAGTGGTCGTATCCAGGGACGCCGGACGGATCCTGATCTACAGGTACAGACCAATTTGGTGTTTCTTATGTCAGATCTAGGGCACTTGCCAACAAAATAAGTGGGAAGACCGAATAATTGTATTTCAGTACTATGACGAAAATTATACTCGTGGTTTGTTTCGGCACATGAAAAAAAGCATATATATATATATATATTGCATTGCCTTGCAAAAAGAGGAATGGCTGTAGCTATAGCATTTACTTGCCACGTAGCGGAATTATCAGTTCAGTTTCCCTACTAACACAAATGATAGCTGTCGCAATGCATGACACTTGCGCTGTATCTTTGTAGCTTCTTGTCACATTGATTAGCCAACGCGTCCAAGCTTTTGCCAAGCTTCGGCTTTGCCACTTCCATTTGGGTTCCTGTTTACCTGTATATACACATTGCATGTCCCGCCGTGGTTGTTCAGTGGCCATGGTGTTGGGCTGCTGAGCACGAGGTCACGGGATCGAATCCCGGCCACGGCTTCCGCATTTTGATGGGGGCGAAATGCGAAAGCACCCGTGTAGTTAGATTTAAGTGCACGCTAAAGAGACCCCAGGTCGTCAAAATTTCCGCAGTCCTCCACTACGGCGTGACTCATAATGAGAAAGTTTTTTTGGCACGTTAAACCCCATAATTTTTAACTTCGCAGGCGTGCATTCTCGGTTTTTCGTTCTTTAATGTTTTCCTTCGCCCACCTCGGGCTAACGAAGAATATTGGAATCGAAATTGCTTTAAGCATGTGACATTCTTCTCGGGAGCGTTTGAAAGACTTCACAATTTTTCTAACAAAACTTTCTTAGCGTGCTACGGTCGTGCCATTGGTCCTTCTTACGTAGAGGGCACAAGGATAAATCTTCGGTTTACTCGTCCTCAATACAGTGGAAGAATGATGAGTATAGTCTGAAGTATATTCACTTAGCTTTGCAGGAGATATCCTTTGCAATTTCAGCCAATCCCGAATCGAGAAGTGGTGGACAGCTATAAAATACATTGCACTAGTCAATAATATATATATATATATATATATATATATATATATATATATATATATATATATATATATATATCCTGTATATGCTATACATGGAGATATACCAACAATGGTTCGCTTTGTCGCGAAGTCCCACAAAATAATTCTTTCTCCTATGGCAGGTTGTTTCCGCCCAGTGAAGCTGGCAGCACGGTGGTGCACGCCCGGATCGCGGCAGAACGACGACAAGATGCGCCCGTCGGTTCCTAGGGAGAGAGAGAGAGAAGCGGCCGTCTTCTAGCAGCGCCCTCTCTCGGCTGTTGCTGCAGAACAACAGCAGGGAGCCGCACACTCACGACGGCTGCGGCTATCGCTGGAGCACGCGAAGCATTGAGTAGAGGCCGCAGAGGGTTTAACGGCGCCCTTTCGCTGCATCATTGACAATGAAGCAGCGATGCGGCGGCCCCGCTGGCGGCAGCACCGAACTTTTTTGTTTTCCAATTTTTGCGATTTTTTTTAATTAATTGTGTGAACGTAATATGGTTGCAGGCGTTTGAAATACACTTTATCATTATTGAAATGTGTTGGCGTGTCGACTCTTTCAGCATGATTGTAGTGCGCGATGATGAAAGGCAAAATGAAATGAGCCCTGTATGCTAAGTTATTTCTCACTCACATTTTGTTTCCCCCTTAAATTACTACGGAGAATGTTTAAGGTATCGTAATCAGTTTAAAGGCTACAACATGACCTTGGCAATACAAAGTGATCTGATGAATTCCAAGCCAGAGAAATGCAATTGTTCGAGTGCTTGGTGCGAATGTACTGAAATGGAATCGAAATCGCGCGAGCATAGGAACCGCGGCATTTGGTCGTAACTAGGTATTTATAAAGGTGCCATAATTCAGCACTCCTCTTAAGGGCTTATTTGGGAAAGTGCAACAAAACGCGAACATACCCTCGTATGATGAGAAATGTGTTCGGATCTCTGTTTCCTATAAGGGACTTGTAAAACCTCTATCTCGTTCTTGCAGGCACTAAAGATACTGGTATCCGAGGTACACAATTGCGTCACGAGGGTCCGCATAGGTCGACGAAAATTCGTGTGCAGTAATGCACTGTTCAGTTTGTCGTTGATGCCATATTCAATGAGCCGCTCATGACTACGCACATTAGCGAACGAGGAGCATTGAAGTTGTTTTTTTTTACCGGGGAAGCTGTTTTTGACACTTCCACAAATTTGGAATCCATGACGAAGTTGCGGTGAGTAATTCTGTCATGATCACCATCGTTCCATAGTGAAAATAAGGGCTTCGCTAGAAACAATTACCCTATTTCGTATGTGCCGGTTATCAGTCTGGAAACTTGCATGGTATTATGCTGAGACCAGCAATACCCCACGAGGCATCCGTTTTTTTTCGCAATGTGGTGAGCAATAAACATCCATCTCTAAGGGCAATAAGTTAAGCTAAGCCAATGTCAAAAGAGAGATATTATTTCTAATTTAACGACATGTATACTATCTTCCTGATTAGGGCCTCGATAGGAGTTATGCTCAACTCAATGAAAAGCTACGCGCTATTATTATAACAGGATTAAGTTAAAAGGGCGATACACACTCGCAATACAAAACTGAGAACAACGAATTAAAATTGTGCACAAGCAACGCAAATGTTAGAGCCCATGTGTAGAGAAGCTTCAGCCAATCATTGTGTATTAAATGCTTATGTAGCATTGGCGACGCGCACAACCTTTATAATACGCAAGGTGAAATATCGTGCACTCTATATGTTTATGCAATGCATCGCTCACAAGCTATGCCGGAATGCAAGCTCTAAATCAGGCGGATACAGAGTGTGAGACTTTCACGCAGTGATTCCACGAGAATGAAGTCGTTGTATGATAATTGTCGAGGTACGAATGACGATGACAGTCGCATTCACATGTACGATATGTGTACGATATGTGTACGATGTACGATACACATATGGCTCCAGTTAACTTCTTCGCACAGCTTGTGTCGTTGTGGCGCATACCCATTCTGTAGGGTTCGCCCAGAGTAGGCACACAGCCCCTGACACATTCCGAATGGCTAAATCGAAGGAAGTAGATGTAAAAGCCTGTTAAATGTAAGGCGCTATTCAATAAACCGCTCGATGTAGTTTACAAAAACCAATTAGCCGACATTCTAGGTTGAGGTTTTAGGCAATAATTTTTTTTTCTATTATGCAGGAAGAGATGAACTTATTGGGGCAATTCCTTTTGTTGAGCATACACAGGCTGTTGTATAAGCTCCTTTGTGGTACTTACATTCGGCGGACTAATAAGCTTTATAGTTATCTGCACCGTAACCGACCCAGCGCCCACAACAGTAGAAGAAGAGGAAGAAGTTGTAGCAGCAGTGGTCACGAGAAATAGTACTCAGCAAAATAGACATTTCAAATACCATATCTTGGCCATTTCGATTTGCAATGGGACTATAAATGCTGTCCCAAACGTAAATTGGTAGTCGCCCTCACAAAATTGCGCTGTCGTATTTCACCATTAATATTTATTCACACAGGTCTGGTGTCTTTCCTCTAATGCGCCATCTGCAAGGAACCTGAGTACAGTGATAAATATTTATTAACCTGCAATTAATTTATGAGCCAGAAGAAAAACATTTCGAAATGCCATTCCGAAAATTAAGCCATCGTTGTTAACACGGGCAATATTTTCTCCTTCGGGGCGTTACATAGCTTTTAGTCACAGGAACATATGCATGGCGTCTTCGAATTCCTTCGTGACAACAGGAGAATGCCTGTTTAAGTTAATCGCTTATTATTTAATATTTCACAAAAGTGCGGTTCGACAGTTAATACAATTTATTGCATTGACATTTCCGATTATTTTACAAAGCAGACTTTTTCCTCTGTAGAAAACTAAGTGTCTCTCAACTTACCTTGTCAACGTCAATTCCTCGTACGGCTTCAACCTTACCCTGATATTTATTCTCGCTCTAGCAATTCCTATCTGCCCCCATCCGTTTAACCGCCGACTTCTTGTGCAATCCCTACAAGCGGGCACGCGTTATGGTAGAGGGAGCGACCAAGCAACCAAGCCAAACATGGGAGGCTAGGCAAAAAAACCGTCAGCTTAAAGCATAGAATTGGTGCAACACAATATTAGAGAATTACAAATATCAGTTCCAAGACACTCAAGTACGATGGAAGCAAGCGTTTTCTGGAAGCCTGTTATTTGTCTATAGTGCGCGTCTCGTGTTGCACGCGATTTGATTTCTCATAATGCGAAAGTGCTAGGTAGTTTCTCTTGTAACAAGCGGAAAGAAAAGAAGATGAAATATTGTTGACTTTGTTCCACTTTTGTGATAAATATCATACTGTGGGCGTCCCAAGCCTCATATGCGTATTCAACTATCAGTCTTAATAGGATTTCGTGAGGTATTCACTTCGTGTCTGGCGAAGTGTAAAGTTCGTTTAATGGAGGTCAGCCTTTTGTTAGCTTTGCCGGAAAAGATAATAGTACCCATTGTCCAGGTTAAACCTGACTATACGTACTTGTAATCTTACTTTCTGTATTTCTTACTCTTGTAATGTGTACGCGTAATTGAACATCTAATGTTACTGTGTTGTTGTTATTCGTATTTGACTTTCGATAATCTTGAATGGAAAGCTTAGCGCAGAAAAGAACTCTGTCCTTTCTCTCTGTGAAGAAGGATGACAAGCGAAGCTGTGTATGTGCGTCCCTTAATGGCGAACTGCACCTCCGCCGCGGGTCAGCCCGACATTGCACTGTCTTCGGGATCGGCTCACGTATAGGGAGTGCTGAACGCCTGCGTCACCTCCACCTAGAGTCGGACTGGCATTGCACTATCTTCGGGATTTTTTCTACACGAGGACACCACTCGACACCGCGGGAAGGACGCCACGCTTGCGGCCTTTGCCCTTTCAGGTCACTGTTACCTGGGCAGTGTGCTGCGGCCTGCTTGACTCGTCTTAGCTTGCTTCGGTTGCTAAGCCTTGTCCGAGTCCAACATCATCGTGTTTGACGCCCAATCTTCACGCTGTGAATTAGTTCACCTGCCGGCCAAAGGCAAACACCTCCTGGTTGACAGACTTTTACTGTGCTGCACACACTGGAGTACCCGACTCGTCTTGGCTTGTACCTAATTCTCGGCCTCTGGACTTGCGACAGTTGACGCCTGGTATTCCAGCCTTGGATGAAAATGACCTTCTCATCTGGCAACATGACTCTCCCGTCACGACAGATGGTCTGCGCAGTACCGGATATAAGCGTCAGTCTGTCACTAGCCGGTAAGGGCTCGTCACCGCGGGAAGGATGCCAGGCCTACGGCCTCGGCTCTTTCAGGTAGGTTACTTGAATAGTGCTTCTTGTATAAGAAATAGCAACCGTTGCTTCCTTGCGTTATCGTGCCCACCAGAGCTTAGGGGTATACTGAAGCGACTCTTATGTTGTGCGTATGTATGTAGTGCCATGCGTAAACTTTTATTATTGCAAGCGGGTGATGTAGAATCAAATCCTGGTCCTATGAATAAGTCGGAGGCCGACGCACTCGCTCTTGCCCTGATGAAATACGTGATCTCAAGGAAAGTTACGAAGCTTTACTTTCTAAACATGCTACTGCCGAGATCGAAATTGAACAGCTGAAGGGTAAAGTAGAAATGCTTGAAAAAGCCAATGTTGCACGTCTTGCAGACGGGGCTGGTGCGGATGCTGGCGCCCTTCGTGTAATGTCTGACAAAATGAAAGCGGTTGACAACTAAATTAAAAGTTTAGATACCAAGGTGAATTCCCTGGAAGAAATCAATGCTTCTCTGTCTCTGGCTGCACCTTCTGATTCGGTTGACGTTTTACGTGACGTGACGAACCAGCTGTCGAAAATTACGAATAGGTGTGATGATGCGGAAACTAGGTTGCGCCGGTCTAACCTTCTTTCTTTTGGCCTAGATGATGACCCCAATGAGAATTGGGCAGCCTCAGACGATACGGTAGTAAAGTTTTGTTCCGATCACCTAGGCATTTCCATAACGAGTTCGCAATTAGAGCGAGTGGACAGGCCGGGCAAACTTATCAAGGATAAACGAAGGCCTATCATTGCCAAGTTTACCTTTTTCAAAGACAAAGAACATATTTTGTCAAATGCACGTAAGCTTAAGGGATCCACTTTTTACACAGCGAAGATTTTTCTATGACAACGCGACAAGCGCGCCGGAAGCTTCTGGAATACGCAAAGGCCCAAAACAAAGCTTCCAAGCTATCCGTAGATAAGCTTCGCATTGATATTAATACCTACCTTTTTGATCCTTCTAGCAACGTAGTTGTGCTCTCTACGAGATAGCCTGAGGCTAACACGCGCCCGCCTAAGCGGAGTCGCTTAATGTAACCATCCTTATCTCTGTCTTACTGACATTCGAAGTCTGCGAATTGGTGCAGGTTTATAAGTAAGTTCTTGTGTTTTTTGTCTGGCTGTCAATAAAACAGTCTTAGCATTTTATTCTATCTTTTAGGTATTTTGCGCGTCATTGTTTTTCCCATTACCCGTGAATGTTCGCTTTCTTTAGTTATCATTACTATGTCATCACGTCATCCAGTTTTGTGCAATATCTCAGTGAGTATATCAGAAATTCCCCAGTGTGCATATCAGAAGCTCTTCTACACTCTGGCCTTTAAGGCATTATATAATTTTTTTTATATGTGTGTAAGTGAAACAACCTTTGCGTTTTCTTGAGTTTTATTTTTTTTTATTTCACTGTCTGTGAACTTTCGTGTTGTTAAGTAATCATGTACACGTCATGCATTTCTCACTTTTGTTTAATTTCTGAGCGTGTATCATACCAAGTTATGCGAAAATATTTGTTTTCGGAAACGGAAGTCACTAAGACGAGGCCAAAGATCTGTTGTCTTGGAAGTGGAATTTATATATATTCTGGCGTATGCTGGCATACTCAAAGTATGGACAAGACTGCGTGCGTGCTAACGCATTAAGAACCCACGGCGCACCACGCGCCAGTTCCCACACAATGCCTGGAGTAGCGCACGAGCAAAAAAAAAAGAACAAAAAGAACAAAAAACAAAGAATACGCGCCGCGGACAGGCAAAAACAAAGCAAAAGTGAAGGTGCGCGGGGCATGAGGAAGGGTGGATAGGTAGCAGAGCGGGTCCTCATAATGAATGAATAAAGCCTTTATTTTAAGGAAGGGGACGGCTCTAGGCCGCTGATGGGGATTAGGAGGGAAGGGAATGTGGGTACCCAGACTGTTGGCTGAAACACTTCTTCATCTCAGTCTGGGATCTTCCGCTTTATGCAGGCTCAGGTGCACGTTCAGTTCCGCCGCTCTCACATGGGCTGATCGACCCCCTCTACACTACTCGAAACAGGCCACTTTGTCTGCCATATGTCGCAATGGCTTTCTGTGTTTCAGGGTTAGTTTGTATTTTAATTCCTAGTGTTCTAATGTCTCCGTGTAGTAGATGCTGAATGTTGGATCTCCCTTGTGAAAAAGCTGCACAGCTCCAAATGAGGTGTTGCGGAGCTGTGCAGCTTTTTCACAAGGGAGATCCAACATTATAAAAACAAAGAAAAAACAAAGAGCGCTAGGGTGAGGAGGCACGGCGCGCCTCCTGTTTCTGTTGCCATGACAACGTAAACAATCTTGTGCGACGGTATTTTGCCAAAGTATCGCCCTCATGCTAGGGCCGTAACTGAAGGGGACCTTTGCGCTAGCGTCGAAAGAGCGTCTGCTCAAAAACAGCCAATCGTTGTCGTGCGGAGATTCACCCCTGGGCTATAAGAAGTTTCTCATTCATTTAAAATATGTGCCAAATCTGCTGTGCCCACCCAGTCCTTCGCAGGCGGTATGTCTGCGCGGCCACGCACATGAATACGTCGTTGCTGTATTGATTACTTTGACCTATCATCGGAAGAGAAAATTTGTACTATCATGTGTGCAGGTATCCCATTTGGCGGAACAGTGGAAGATATGCTAGAAGTGACTGTAGTATTCATCGTCGTTGGCGATAATGCAAGCGCCCGACGCCCCTTGTAACGGCTTTTACAAACAGGGCATTCATCCAAGTGCGCGTTCCAGTTTCATACAATAGCCCTCATCGTGTGTAATACAGCGCGCCAACGCATTTCCTTCATCCTTGGAAAAAACTGATAAATGGAAAAGAAAAGCAACCCGTTTCGCGCGCATGGCACGCAGAGAGAGAGAGAGAGAGAGAGAGAGAGAGATGAAAAGGGAGAAGGCGCTCGGACTTCTCGGTGTGCGAACGCCCTCGATGCACTGAGCGCCTGCACATGGGCAATGACAGCAATGTCGGCACGCCATATGTCCGCGTACATTTGAATTCTCAACGACTGCGCCAGGCACGTAAACGCTTGTTGCAGCGATGTGCGGTGTCTGCTTGCACCTTGGTGTCTGTGTATGCGTGTCTTATTTTTGGCATCACAAGTCAACTACACTGAACGGTACGTTTTAGCAAAGATGTTTTCCGTAAATAGCTCATGATAAGGCTAACGCATACCGTAGCGCGAACCGGCTGCATGTAGTGTAGGTGACTCGTGCTATTGTCTATTTGTCGTTTACATGAATTGATAACGCGCTCTTGCTCTCGCTTCTACTATACGGAATGCTTTACGGCAAGCGACCGCTCACGCTTGTTGATTTTAGCGTCATAGTTGATGTGCGTAAAAAATAAAATACACAATGTTTTACCTTGATACTGAGTAGCACTTAGCGCATTGTGTTGAGCAGCCAGTGTGGGTAGACGTCGATTCGTGGCGCTCGATCTGGCCGCCGTGAACGCGGCGCTGCGTGTGTTGTGAAATTATATTGATGCGCTTTACGTACATACCTCGAAATTGTGTTAGCGTGAGGAATTTTCAAACGCCAGATAGGTATAGTTAAATAAATGCTAGCATACTCGGATGAAAGGCGTGTTTGCGGGTCATTCATCAGCAGTGGGTGCGCTGCCGTTATCGTATAGGGCAAAAGTAGCAGTATTTATGAGGTTCCCCGCAAGCAGACTAAATATATGCAGCCGCAAATGCTTTTTTAGCACGAAACCTACGACAAGCTTAGTCACTCGCAGCTTTGCAACTTCGCCGAAAAAATTATACCACAATAAATTAGTCGCTCGGGGAAGCACCTTCACGCGTTTCAAACTGAAGGCATTGGGTCTGGCGATAGTTGGAAGATCTCGTTTCTTTTATTTTTTTTTTGGGGGGGGGGGTCGCTTTATCAACAGTTTAGCAGCAGGAGTTATTTTCCGGGCTATTTGAAAAGCGTTAAGCGCCTTTCGATGGTTCGGCTTTATGCAGTTTACGCGCTGTTATTCACTAGGCAGCTGCTGGCGCAGATTCGCATTTTGACAATCGTCCATGGTATCAAGCCCTTATCGTGCGTAATAAGTGTTCGGGTTTTCATTACTGTTGCATTTAGTTCCTTCGTCTCGGACAGACTGTTTACTACTACATGCGCAGCACAAAAAAAGAGCCAGATTAACCATTTGGTATAGTCTTTTCTTAATAGATGACGCACAGATTATCCAACTAATTTAGTGTACACTGCACTTGTTCTATCCTTATCAACACACCAAAGAGAGGGTAAGATGTTTTAGCTGATAAGTAACCTTGGGCGCTATAGCGTAAAAATATTCCAAGCTTTTCTATTCCATTTCTGCAATCGGCCCTTCGCGATTGGTTAAAAACTTTTTTGGACAACCCCCCGTGCACTTCAGCTGTCTATCACGCGGCATCACGGAAACCGCGATAGCTCCCCCATCTGATATGACGTGTACACGCTGATTATGCATGATTTGACGGAACAAAAGAAAAATAGCTATTTCTGATTCGACGTCTTTTCTCCATTAGCCCTCGGCTATTGGTGAAAAGTTTGCGGGCTGCACCCAATTCACCTGCCTGTCACGCGACGTCACGAAACCGCAAAAAGTCACTGCGTCAAAGTGGCGTGTACGCGTTAAAGAAGCATTAAAATGGCGAAAAAAACTGAATTTTCTTCTGAATAGCCGCAGGTTGCCCCATTCCGAAAGGAATAAAAGATGGCTGCGGCCGATCGCTCAGGCACTGGCTACTCGCACCTGCCGGAGAGCATGGGTTTATTTTCGTACAATAAATCTTTTTGCGTGGCCGTGTAACCTTTTCGAGCACTTTCGGCACGTTTACGACTTTGCCCTGCCAACTATTCTTTGCTGAGGATCCGTTTTAGCGGCATTCTTAACCTTACCTTGCATGCCGCCGCGATTTCCGACCAGCCACCTCAAGCTAAGGGAAAGCGGACCAATCGCAGACGCTGGCACTTGAGCGTGCTCCTCGATTCTTGTCAGCCAATTAGATAAGACAAGCCGCTCAATGTAGGTGTGGGATGTCGTGTCTGCCGAAGGACGAATCCCAACATAAAAATGTAACGACTCTTTAATCGACTAACGATGGCAGCGGACGGGCACACCAACGCTACGTTCGTCCCAGTAGCGGAAGGTAGAAAGCAGTCCTTCTCAGCCAGGCAGCCTGTTTTTATAGCCACCGTCGGTGACGTATACCTCGGATGACGCGGCGGTGGCGCCATGCTTTACCGGCCACGCACTCCAGCGTGCAGCTGTGTTATGCTGGGCCGGATGATAGGAAAACGGGAGGGTGCGCAGAAATATGCGCGAAGTGTGTCGCCACATAGGCAATGTTATTTGTTTTTCAAGCAAACAAAAGTGATCGCCTAAGAACGAGGACAGCGTTTGATTGGTCTGTCCAGAAAACTGTGCGGATGACCGCCCGACGCTTGCGTCGGCGGTTACGCAAATTTGACGTCAGGAGATTGGAATAAAAACATATTGGAATAGTTTTACGTTATAGGGCCCTAGGTAAACTTCAAAGACAGGGGGCTATAGTTATGGCATTTGGAGTAAATTACGCGTACAAGCGATCTGGAGTTTTATGAATGTGTTTTGAGAACAGAGAATTCATCCCCCGGCGCTGGGAAAACTGTGAACTCAACCGATATCAAATCTAGCAAAAGTTGAGTTTGGCGGGGAGGGGGCAGGGAGGGAGGGAGGACACCAAGCGCAGTAACATTTGTGTTGATGAATTACTGGCTTTTTGAAAATTCCCAACAGGAAGTGCTAGAAAGCCTTATTTGTTGGAACGGTTTCAAATGGAACAGATATATATATATATATATATATATATATATATATATATATATATATATATATATATATATATATATACATATATATATATATATATATATATATATATATATATATATATATATATATATATATATATATATATATATATATATATATATATATATATATATATATATATACAGGGGCAACCTATTAAAGTATGCGATATAGTCACAAGAAACTGAAACTTTTGTTGCAATGGTTCGGAAGAAACAGCTTCGCTGGAAATCGGGTTGTAATTCTCCGAAGGGCGCGCACATCTTCTGCCTTTATTTCTTGCGGATATTGCAAGTAATTTAGGTTGATTGTACTTCGTTGCGTAAAACCTATGCATACTATTACATAAACTGACCATGCATTTATCCTGTAGACTTAAACATCAAGTACAATGCTTTGTTTATTTGATAAAATTGTACCAAATGGTGATTTTTTTATGTGCGCTCTGTTGCCGCTACTGCGCGGGATCCGGGACCTCTGTGAGGCACAAAGTCAGACGTCGAATTCAAGTTGGAAGCGCCACAATTGAAGCACTCCAAAAGCCTAAACAACGTCTGCCAGTAGCCACCAGTACTCGGCCACTTCGACGAAGACGCCCGTGAGATGTGAAGCGCGCTTCTGCCGCCGGCGCTTCGCGGCATTCACGGGCACCACGCGAGCTTCTCTGCCTACGGATTCCGACCATATCGCGTTCTCCAACAGCCGCCCCTGGTAGTCTACGCAGCTGACAACCAATAAGTTGAGCATTCGCAGCCCTTTCGTACCCGTCGCTCGCTCTCACCTCTTCGCCGCTATTTCAACCCCACGCATCGTCGGCCCAGTGGTGCTACTGAGGCGGAAACGAGATTTCCGCAGTTCCGGAGGCAAGAACAGCGTCGTCATCGGCTCGTCGAAAGTCCGCACTTTTCGCCGGCTAATCTTATTGAAGTGTCCGTTGAAGGTCGTTAAAAACTTGATCTCATCGATACAGGTGTTGCACTATCTGTGATTATCGAAAAACCCTGTTGGTCCCTGCGTGAAGAGTAGATGACGCCTTCAGGAATATTACTTCACAGTGCCAGTGGGCATCACATTCAGCCAATGGCTCGGTGTACGGCTAGGGTGTTGATTCAATAGATTTTCTTGGTGGTCGAGTTCCTTGTGCTGAAGCTTTGCTGGGATGTTTTCTCGCACGATCATGCCATCATTGATAGTGCACGTGCCGCGGTCTAGTTAACCGTTCCATGTGACGTGAAGTCTCACTACTTGAAAGACCATGATAGCAGCATTTTCGTTGCTGCAGGCACTGGCTTACCTACTTACAGAGCCGTTCTTGTTCCTCTTTCATGTCCATCTCACTCTGATACGTGATCGTCCAATTTGCATCCGCTCATATCTTTAGTCGCCGCAATCCTCTATTGTTGCCGTTCGCTGTAGTCACCCATCGTCATCGCGCTGCCGAATTTTTCGTTTCTAACCCGTATTCATACCCTTTCACGTCGAGCTGCGGTGAGAAAATTGGTACTACTCAGTCCATGAGCGCTGTTGTTATTGTTTTGCTGCTACGGATAGCCTCCCTGTAGGGCTCAGCTGAACACGCTGACTCCCCATCTGGCGCCTGACCTATGTTTTTCACCGTTCCATTGATGGCGACCTTACTCCAGCTCACCGTACGGAGCTTCTCTCCCTTCCAGACGAATTTCGCCCACTTGCATAACGACGTGCGAGTTGCATCACACGTCTTTCCGACGAACGAGTACCGTTGCTCACCACATTTACATGGGGACTCACGCAACTTTGCGACAACGTCCGCACCGTGTGTCACCTGCTGAGCACTGCGTCATATCCCCGAGCAAGTAGAGAGCGTGCTTCGACACGCTATCATCAGCCCGTCCTGCAGCCCGTGGTCATCTGCTGTGGTGCTCATGCAGAAAAAGGACGACTCTATTCGATTCTACGTGGATTATTGCAGCCTCAACAAAATTACACCAATAGATGTGTGTCCACTCCCTGGTATTGATGACTCCCTCGATTGTGTGCATGGTGATCAATTATTTTCTTCCCTAGACTTACGGTTTGGCTATTGGCAAGTTCCGATGGCTGATACCGACCGTTCGAAGACAGCTTTCATATTTAAAGATGGCTAGTAGGAAGTCAAATTTATGCAATTTGGCCCGTGCAACGCGCTCGCGACATATGAACGGAGGTTGTCCTGATCTCTATGTAATTTCCAGAGAAAGCCTCTTGGCATCCTGCTTTTTGCCCGTACTGGAATCATAAGCGGACTAAATGGTAAGTGAGAAAGTCAATCTTTTTATCTCTGCAGTGTTTTATACCCCTGTCAAGCGGGCGAGTTAAGTGCACTTACAGAGAGTGCGCACGGTTTTAAGCGCAGTTTCCCAAATCTAAACCTCGCAAGCAGAGTGTGCTCGCAGAAGAGTGCACTCCGGTCGGAGTGCCTTCACGGAACGCACTTTGCTGGTCGAGTGCGTAGCCTCGCCACCAGCGGTTTCAACGATACAAGATGTGATGCATAGAAAAAGGACACAGAAGTTCATTCTAGCTGTTGAACAGCTTCTAACAAAATAATTGGAACAGAACTCGCTGTTGTTCTGTTCTAGCTGGATCAAATGCCGCCTCGTCGCACGCCACCATCTTGTTCTGGATTGGCTAGGCCTTCGTCTTGGCCGGCCATGACTTGTAACACTCTTATGATAAAAATATTTTCGTTTTTTGTTGAGTAAATATAGATTAAGATTGTTTTTTACGTATAATACAACTAAAGCAATCGCTTTTGAGAACGTTTTTTGATTTTAATCGACATCTTCAAAAAACCTGATTTTAGTCTGTCACCATTCTTTTAATGCAAGTGCGCTCTGTTTTACCGTTAAGAACCGCGTAGCCTGAAGGGTCACTCAAGGTCCCGAGGTGCAATCACTGCACATGCACTTAACTTGCCCGCTTGACAGGGGTATCAGTTTCTAGCTTCCTTGCTATAGCTTCAAAGCGTTTCTGGGTAAAGTCCGAGGACCCACAATGCCGCAGGTCGGTACACAAGATATTAATGGAGGAGAGGAAAGAGAAGAACGACACTGAGGTCACGCCCTCGCGCGTTCCTGCACAAAGTTCAGATGCAATGATGATCATCATCATCAATGTCGAATGAATTATTGAAAGGAACGGGTATGGAAAATATGAGAAAGAAGAATGACACCGAAGCCTCGCCCTCGCGCGCTGCTGCGCGAGTTCTCGTGCTTTCGAAAACGCCGCTGCACCGATCGACGCATCTAACGTCATCGCAGTTAACCGTCTCCTTCCCGGCTGCGGATCCTGCTTACCACCAGCATCGCTGTCCTGCAAGACGCCTTCGTTGATGGTACTCGTCTCACATTCAGAAGCGGCCAACAAGGAGGTGTCGTCCATGCCCAGCAGCTTGGCCATGGAGGGCGCTCTTCCAGCGTACCCGGACCGTGTGGACAAGGACGAGGAACGCGGCTGCGACAGCTGCGCAAGATATGGGCGGGGCACCGAGTGTGATCTGCTCACTCAGATGGATGTCAAGGGCGCCCTGTATCACTGGAGCACCAAGCGAGCACAATGCACCGTGCAAGGAGCCCGGCAACACGCTGTGGCCGTATCCAGGGACGCCGGTCGGCTCCTGATGTACAGGTACAGATCACTTTGGTGTTTCTTACGTCAGATCTACGGCACTTACCAACAAAATAAGTGGAAAAGCGGAATAATTTTATTTCAATACGATGAAGATTATATTAATGGTTTGTTTCGGCACATGAGACAAAGAGCGTTTATTTTTTTACATATTCTTGAAAAGAAGGAACGGCTGCAGCTACAGCATTTACTTGCCATGTAGCGGAATTATCAGTACAGTTTCGGTAGTAACACAAATGATGCCCATCGCAATGCATCATGTTATCACTGTATCTTTATGGCTTCTTATCGCAATCATTAGCCAACGTGCACAAGCTTTAGCCAAGCTTCGGCTTTGGCACTTTCATTTGGGTTCCTGTCTATTTGTGTATTTACTTCACATGCTTGGAGGCGTGCATTCTCCTTTATTTCTTAAATATTTTCCTTCGCCCACCTCAGGCTAACGAACATAATTGCAGGCGAAATTACTTGAAGAGAGACGTACCCCTAAAGAACGTTCTACGGGCAAGCATATCCACGCTTGAGGATGGTCTCGCGGAAATAGTACCGACTTCTGAAAGTAACGAAAAAGTGTCATACTGTGCGCAAAGCTCTGCAATACCTAATTGTATTGCACTGTAACTTCTTAGCAGCTCGTCGAAAGCATCATTTGTGGTGTTGTCCTGGCATGGTTACAATTGAGATTTTTCTAAGTAACTAAAGGTATCTACGTTCCCACCAATATGTGCCAATTCCTCTGTTATATATTATATGCCCGGCCTCTTCTACACGTACACTCTGGGAAGGTTTAAGAATAGAACTTTTTTAAAAACAAAACTTTGTTAGCGTACTAGGCTCATGTGATTAGGTTTTCTTGCGTAGAGGGCACAAGGATAAATTGTCGGTTTACTCGTCATGAATACTTTGGAAGAATGATGAGTATAGTCTGAAATATATTCCCTTAACTGTGCAGAAGATCGTTAGCAACTTCAGTCGAGCCTGAAACTGGAAGTGGTGGACTACTATAAAATGCAATGCATTAGTCATAAATGGATATGCTATACATGCGGATATACCAACAATGGATCTCCATGTGGCGCAGTCACACAACATCATTCTTTCTCCTATGGCAGGTTGCTCCCGCCCATGGTAGCTGGCAGTACGGTGGTGCGCGCCCGGAACGCGGCAGAACGACGACAGGATGCGCCCGTCGGTCCTTACAGCGTCGCACTTGCGGCGGACGTCTTCTAGGGAGCGCCCTCTCTCGGCTGTTGCTGCAGAACAACAGCAGGCAGCCGCACAGTCACGACTGCTGTGGCTTTGCGTCGACCACGTGAAGAATTCAGTAGAGGTCGCTAAGAGTTTAAAGACGCCCTTTCGCTGTCTCAGCGACAACGATGCAGCGAAGCTGTGGCCTCGCTGGCGGCAAGCACAAACTATCTTGCGGTCTATTTTTTTACGATTTTTAAACGTAATTGTGTGAATATTGTATGTTTCCATATGTTTGAAATACACTTTATATTTATTTAAGGGCGTTGCTGGTGTCTATTCTATCAACATGCTTGTTGTGTGCAGGAATGAAAGGCAAAATGAAATGAGCCCTGTGCTCTAATTCATTTCTCACTATCGTTGTGTTTCCCCCTTGAATAATTGTGGACAGCCTTTAGGAGAATGTAATCAGTTTGAAACCTAAGACTCGACCTTGGCAACACAGAGATCTGGTGCATGCCAAGCCAGACAAACAGTATTGTTCGAGTGCTTGGTTGAATCGAAATCACGCGAGCATAGGGTCCGCTACATGTAGTATTGGCGACGCGCACTATTGTATCTACCTTCAGATAGGCAACGCGAAATATCGTGCAATGTATATGTTTATGCAATGCATCGCTCACAAGATATGCCGGAATGAAAGCTCTAAATCAGGCGGATGCACAGTGTCAGACCCGCGCAGCGATGTCACGAGAATGACGCCGATGTATGAAAACTGTCTAGGTAGGAATGGCGATGACAGTCGCATTCATGGAGAGAAAGAGAGATGTACGATACACATCGTTTTCTATGTAACTTCTCTGCACAACTTGTGTCGTAGTGGCAGGTACCCATTCTGGAGGGTTTCGCTAGAGCAAGCACACAGCACGTGACACATTCTGAACCGCTAAATCGAAGAAAATAGAGTAGATCTAAATGCCAGGTAAACACAATATATAAAACCGGTCGGTGTGGTTTACAGAAACCTATGAGCCGACATTCTATGTTTGTGTTTTATGCAATAACATTATTTTTGTTATTATGCAGAAAAGAGATAAACTTACTGGCACTAACTTTTCGGTGAGCATACACGGGTTGTAGTATAAGCCTATTTGGGCTCCTTGCATTCAGCGGAACAATAAGCTTTATATAAACATCCGCGCCGTAACCGACCCAGCAACCGTAACAACAGAAGAAGAAGAAGAAGAAGAAATTGTAGCAGTAGTGGTCATGCGAAACAGGACTCAGCAAAACAGACATTTGAAATAACATATCTTAGCCATTTCCTTTTCCCATGGGATCACAAATGCTGTGCCAGCGTACATTGGAAATCGCCGTTACAAAATTGCACTGTCGTGTTTCGCCATTAAATTTAAGAAACAGCAGATATGGTCTGGCACATTTCCTTCAATGTCTCATCTGCAAAGAAACTGCAAACAATAATAAATATTTATTAACATGCCATTGATATTTTAGCCAGAGAAATCGAGTATTTCGAAATTTTATTCAGAAAATTAAGCGATGAATGTAAACACCAAAAACATTGTCTCCCTTGGGGCGTCTACATTGGTGTTTAGTCACAGGAACGTGTGCATGGCATCTTGGAATTACTTGGTGGCGCAAGCAGAATACCCGTTTAACCCGTTTACCCGTTTACCCGTTTATTTTATATTTGACAAAATTGAACGTCGATATTGTGTACATTTATTGCATCGACACTTCCAATTATTTCATATTTTCCCTAAGGAAAAATAATATGTCTTTTAACTTAGTTTGTGTACGTTAATTTCTTGTATGGTGTCAACTTTACCCTGATATTTATTCTTGCACTGTCCCCTCCTAATAAGGAAAAATAATATGTCTTTTAACTTAGTTTGTGTACGTTAATTTCTTGTATGGTGTCAACTTTACCCTGATATTTATTCTTGCACTGTCCCCTCCTAACTACCCCCCCCCCCCACCCATCCCAACCGTTTAACCCCCCGCTTTTTGGCCAATCTGTCGTAGCGGGCACGCATCATGATAGAGGGTGCAAGCAAGCAACCAAGCCAAACTTAGGAGGGTAGGCAAAGAAAGCTTCACGTGAAAATACAGAACTGGCGGCACTCACTGGTGCAGAATTTTAGATACAATTTCCAAGAAACTCGAGTATGATGGAAGAGAAAGTTTTCTGGAAGCTTGTTATTTGTGTGTAGTGTTTGTTTCGGTTTATACGCGCTTTGATTTCTGATAATGTGAAAGTGCTGAGTAGTTTCTCTTCTAACAAGAGCAAATAAAACAAGATGACATATCGTTGACCTTTATTCTACTTCTGTGATAAATATTTTTGCGTGCGGGTCTCAAGCATCACATGCGTATGCAAGTATCAGGCTTAATAGGATATGGTAAGCTGTTTTATTCGTGTCTGGGGAAGTGTGCTTAAGTGTTCGTCTGACGGAGGTTACTTTTTTGTTAGATTTCCAGGACAAGATAATAGTACGCATTGTCCAGGTTGAGTTTGACTCTGCATAATTGTACTCTCTGCATTTCGTCCTCGTGTAAGGTATACATGAAATTTATCTCCTAGTGGTAGTGTATTATTTTCACGCATATCTTTCTTTCGATTATGTGGGCTGGAAAGCTTAGCGCAAAAGTATGAACACAGACAGAGGGAACAGACGAGAACGAAGGCTAAGAAACGTTCCTCTTGTCTGTGTCCAATGTTTTGGCTATGTTCTCCGGTCAGGAGTGTGTTTAACTGTGCTGGATTATGCATGTCGAAGAGGATGAGACAACGAAAAAGACTGGACGCAAGAAAGACGACAGTCGTAGCACTTCCTAACCACCAGTGTTTATTGCATTTGAACTGCAACATATAATACAAATCTGCGCAGGACAAAAACATTAAGAAATCAATTCAGCACTGGCCACTGCTGTTCGCAGGCTATCATCCATTTGATTGGTAGCTTAGCCGACTACAATTTAAGGATGCTAAATGCACATTGACCAATGAATGACCATGTTGATATACCTGAAACGCTTCGTTAATCTAATGGGTGCGTTGTTATGGATGGCATCTTAAGAACGTGCGTGTTTCAACTGCATTTTTGGCAGAGATCTGCCACTGAGCCCCTAAGCGAATATGCGCACTCTCAGAAGCTGTCACTATTACATCGACCCGTTTGCCCAATTTATTAGAGTGTACATGACATTGGTACCTTATGAACTCGCATGGGTATTTTACAAAGTATTGCACATGTTTGTTATCGCATTCAGGTTTTATCAACTTTTTTTTATTCACTCTATGGAAAACACCAGAAAGTTTACAGCTTGCATTGAACGCAACTCTTATTCCTCATTTACCTGGATTTTTTTTAGCCTCTGTGATACCTCATGCACGCAGGGAATAACTGTCTGAGTAGAATGCGGATTGTTTTGACGAGTTATATTGTTTATTCCTTCGCCATATTGCCGTCAGAGTCATAGTTGCTAATAGCCCTGCCGGCCGCAATGGAAGTCAGTAGTGGGCTCGGGAAGCCGGCTTTATGCAGCAATCGGAAATGGCGTGGAGAACTGTTCTTGTCATCTGATACTGGCATGACTGGGTAAGCGCTGCCCTCACAAAGGATTCAGCGTCACTTTGTTGTAAGGGTTTTGAATGCGCTGACGTTAAATTTAGGAGAACTTTGCAAGAACGGGTGCTGATAACGCCAACACCACATGGTCGACTTCAAAATTCGCCTTTACCGACAAGGACGTGCTACGAGCCCTTCGTGCCTAGCTTGTGGACACACTACAGTGAAACACATGCGCGCTATCTCTTAGAAGGTCCAACTTTCCATAGTTGTCACTGTCTGCTGCTGGGCTAGTTCCAACAACTTAATTTTTTTTGTCGAACAGCACTGAATGATTCCTTATTTCCAAAAAGTTGCACTTTGCCTCAAGATGAGGCTCGCAAAGCTGTGCTGCAATTCTTGTCAACCACGGGACTATACGATTCGCACACTCGGCGTGTATGTGATGTGTTTATGGTGTGCCTTCCTCTTGTTCTTTTTTGTTGTTGTTTTCTTTTTCTCCCTCCCTCCCTCCCTCCCTCCCTCTCTCTCTCTCTCTCTCTCTCTCTCTCTCTCTCTCTCTCTCTCTATATATATATATATATATATATATATATATATATATATATATATATTGGTGTGCGCGTTGTCCCTTTAAGGGGAAAATTGTCTCCTTAAATGTTAATATAGTCCTCTTCTCTTTCTCACTTTGTGATCTGAATGCCATATGTGTACATAATTATATTTCGCATTTTCCCACTTTCTGAAATATCATATTTGCATCCTCCTCCCCGTGTGATCCATCATACGCAGTGAGGCATCGCTTCCAAGTTTGTGCGACCACTTGCCGTACTACTCTCTACTTTGATCAATTTGTTCCTCTGGCTAACAGCGACTTGATGCGCGTTCCCGACTGCATGGCTGCTCTTACGCGTCCGTATGTTCCTTCGGAGAGGGTCGGCGACAGCGACGCAGGCGGCGTAACCGAGTGAACGAGCACACCGAAAGATGAAAGAGCGAACGCAGGGCAGGATATCAAAGGCGCGAGCTACGAACGGCGGACCAGCGAGAGCGGCCCCCTCAGTGACTAGCGCTCGGGAAACTGGTGTCATGTGGACCTACGCAACCGCTCAATGCGTACTCGAATGTCGCCTCAGCCGCACCGCTCGTTTCGTACTATCGTCTGCTCTGGTTAGCGCTTGTTTGGTTTGCTTGGTTTGGTGTCGTTCGCGATTGTTTCAATTGTCATGGTGTGCGATTGTTACGTAATCTGGTTGTATGCGCGACGCGAATTACGTAGTACTTCCTGGAAGCCACGCGGCACCAGCCATTACACTGGAACCTTCGACGAGTGAGGTATAAAGCCGACGCGCTTGACCCACAGATCATATGTTCGACGATAGGCGGCTCTGCTACATGTCTCTCTCAAATGCTTTGTCTCAATAGATCGCGAAATGAAAATACGCATAGAGCTGCGCTCAAATTTCGCTTGAGGGAGTATCGTAATCGCCGCTGAATTTATTTTTCCTCTCCTGTTCAAGGGGCTGGGCGTGGTGCCCCTTTTAGGAGACAATATAGCCCGGTTCTCTCTCTCGCTTTCTTTTTTTTATACCTTATATTTACACGGCTAATAATACGAACTTATTCAATTTTTGAAATATACTTGTTTACTCCTAATGAGTGTTCCATTAGGCAGTGTTTCACCACTTCCTGCTTTGTGAGACTACCTGTCGTACTACTCCTTACTTTGATTAGTTTGTTCCAGCCACTTACAGCGACTTGAAGCGCGCTCCCGACTTTCTCCCCGATTTTGCAGCCTTGGAGAGAATTGTTACCGATTCTGTTATAAAGAACATTCCTTTCATTAACGCCAACAGGTCTTGGACTTGTTTAAATATAAATGTAAAACTATACAACGTGGAGGGCACGAAAATGTGCTTGATGCCACGTTGATAGCAGTGGCTGTGCGGTCTTTATTTTGATGTAGCTTGCAGCCCACAACTATAGGCGTTGCAATATTTAGGAAATGTTCCTTGTGCATTGCAGCTCAGTGATGCACTCTGTATGCATCATTCCTCATGCGATATTATTCCCGTGGAGCACCTTGCAAGATGAGCGCCAGGCAAACCTCGCATGTATAATCAAGGAGGCATTATAAAATGTTTTAGAGCGCAGCTCTTTGGTGTCCGTTCCTGGGTTTCGCGTCGTCGTCGTCGTCGGCGTCGTCGTCGGCCTCGTAACCAGCTCCGCCCCCCTTTCATCCCCCCAGCGCTAGCAGCGACCGACTGATACCGCTGGATGCCGCTGACGCCGCTAGAGAGTCAAGATAACGTGACTGCATAGAACACCGTCGCCGCCATGCAGAAAGAGTATCAGTCAAAGGCATCAGTCAGTCGCTGCTATCTCTTCCCTCCTCCCTTTATCGTGTTGTCCGCTTGCTGCGCGCGCTTCTGCCCCCATCGTTTGCCGCTGGGTGTACACGCCGCCCCCCTCCGCTTCCGCTTACTGCTGGTTGCTCTCGACGGCGGCGATGAGCCTCCGCTTCGGCGGCGCGAACTGCAGGGTCTTCTCGGCGGCGGCGATGAGCTTCTGCTTCAGCCTCGCTTACTGCTGGTTGCTCTCGACGGCGGCAATGAGCCTCCGCTTCGGCGGCGCGAACGGCAGGGTCTTCTCGGCGGCGGTGCTTAGCCTCTGCTTCCCCCACGGCTGTGACAACCTCGCGAGGCACTTGTATAGATCTCGTCTTTGAGAATCAAGCATTGGTGTACCAAGTCGAACATATATCAGTCTATTTCTCCGACCACAAAGCTTCCTTCATGACTGTCAAGAACTGTTAGTGGAGTCTTTGTTAAAGGAATACGTGTGAAAAATAAAAAAAAAAATTCTGTGATAGCGCATACATGTGTTGCTCGATTTCTTTGCCTCAATCTATCCAAAAGGTGAAACAGCTTATTTGCTGCGCTCAAATTTCGCTTTAGGAAGTAACGTAATCGTCGGTAATTTTTTTCTTTTTAAATTCAAATGAGATAAAACACCTTAAGTTCAGGGCGTTGGTTGATAGGATATGTTTTGGTTTGAAGTACAGAAAATGTTCTATGTTTTTCTTTATGTGACTTTAAACAAAATCTGTAGTCGATACGTGGATGAGTCGAATAAGGCACACGCCCATGTTTCGCGTACTTGCAGTGGCTGCAAAAACGCCGTGCTTCTTATGAAGCTTCTTAAAGCAGAAGAGAAAACACAGACAGAGCGTAGATCACGATATTTGTACATATGCATGTCGCGCCGTGATGATTTTTCTATATAAAAATAACTCGAAGTAGCAGTATGAGCCGATCAGTGTTTGTGATATCGCCCCGTACAGCTTTCTACTTTTCACTAGACTTCTAGTGCTTACTCTAGTTATCCTTAAGTTACTTACTCTAGTTAAGCGCTTACTCTAGTTATCTTTAACTAATCTGCTGCGCGAAGTGTGCGGAGCATGAGCTGTACGCCTTTCGTGCCATAAATGAAGACTGACCGCACTTGAATAAATCTTGCCGGCACGCAGCAGAACGGCGCCCGACCCTCGTTTGTCCGCGATAACGTAGCTTGGCTGTTGTAACTGGAGTGCCGGTACGCTGAGGTTTTAATCACGCACCGCTGATTCTTCTTCCTTCGCCACCAAAGAAAATTAAGGCAGGCGCAGGGTCTTACCAACTAAGGAACGCGAACGTGTGCTAAAAGACCAGTGTGCATCGCTCCTTGGCAATCCCCAGCGATCAACATTGTCACACGAGATTCAGACTCGTTTGCCGCCGCAAAACCTTCCGCATGCTCCGGTTCTCACGTAAACGTTCTCCTTATCCACTACGTTAGTCTTGTCGCAAGCATGACACAGGATGCAGTGAGGGGAAAACAGCAGTGATGATGCAGATGTCCCTGCCAACTATGAAAGGGGCGTCGGCGAAGCCTTCAAGCTGTTTTTTTTTTTAGGAATGAGCTGTGGCAGATAGCACAATTATAGTCTTTGAGCTCGTCTACCCGAAGAGGCGAACAGCACTTGCACGAGAAATCAAAGTGGATAATCACTATTTAACCATTATCCACTATTAGATATTTTAACAAATTACCTATTGGCTCATATTGCAATGTAAGCATTGTAGGTGTTGTAGCTGCACGGCGGATTCATTTGGAACGAATTCTCTGGGTGACGCCAGTTTCGACGCAATAACTGTCGATCTTTGCGAAGAAAAACTTTGATTATCCACTTTATTTTGTGCTTCAATGCCTAAAACGGCGTTGTGTTAGTAAACTAAGTGGGACAATCGTGCATTTTTACCGTAACTTTCGCTTCGCACATCTCGAGACCCATGGGATCTTTACAATTCGTTCCAAGTGGATATGCTTTGCAAGCTCAAGGGCTACAATGTGCAAAACCCGATATCTGCCGTAAACTAACCATTCAAAAAGTTATTTAGTGATGTTTTCTTAATTAGTCGACATGTATATTCGATTTCTCGTATAAGTATAATGTGCACATCTTCGAGCAGACCCGATCAACGCTAGAACTGCGCTATCTGACACAGGCGACAGTGAAAACGTGTTTAATATCTTTACAGAAAAACCTCGAATATAACCAAGGAATTGAAAGTATGCTGCTGCGTGAGAAAGTGACGGTATATATAGAGAGAAAGGTGCGCTAATTTATCAGAATTTTGGAGCACGTCTCAGTGCCTTGCACGCTATTGGTCACTCTCTAGCTCTCTCTCTCTCTCTTGCACTTTCGTTCAATGATTGGCTCGATATTTCGTTCAGGCTATTCTTTTTTCATTGACAATCACCGCTGTTTGTTTCTGTATAATTTAAAGCGAATACCTTTTTTTCGGTCTTTCGGCCATCTCAGTGGTAGGTATGTCATTGATCGGACTCGGAAAGGAAAACGCCGATTCGATCTCTATCGCTATCTAACTCCTTCTCTCTATCTCTATCTCTTTCGTTTGCTCGTTTCATCGCTGTTTCCTTCGCTTGTTCTGGCTGCGTTGCGTTGATAATCAACGTCGATGGTACCTGTAGATTATTTTTAGCATGCTTTTTTCGTGCGACCAATCAAATTTTTACGTAACAGATAGGAAGTCAAAAGGTGGTGAATTATATGTTTCCAGGAACGGTCTATAACTAATCACAGTAGAAGAGGCAGTGCGATAAGACCAGTAACGGAAAGAGTGACGTCGTCGCGCAGTCGCTGCGGTCTCCGCGTTGTGCGCCCATTGCCGTATTGCTCGGGAAGTATATACCAGCAGCTCAGACACGTGCCCAAGGAGGCACCTGCCCCCCCCCCCCTCCCTGCCCGGCCACACCGCCACTACTCACACACATTCCTAAAGCGCCGCCCAATCAATGTTGAGATTTGACAGCAATTCGGCGGTCAACATTTTGCCGCCTGTTTCACTCCTTTTGGATGGCGGTAGTTATCGGCGTCTCCTGGCTTACGAAGGCAAGTTTCCTCATCAATTCGGTGCCCGTGCGATTAACTCGAGATGCATTCAGCTGTCACCGTCTATTTAACGGTGACGCGCAACGCGCATTGGTGTTGCTTCGTTAGTCCAACCTTCTTCGTTTAGACGGATCCAGGGACAAGGAAAGGAATTCAGTTTGTGGTCAGATAGTCTTTATGCACGCGGAACGAGTTGCGGCCAGAGAAAATGCCAATTGTAAACCCGGAAACCCGTAGTACTTAGCTACGTTTGGGTGGATGTCTCATTTTCCCTTTATGAATCACTTCTCTCCACCTTCCGGGTTTCCGCAGAAGTATTACGTCAATGACGCACAAGTGGCATAACGAAGCCACAAACGAGACATTGCGGGCGGCAGTGGCCGTTTTTTTTTCGAACTTCCTGTCTCCCAGTGTTTCCAGCACGGAATGAGATGCCTGACAAATTTGGAGCCTGTCTACTCGACTGCCGCCAAAGTGATGGCAGTGCGGTTGTTCTGTGACACCGCCGTGGTCACTTCGACACCTGCGTTTCGCTCCAGCTGCTGTCGGTACCTGCTGCGCGAGCATAGAAGAATGGTTTCCAGGCGTCGTGTGCGCGCCCCGTATGTAAAACGATAACACGCCCTTGATTGTTGAAGTTCTGGTGGGAAATTATTGAACATTGAAGCCAACCTATTCTGTTGCTTCCTACGAGTTCGATTCGTCTGTGGCGTCTTTTATTCGCTAACGCCAATGGCCAATGGTAACCGCACTTTTAACACGCCGTTTCAAAAGTGCATAATATGCCTTCAAAAGGCATATTATGCACTTTTAGACAAAAAGATCTAAAAACGTTCTTGAGTTAGACGTTCTGAATGTGTTTACCAAAATAGAATCTGGTGACACCAGTAGTGGCTTTTACCGCAGATAGAATATATACTAGCATATTCCAGGGGCTGAGGTTATGTTTAGAAGAAATTCTATTTTCATTATTATCATAGACCAAGACGTCTATAGCTGTTTGTAGACGTTTCAAGATGTTTTTAAGAGGTTGTGTGTTTCGTGGGATAACCTGGACGTGCCGATATTGCTCATGCTGCATTTTGACATCTTTGCTGCCGCACTGCACCCGTATGGGTTTGTTAAATATCGCTAAGTCCGTTTCTGTTGAGGGACGGCGCATAAACCACGGAAGGTTAGTCATATACAGCTTTCGCTGGTAAAAAGCACTTCGTAAACACTGCAGACTTCAGCGGGTTCTGCTCCGCGATTTCGCCAATGTCGCCATGCGGCCACAAGGCCTGCAAGAGAGCACGAACACATCCCGCTTGCATGCGCGAAGTGGAAAAGGAGGGCTTCCGCGGGAACCCTCTTTCTCTTGGCTGCGCACCGTCTTCCTCCATCTTCTGACCTAACCACTGACATCATGTAGGCATTGTTTTGTTTGTAAATTATTTCCAGTTGGATATCCGGCAGCGGCCAGGGGTGGAAGCGGCGTTGCCGTCGCGTATCGGCGCATGCCGCCGAGTGTCCCGAGGGAGGTATATAACGAGTTTCCGCACCCTGGTATAGTCATCATACGCTACGGTTGGTTACTAGAAGTGGCGTTCTGCTGCCGATCACGGGTATGCGCGTTTGACTTCTCGTCGCGTCAGTTGCGCATCGATGGGTGTAAGATGCAAAACGGCCGTGCACTTAGGTGCAAGTGAACACGTCAAAGAACACCGGCCGATCAAAATTAATCAGCTAGTAGCCCACCACTGTACTGCCTGTATCGCGGCCGTGCGTCGGTTTGCGACATTAAGCTCAGTGTATTGATTTGGCTTAGTATAGGCACAACCGCGACAACAGTGAAATCATCTGTAAACAGAAAACCTGAGAGACATAGGCAGTGTTGGAAAGTTACATCATCACGGAAGTAGAACCACATAGAAAGATGCGGGGCAACAGAAAAATGTTCTGCTCAAGCGCATGATAGCATCTTAAAAGGTGGGCAGAAGGCGTGACAAAATGCAAGCAAATAAATTAGGGCATGAAAAAGCTGAGTGAACCAATAATGGCCTGTTTTCGTCCACTTTCATTGCGTTTGGAACCTTGCTTTAAGGGACAATCATGTTTGTTGCTTCTCATCAGACATTTTGTCCGTTTCGCATGTTTAGAACATTGCCATTTTGTCACGCTTGATTAGTAAAGCGTTAAGGGGAGTGGAACATCTATGAAACTCAGCAAAGTGACGTGGGCGTCCAAATTAATAGAAAGCTTTATCGACAACCGCCACGTGGATGAGAGACTACCTCCTACATGATGGAGAGAGCCAGGACGCCTCGCTGCACGCTGCTCTCGAAGCGTACGTGCCTGAGGATGGTTACCATGGTGAGACGAACGGCCAAGAGGAGACTTGTAAGGTATCTCGCACAACTTCAGTCACAAGGAGTTTGGTGGCACCTACCAAGCGCTTCGTGCACGAGGTACACATGCAACAACCTCAATGGCCTAAACAGGCAACCAACACGTGTTTCTTGAAGCGCTTGTTCTAAATGTGATCACAGAGTCAATCAGTCAAGCCCTCCATTAATTAATTAACTATTCTCAGAAAGAACACACTGGCAATTGAAATGAAAAGCCGAAGCATATTGGATGCCTTAAGTAAATAAAATGAAGGTGCTTGGCGGTGACAATGACCGCTGTTACGTCGTACCCGGCAGACACACTATCAAAAAATAGCGATGTCATGTACTAAATGTCCATGGCCTCATGAAATCACGTTGTGTGACGTTTCTTTTTTGTTTCGAGAGGTGCAGTATTCTGTCGCATGGGGATGCGACTCTTATATTTAAAAAGTATGTGTTTTATGCCGCGGTTAGAGTATACTGCTCTAGTACACTCTAGCCGCGGTGTGGCCCCTAGAACTCTAGGTACCATAGAATTCCTAGGGATCATAGGCGGGGTCCGCCAGCAACTTCCTGTAACGGATGTGACGTCGGGGCAACCACGTAAAATATGCTCTTCTGACAAGGATGGCACCGCCATCTAGAAGTGGTGAAGCGAAATACAGCATCATGAGACTAACGAGCGCTGACATTGAGCGCTTCGGTATTCGGAGTGTAGCGAGTGTAGTCATAGCGGGGTGGCTTTCGCGAGTGGGCCTCCTGCTGAGGTGCCAGCTCAGTTTTCGCACATGGTCTGTCTTTCGCGTCCGATCAGCCTGTCACGCCTCGTCGCCTACGGAGTGCAGCTTCAAAATTCGTCAGCAGTGCTTACATGCCACCTACTCCTTCGCCTGCGATGACGCCAACTAAGAAAACTGCAGCACTAAGCAGCGCAGAAAGGCAACGACGTCGACGAGTGAATATCGCTTTGGTCTGGCGAGAGACACGCCAGCGTGAAGCAGAACGGCTTCGGCCTTTCTCGCGCAAGCTGCGAATGCTGGCACTCGCATACCTAAGGGTCAGCGAATCGCAACTGGCGACCCAAAACAGTACGGAGCCGGGCCAAAATGCCCGTACCTTCATCGAAGTGAGTCGGGAGCCCGATGCCGCTCGCGAACAGGACTCCGCGCACCAAAGAAACCTGAAACACGGTCGCCGACCAGCCATTCGTGCGGCATTCACTCCAACGGACCGTGAGTCCACGAAGCAAACATGCAACATTATCTATGACTACACCTTCCATTTTCGTGTTCTACCGGTTCACATGAAAGAGGGATCCATCATATTTTTTTTTATTTGCTCTTTCCCTCTTTGTCTACAAGCGCCTCCTCAGTTGGAAGTGCTTGCACTTAGCCAGGCGAGAGGAATACGCGGTACAGCGACTGCGGGATTTCAATTCCTGAGAAGGGCAACCCTGTGCATGTGCAGCTCCCCTTAAGTGCAAAAACTATTGACGCGTGTACTTATTTTTATCGGGTGACCACGTTTCGCCGCCTAACATGTGTTATCGCACAGCGCGGGACACGCCTGCATGTATCCGAAGTTTCTGGAAAGTTATCGATGCTTCTATTCGCTGTCTGTTGTCGCCGAACATTATGTTATCTGATTTCATCGCCTGCCGCGAATGGTGTAGAACTCTGTGGAAGGCACGCGGGTCCCAACGATTAGTCTGAAACGTTCGACGACTGTTGTATAAAAGCCGACGCGCTTGACCCGCTGATCAGATTTTCGACGATCGCCGACTGTGTTCGCCGCTTTCGTTGTGCTATAAGTGTAGCCTGTTTTGTGGGCACTGGTTCGCCCAATAAAAATCTAGTTTTGCGCTTCACAGTATTGCTACTGCGTTCTTAAAGGGACACTAAAGGTTACTATTAAGTCAACGTGGACTGTTGAAATACCATCACAGAAACCTCGAAACGCTTGTTTCGTGCCAAGGAGAGACTTAATTTAAGAGAAAATGCGTTCTGAAGCGTCCGCGTACCTCTAGCGCAGTTCAAATCGCCCGCCCTCCGATCGAGGAGTACTGACATCATGGTCTCATAGTGACGTTGCGCCATCGGTGAGTAGAACGGCGTCCGCAGACGGCGCTACGGCTTTTCTGCGCAAAACGCAAACGCGCGGCCAGAAACAGAGCCAAGACAGAGCCGACAGCAGAGCGAAAGCGGGAGTATGGTGGCTAGTGGAAGGAGAAACGCGCGACCATGGGACTCTTGCATTGCCCAGGGGGCGCTGCGAGAAAGGTGCTAAAAAGCGCCCTCTGTCCTAAAATGGGTCGTACCAAGCTCGGTCGTCTGCTTCTGAAAGCACGCTTACAATATGGACCCGCCACTTTCGGTTGTGTTGTAGCACGGCCTGCTGCGGATATCGGGCGCCGAAGATTTTTTCAGGGGTAGCACGCTGCGTAAAGGCAAGAAATTATGCAGCGCCGAATACGTGTACGCCGTTCAAGAATTAGGCGGCGTAGTTTTAGCACGGTGTCAATCGCAAGTGAAGCGAGTCGCGTACGAAGTGGAACTACAGGTAAGGTTTGCACGCTAGCTGCTAGATTCAGGCGCGCAAACGCGAGGAAATGCGTGCTATAAATGAATCCACAGCAGCGATAAGCAGACATCATGTGTACGGAACTGCTCGAGCACACGACGGTACGCGCCGCGATGTACGAACTGCTCGAGCGCACGATCGTACGCGCCGCGACGGCAGCGGTCTTTCGACATGCCGCCAAACGGCGGGCCTCCTGCAAACTTTGTTGACTGCATGCCGCTAAACTGATGCAATACATGCGAGCTCGCACGTACGTGCGAATCGCGCTGCAGCGCGAGCTCGTGCGCTGCTCGCTTGATGTAGCTTTTAATGACAGCGCTCGAACATCGATGTGCTGCAATCAATATTGCCTTGCTGCGCTGCCTCAACGTGCTGGCTTGAGATCAAGGATGAGCGCATTTAACTCTCTTAACCTGTGCTGCTCGTAGAGTGGTAGTGAATTGTCATCGAATGAGCCCGACCATTTGTGCTCATTTGCACACACTTCACTTCGCATCGGTCGAATTGTTAATTGTCGCTGTGGCCGGGTCTCGAATCGTGAATTACCAGCGATGCCTGCTGCTATGTCGGTCTGCTGTCGGTACTGTAGGTGCAAAAGAACGAAATTTCGAACGCAGATAATCAAGCAAGCTTCAAGGCAGGCGAAGCAGTCAGCATGGCACGAAGTTTCGCTTACTCAGCGCGACGAACTGCAGCTATGCAGCGCGCCCGACGCTCCACTTCGTGAGGCCTTGAAAAAAACGGTAGAATCTGATGTTGGGATTCAGGCCTTCTTGTTCATGGCAGCCCACGACGCAGAAGTAATGACGGTGACGCCTTTTCGAGGCTGGGCTAGGTCTCTCCGGATCGGCATCACCGATTCCTTCTGCTCCCAGCATTACGTCCCACGGCACACGGAGAGTCCGTTTTCGTTAAACTATAGGCTGCGACGAGCTCGCAGCGTGGTCGGCGAGGTCTGTGAGAAGTGACGAGCCTTTTCGCACTCGCAACAGGGCATAAAAAAGTGCGAATCGACGCGAAACTCGGCCTAGAAACGTGCTTCGCCACAGCCAGGGCTCAATACGACCCAAGCTGGCACGACCCAGATGTCGTTTCCCGCACCGCCACTAGGCGCCGCTACTATACCTCAAACTCCAGCGCAAGACGCCCATAAGCTGGTACTTCATTCTATGACGCAGACTTCGATGCTCGTCACAATGGACCCTGACACCGACAGATTGGCTCGCGATGGTGGGCTCAACTTCAGCAATTTGAGCACCGACGAGCGCGACCTGCTGCTGAGGGCTCGCACTGCCGGCGTCGTTGCGTACTACGACGGCGGCCTCGACACCGGCTCTCCGGAGCGGGAAAGCAACGAGGGCTTCCCATGACATCACATGGACGTGGCATTCTCGCTGCTTGTTCCAAATGAAAGTTTCGCGAGCCAGCAGAACCCTCACAGCACGACGCGATAACGAAACTACTGAAACTCCAAAACGTGCGCGGCGCAGAGTCGAGCGCGCAGAGTCGAGCGAAAACGAAACTTTTCGAACACCCATATTACTGAAGGGTAACGTCAATATGTTATTTTTTCTTAGAATCGAATAGACGTAGACAAGTAGCATTTTTTTCCGTCTTATAATCGAATGAAATTATATTTTTAATACGAGTAGTTGAGTATTAGTAACACAAATTATGAGGAGTCCTTTCGTCATCGGGCTAGTACCGGAATGTCGCTGGGGGGTCTCAAATCGTGTCATGCATTTACCTCAATTTCGCGGTAACTAAAGCTCTGTTCGCGATTATATTGACGCCTTAGACGTTCTAGAACATTGCTCTACCACTTTAACTTGAGTTTCTGGTAACCTTTAGTGTCCCTTTAACGTCACCACCACGTGACATCTGGTGGAGGTGTTAGTTCGTTCATGTACCGAACGCCCCCGCAAAGCCGCGATCCAAGACCGAAGCCCGAGGACAAAACCAACATCGCCGAAGACCACCGTGCTAGCCGTAGACTGCAAGGACTGCCCCCTGTTGCGTTTCGCCTGCGACACGTGGTTTTGCCGGCGCGACTGCGGCGGGGCGGCAGACATTTTGGCCCGATCGTCGTCGCCGCAACACTCATCGCCAGGTGTTTCCAGGCGCGACTGCGGCGATGCGACCGCCTAGGGATCATCCTCGCATTCCAGTCATTGTGCCCGAAACAGGCGATGCCAAAGCAGGGATCTCATTCCAGTTATTGGGCCCGAAACAGGCGATGCCAAAGCAGGGATCTCGTTCCAGTCATTGTGCCCGAAACAGGCGATGCCAAAGCAGGGATCTCATTCCAGTTATTGGGCCCGAAACAGGCGATGCCAAAGCAGGGATCTCGTTCCAGTCATTGTGCCCGAAACAGGCGATGCCAAAGCAGGGACCATCCTCTCATTACAGTCATTGTGTCCGACCGGCAGCGCCACGACAGGGTGCTACGAGATCGTGCTCGACATGGTGCTACGGCATCGCTACGACAGTGTGCGTCACCATTAGCCCATTGTACATTCACGTGCTCGTCTTTTGAGGGGTTCCTTCTTGCCCTCAACTGCGAGAGTATAAAAACAGCTGCCCCCGGACGCCAAAAGGAGGGCTCCGATTTCTTCTGCTGAGTAAAGTGCTCTCCCGTCTCTCTACTACGGTCAAACCTGACCGCCAACTCTTTGCGATGTTAAAATAAACCAGTTGTTTCGTTGTTACCAGTCGACTCATGCTTTGCCGGGACCTTCGGATGCTCCCAGTTGTACCCCAGGCCGCCAGGCCAACGCTACCCTTGGGGCTTGCGACCCAGGTACAACCACGGGCGTCAGCGCCGAGTTCCCAACAGATCGTACCAGCGGTCCGGATCGAAACATCTGGTTGGCAGCGGTGAGATCGCCTCCGACTTCAGACATCTGTCTGCCAGCGGTGAGATCGCGACAACGGAGGCCAGCAGCGAAGAGATGCAGTTGGCTGTATGCTGAGCAGCTCAACGACGATCCGGGAGCAGTGCAACGAGCCCTGTGTGACGACTGGTTGCCTGCAGCGGAACGACTGCGCGGAATTCCTGCCTGCGAGGTTAGTGCGCTCCTTCGCGAGCTTTCATTGCCTGGGCCAGAACACGCGCGACTGTTTCTGTCGGGTCAGTATGATGAAGACCTGTAAGCTGTTAATTCTGAGCAGCCATGGATTTGAAGTCGTTGCGCAAAAAGTAAACTGTTGCGAACTTGCAATAGAGTATATCAGTGGCGTAAAGAAAAACTAAGAAAAGACTGCTAAAGGCTAGTTTGTGACAGTCTTTGGATGACAGATAGGATTGCATTGAGACTATATGAAGATAGGGATATATATATATCAGGATATATATATATAAAGATATATAAATAGAATAGCGTGACCATAACATATGGATATATATATATATATATATATATATATATATATATATATATATATATATATATATATATATATATATATATATATATATATATATATATATATATATATATATATATATATATATTATATATATTATATATATTATATATATATATATCTATATATATATAATGCGGCCGTTTAAGCTTGGAGAGGACATTGGTTTGTTCCTGGTTAACTTTGAGCGAACGTGCGAGAAGCAGGGGTTCTCTCGGGAAACGTGGCCACAGCGCTTGCTCACTTTGTTACCCGGCGAGGCGGCCGACGTAGTCGCTCGCTTGGATAGAGAGGAAGCAGAGGATTTCGACAAAGTAAAATCGAGTCTGCTAAAAAAGTACCGGCTGTCTGCGGAGGCGTTCCGTCGGAAGTTTCGGGAAAATGAGAAAGGCAGAAGTGAGTCATATACAGAGTTTGCGTATAGGCTTATGTCGAACATGCAGGAGTGGCTCAAAGAAGAGAAAGCGTTTGGTGACCACGATAAAGTTCTGCAGTGTTTCGGGCTAGAACAGTTTTATAGTCGGTTACCGGAGAACGTGCGATACTGGGTCTTGGATAGGCCAGACGTTTGTACGGTGGCTAGAGCCGCTGAGCTAGCCGAGGAGTTTGTGACGCGTCGAGCTCGCGGAGCTAAGGACGGTCAAAAGGGTGAATTTGGCTCGAAGTTTGAGAGGCCGAAGTTCACACCCATGAGATTAAAGGGGGACACGCGTAGTGAGGATGCGAGTGAAAGCAGTCCGACCAAACGTAAAGAGACGGCGGCAGCCAAACGCAGAAAGCGGTTCGAGATGAGGCGAGCGCGCTTGTGTTATACGTGCCAGAAGCCGGGTCACTTTTCGGCGCAGTGTCCGGAAACAACACCAAAAGTTGTGTTTTTTTCAATAGGCAGCACTGACGAGAACATGAAGCTTCTCGAGCCTTACATGCGAGACCTCCTCGTGAACGGGAAAGAGTGCCGAGTGCTTCGCGATTCCGCAGCAACGATGGATGTAGTTCACCCGTCTTACGTAGAACCCCATATGTTCACGGGCGAGTGCGCGTGGATCAAGCAAGCCGTGGAAGCTCATAGCGTGTGTCTGCCGGTAGCAAAGGTGCTTATCGAAGGACCTTTCGGAGCGCTTGAGACGGAGGCGGCAGTGTCATCTATGCTGCCACCCCAGTACCCATACCTATTTTCAAACAGGTCCGATCACCTCCTGCGCGAGAAGGGGCTTTTGTTTGGTGAAGCTAGTGTTCAGGCCTTAACCAGATCGAAGGTTCGGGAGCTCGCTGCAAAGGCGGTAGTTGCGGGGCCGACGTTATCAAACAACGAAAAAGGGTCAGAGGCGCAGCAAGCTGATATTCAGAGCACGCCCGAACTGAATAAAATTGAGTCTGTAGCGTTGAAGGCGCCAGATACTGGAGAGGAAAATCCCGATTCGGGAAAGTTAGAAGAGCTATCTACTGATTTGCTCATCGCGCCTACGTCAGACGGACTTGATAGGTTGCTAAAAGTCAGCCGGTCGGCTTTGATAGCCGAGCAAAAAAAGGATGGCAGCCTGGAAAACGTGCGCTGCAATGTCAAAGAAGGTATCGCCAGGAAAACTGCGCGTTTTGTGGAAAGAGGTGGAGTCCTGTACCGGAAGTATCTAGACCGAAGAGGAGTGGAGTTCGATCAGCTGATCGTGCCTCAATGCTATCGTCAGGATCTGTTGCGCTTGTCGCATGGGGGTTCGTGGTCCGGACACCTAGGAGTTAAGAAAACTAAGGACCGTCTCTTGCAAGAGTACTATTGGCCAGGGTGTTTTCGGGACGCAGACCATTTCGTGAGGACATGTGACACTTGTCAGCGGGTGGGCAAACCAGGGGACAAATCGAGGGCGCCGTTGAAATTGGTACCTATCATTACGGAGCCTTTTAGACGGCTCGTTATTGATACTGTGGGACCTCTGCCGGTAACAGCCACGGGGTACAGACACATTTTGACTGTGATCTGCCCAGCGACAAAGTTCCCTGAAGCAGTGCCGCTTAAAGAACTCAGCTCAGTTGAGATAGTTAATGCACTACTGTCCATATTTGCGCGAGTTGGTTTTCCTGCAGAAATTCAATCAGATCAGGGCACAGTGTTTACTAGCGCTTTGACGACAACTTTTCTCGAAAGGTGTGGGGTAAAGCTGTTACACAGCTCAGTGTACCACCCACAGTCGAATTCCGTTGAGAAGCTCCACTCCGTCATGAAGCGCGTGTTGAGAGCCTTGTGTTTTGAACATCAAACTGACTGGGAGCTGTGTCTGCCTGGGGTGATGTTTGCGTTAAGAACCGCGCCGCATGCAGCTACGGGGTTTTCGCCAGCTGAACTGGTGTACGGTCGCTCGCTTCGATCTCCGCTTCGCATGCTTCGAGAATCGTGGGAAGGTAGGGGCGACGACCCAGTCGTGGTGGAGTACGTACTTAAGCTCCTCGAACGCTTAAGAAGGGCACAGGAGTTGTCAGGTGAAGCAATGACAAAGGCCCAGCAGAGGGCCAAGGTTTATTATGATCGGACAGCCAGGGCCCGTCGTTTTGAGGTTGGCGATGAGGTCATGATATTGCGCACATCGCTAAACAACAAACTAGACGTGCAGTGGGAGGGCCCAGCACGAATTGTTCAGAAACTGTCGGACGTTAACTACGTGGTAAGTCTGCCAGGAAAGCGGAAAGCACAGCAAGTTTACCACTGTAATCTGCTCAAACCTTATAGACAAAGGGAAGCAGTGGTGTGCATGATGGTAAACGTTCCTGAAGAGCTTCCGGTCGAGCTTCCGGGACTAGGCTCAGTGACGAACAGGGAAGACACCGGTCAAGTCATTAGTGACCTTATCAGTAAAGCACCGCTGTCGCCTGAGCAGAAAACCGAACTACACCAGCTATTACGAGAGTTTCAAGGTCTGTTCTCTGAAAGGCCTGGTAGGACTTCTGTACTTACTCATGATATAGAACTTACCTCCCCAGAGCCAGTACGATCCAAGGCGTATCGGGTGTCACCCCGCCAGAGCGATATTATGGAGGCTGAGGTAAAGAAAATGCTACAGCTCGGTGTTATTGAGGCAGGTGAGAGTGATTATACCTCCCCTTTGATTTTAGTTGAGGTACCGGGCAAGGAACCTCGTCCTTGCGTCGACTACCGCAGGCTTAATTCCATCACTAAGGATCAAATTTATCCGATCCCTAACATCGAGGAGCGCCTTGAGAAAGTTAGTAGCGCTCAGTTTATTTCCACCCTAGATCTTGTCAGGGGTTACTGGCAGGTTCCACTTACAGAAGAGGCTAGTAGGTATGCGGCGTTCATTTCACCAATGGGAACATTCCGTCCTAAAGTGTTGAGTTTTGGTTTGAAGAACGCGCCATACTGTTTTTCAAGTCTCATGGATAAAGTGTTGCGGGGACAGCAAGAATTCGCTTTACCGTATCTAGACGACGTAGCGATATTCTCCGCATCCTGGTCTGAGCATATGACACACTTGCGGGCAGTGCTAACCCGCCTGCGCGAAGCGGGCTTGACAGTCAAGGCTCCTAAGTGCCAGTTAGCACAGGCCGAGGTTGTCTACCTCGGTCACGTGATTGGTCAGGGTCGTCGCCGCCCCTCTGCAATAAAAGTGGCCGCTGTGCGAGACTTTCCGCAACCGCGCACCAAGACCGATATTCGGTCGTTCTTGGGTGTCGCCGGCTACTATCAGAGGTACATCCCTAGGTACTCTGATATCGCGGCTCCCCTGACGGATGCTCTAAGAAAGACAGAGCCTCAAACAGTCGTCTGGGACGAGACAAAGGAAAGAGCTTTTAGCGCCCTAAAGAGTGCCCTAACAAGCCAGCCTGTGCTACGATCGCCAGACTATACAAAAGGGTTCATTGTTCAGTGCGATGCTAGTGAGCGAGGCATGGGCGCTGTACTGTGCCAACGGGAAAATGGAGAAGTAGAACACCCCGTCCTGTATGCTAGTCGTAAGCTGTCCAGTCGTGAGCAGGCGTATAGCGCCACCGAGAAAGAGTGTGCGTGTCTCGTGTGGGCCGTTCAGAAATTGTCATGCTATCTAGCCGGCTCGAGGTTTATCATTGAGACGGATCACTGCCCTCTCCAATGGCTGCAGACCATCTCTCCCAAAAATGGCCGCCTCCTGCGCTGGAGCCTCGCTTTACAACAATATTCCTTTGAGGTGCGTTACAAAAAGGGGAGTCTCAACGGTAACGCCGATGGCTTAAGTCGAAGCCCCTAACGTAGGAATCAGCCTCAAAATTGTTTGTTACTGATGTTTTTCTTCCTGAGGCAGGATTTTTTTTTAACATATTGCTTTTGTTTAGTGTTTCAAAGTGATGATATGCTTTCTAGTGCAATTTTTCAATTTGTGGACGCGTTCTGAGTGATGCTAGACTACTGTAAGGAACTAGGCAGTGGTATAAAAAGGGGAAAGAGCCTGGCAGGGCTTAGTGAGGGTTGTGCCGTGCTTGCTGACTGAGCGGTTGAGTTTCAGCGTAGTTCTAACGCTTGCCGGGAACGAGAACAAAAATGTGAACTCTCCCGAAGTCACTTTGCAGTGTCCCGTGCGAACCTGAACGAGAGAACGAGGCCTTCTCTGTGCGCTGCGCTCAAGAAACGTCGAGGGACGCCCGACTTCGGTTATGAGCATCATCGAGCGACATCCCTCCGGACAGCGGATGCAGTCCCCTGTCCATCGGGATCTCCTTCCCCCGGCGGGGCGGTCTGTTGCGTTTCGCCTGCGACACGTGGTTTTGCCGGCGCGACTGCGGCGGGGCGGCAGACATTTTGGCCCGATCGTCGTCGCCGCAACACTCATCGCCAGGTGTTTCCAGGCGTGACTGCGGCGATGCGACCGCCTAGGGATCATCCTCGCATTCCAGTCATTGTGCCCGAAACAGGCGATGCCAAAGCAGGGATCTCATTCCAGTTATTGGGCCCGAAACAGGCGATGCCAAAGCAGGGATCTCGTTCCAGTCATTGTGCCCGAAACAGGCGATGCCAAAGCAGGGATCTCATTCCAGTTATTGGGCCCGAAACAGGCGATGCCAAAGCAGGGATCTCGTTCCAGTCATTGTGCCCGAAACAGGCGATGCCAAAGCAGGGACCATCCTCTCATTACAGTCATTGTGTCCGACCGGCAGCGCCACGACAGGGTGCTACGAGATCGTGCTCGACATGGTGCTACGGCATCGCTACGACAGTGTGCGTCACCATTAGCCCATTGTACATTCACGTGCTCGTCTTTTGAGGGGTTCCTTCTTGCCCTCAACTGCGAGAGTATAAAAACAGCTGCCCCCGGACGCCAAAAGGAGGGCTCCGATTTCTTCTGCTGAGTAAAGTGCTCTCCCGTCTCTCTACTACGGTCAAACCTGACCGCCAACTCTTTGCGATGTTAAAATAAACCAGTTGTTTCGTTGTTACCAGTCGACTCATGCTTTGCCGGGACCTTCGGATGCTCCCAGTTGTACCCCAGGCCGCCAGGCCAACGCTACCCTTGGGGCTTGCGACCCAGGTACAACCACGGGCGTCAGCGCCGAGTTCCCAACCGATCGCTCCAGTGTCGCGATCCGAAACACCCCAGAGCACGGACTTCTACCTGAGTCGACAAAGAAGATCGTGGTCGAAACAACCCCAATGGCTGCCCCAGCGTCCCCCATTATCCTACAACAACGTCGGGACCCACCGACCTTCCATGGAGCAGCGACTGAAGACCCAGAATCCTGGCTGGAGACCTACGAACGAATCGCGACTTTTAACAACTGGGACTCCGACGACAAGCTGCGGCATGTATACTTTGCCTTAGAAGATGCCGCCAGAACGTGGTTTGAGAACCGGGAGTCGACCTTGACGACATGGGACCTCTTCCGTAGCGGCTTCCTGCGCACCTTTACGAGCGTCGTGCGCAAGGAAAGGGCCGAAGCCATGCTGGACGCCCGAGTGCAGCTACCTAACGAGAACGTTGCCATCTTCACGGAAGAAATGAACCGTCTGTTCCGCCACGGCGACCCGGATATGCCCGAGGAGAAGAAAGTCCGCCTTCTCATGCGTGATGTGAAGGAAGAACTTTTCGGCGCAATGGTACGAAGCCCACCGAAGACCGTAGAAGAGTTCCTTCGCGAGGCCAGCAGCATCGAGAAGACACTCGAAATGCGAAACCGGCAATTCAACCGCCCTACAAGCTCTACCCACTACGCAGGAATTCAATCACTGGCCACGGAAGATCTGCGCGAGACCATCAGGGCCACTGTGCGCGTAGAAATGCGCAAGGTCTCGCCTTCGTCGCAGCCTCAAGTGGCCTCGATCGCCGACATTGGGAAAGAAGAGGTGCACCGATCGCTTGGAGTTCCTGAGGTGCAACCAGAATCACCACAGCCCCAGCCGGAAGCGATGACCTACGCCGCCGTCGCACGCCGTCAAGGCACCCCTCCGCGACCGCGCCAGGGCCGTGTAACGCCTCAATTCCGTCGTCCGCCGCCGCCGCCACCAGCACGCCCAGCCGTTGCCCACCGCACCTACGCGAGGAAGACGGACATTTGGCGAGCCCCCGACCACCGCCCGCTCTGCTATCACTGCGGAGAAGCCGGTCATGTGTACAGCCGATGCCCATACCGCTACTTGGTACTGAGAGGGTTCGCCGTCAACGCGCCGCGTCCACAGCTTGGCGAGCGCCCACGTGACATCGCCGATTACGTCGCCGCTACTCAGTGGAGCCCTCGACGGCCGTCCCGTTCGCCGTCACGAGGCCGCTACCTGTCGCCGCAGCGCCGACCATACACCGGCCCTGCCTGGGGCCGCTCTACGAGCCCATATCCGGAAAACTAAAAGCAGCAACCGATGGAGGTGCGGTTGCTGTTAATCGAACTGACGAAGATCCTCCGCCGCCGACGAAGACGACGAAGAGACCATCTCGAAGACATAATAACGACCCGCCGCCGTCCCGACGAAGTCAGGAAGCCAAGACGTGATGTGAGATGTGAAGCGCGCTTCTGCCGCCGGCGCTTCGCGGCATTCACGAGCTTCTCTGCCTGCGGATTCCGATCATTTCGAGTTCTCCAAAAGCCGCCCCTGGTAGTCTACGCAGCTGACAACCAATAAGTTGAGCATTCGCAGCCCTTTCGTACCCGTGGCTCGCTCTCACCTCTTCGCCGCTATTTCAACCCCACGAATAGTCGGCCCAGTGGAGCTACTGAGGCGGAAAAGAGATTTCCGCAGTTCCGGAGGCAAGAACAGCGTCGTCATCAGCTCGTCTAAAGTCCGCACTTTTCGCCGGCTAATCTTATTGAAGTGTCCGTTGAAGGTCGTTAAAAACTTGATCTCATCGATACAGGTGTTGATGTATCTGTGACTATCGAAAAACCCTGTTGGTCCCCACGTGAAGAGAAGATGACGCCTTCAGGAATATTACTTCACAGTGCCAGTGGGCATCACATTCAGCAAATGGCTTGGTGTACGGCTAGGGGGTTGATTCAATAGACTTTCTTGGTGGTCGAGTTCCTTGTGCTAAAGCTTTGCTGGGATGTTTTCTCGCACGATCATGCCATCATTGATAGTGCACGTGCCGCGGTCTAGTTGCCCGTTCTATGTGACGTGACGTCTCACTACTTGAAAGACCATGATAGCAGCATTTTGGTTGCTGCAGGCACTGGCTTACCTACTTACAGAGCCGTTCTTGTTCCTCTTTCATGTCCACTCACTCTGATACGTGATCGTCCAATTTGCACCCGCTCACCTCCTTAGTCGCCGCAATCCTCTATTGTTGCCGTTCGCTGTAGTCACCCTTCGTTATCGCGCTGCCGAATTCTTCGTTTCTAACCCGTATTCAAACCCTTTCACGTCGAGCGGCGATGAGAAATTTGGTACGACTGCGTCCATGAGCTCTGTCGTTATTGTTCTGCTGCTACGGATAGCCTCCCTGTAGGGCTCAGCTGAACACGCTGACTCCCCATCTGGCACCTGAATTATGTTTTTCAACGTTCCATAGATGGCGACCTTGCTCCAGCTCACCTTACGGAGCTTCTCTCCCTTCCAGACGAATTTCGCGCACTTGCATAACGACGTGCGAGTTGCATCACACGTCTTTCCGACGAACGAGTACCGTTGCTCACCTCACTTACATGGGGACTCACGCACCATGTGTCACCTGCTGAGCACTGCGTCATATCCCCGAGCAAGTTGAGAACGTGGTTCGACACGCTATCATCAGCCCGTCCTGCAGCCCGTGGTCATCTGCTGTGGTGCTCATGCAGAAAAAGCACGACTCTATTCGATTCTGCGTGGATTATTGCAGCCTCAACAAAATTACACGAATAGATGTGTGTCCACTCCGTGGTATTGATGACTCCCTCGATTGTCTGCATGGTGATCAATTCTTTTCTTCCTTAGACTTACGGTTTGGCTATTGGTAAGTTCCGATGGCTGATTCCGACCATTCGAAGACAGCTTTCATATCTAAAGATGGCTTGTACGAAGTCAAATTTATGCAATTTGGCCTGAGCAACGCGCCCGCGACATATGAACCGAGGTTCTCCAGATCTCTGTGTAATTTCCAGAGAAAGCCTCCTGGCATCCTGCTTTTTGCCCGTACTGGAATCATAAGCGGACTAAATGGTAAGTGAGAAAGTCAATCTCTTTATCTCTGCAGTGTTTTATACCCCTGTCAAGCGGGCAAGTTAAGTGCACTTACACAGAGTGCGCTAGGTTTTAAGCGCAGTGTCCCAAACCTAAACCTCGCAAGCGGAGTGTACTCGCAGAAGAGTGCACTCAGGTCGGAGTGCGTTCACGGAACGCACTTTACTGGTCGAGTGCGTAGCCTCGCCGCCAGCGGTTTCAACGATACAAGATGTAATGCATAGGAAAAGGACGAAGAAGTTCATTCTAGCTGTTGAACAGCTTCTAACAAAAATATCGGAACAGAACTCGCTGATATTCTGTTCTAGTAGGATCAAATGCAGCCTCGTCGCACGCCACGATCTTGTCCTGGATTGCCTAGGCCTTCGTCTTGGCCGGCCATGACTAGTAACACTCTTATGATAAAAATAACCCGCCGTGGTTGCTCAGTGGCTATGGTGTTGGGCTGCTGAGCACGAGGTCGCGGGATCGAATCCCGGCTACGGTGGCCGCATTTCGATGGAGGCGAAATGCGAAAACACCCGTGTGCTTAGATTTAGGTGCACGTTAAAGAACCCCAGGTGGTCGAAATTTCCGGAGTCCTCCACTACGGCGTGCCTCATAATCAGAAAGTGGTTTTGGCACGTAAAACCCCAAATATTAAAAAAAAATTATGATAAAAATATTTTCGTTTTTTGTTGAGTAAATATAGATTAAGATTGTTTTTTACGTATAATACAACTAAAGCAATCGCTTTTTAGAACGTTTTTTTTATTTTAATCTAGACCTTCAAAAAACATGATTTTAGTCTGTCACCATTCTTTTTAGTGCAAGTGCGCTCTGTTTTACCGTCAAGAACCGCGTAGCCTGAAGGGTCACTCAAGGTCCCGAAGTGCACTCACTGCACGTGCACTTAAGTCGCCCGCTTGACAGGGGTATCACTTTCTAGCTTCCTTGCTATAGATTCAAAGCGTTTCTGGGTAAAGTACGAGGACCCACAAGGGTGCAGGTCGGTACACAAGATATCAAATGGAGGAGAGGAAAAAGAAGAACGACACTGAGGTCACGCCCTCGCGCGTTCCTGCACGAAGTTGAGATGCAATGATGATGATCGTCATCAATGTCGAATGAATTATTGAAAGGAACGGGTATGGAAAATATGAGAAAGAAGAATGACATCGAAGCCTCGCCCTCGCGCGCTGCTGCGCGAGTTCTCGTGCTTTCGAGAACGCCGCTGCACCGATCGACGCATCTAACGTCATCGCAGTTAATCGTCTCCTTCCAGGCTGCGGATCCTGCTTACCACCAGCATCGCTGTCCTGCAAGACGCCTTCGTTGATGGTACTCGTCTCACATTCAGAAGCGGCCAACGACGAGGTGTCGTTCATGCCCAGCAGCTTGGCCATGGAGGACGCTCTTCCAGCGTACCACGGACCGTGTGGACAAGGACGAGGAACGCGCCTGCGACAGCTGCGCAAGACATCGGTGGAGCACCGAGTGTGACCTGCTCACTCAGATGGATGTCAAGGGCACCCTGTATCACTGTAGCACCAAGCAAGCGCAATGCACCGTGCAAGGAGCCCGGCAACACGCTGTGGCCGTATCCAGGGACGCCGGTCGGCTCCTGATGTACAGGTACAGATCACTTTGGTGTTTCTTACGTCAGATCTACGGCACTTACCAACAAAATAAGTGGAAAAGCGGAATAATTTTATTACAATACGATGAAGATTATATTAATGGTTTGTTTCGGCACATGAGACAAACAGCGTTTATTTTTTTACATATTCTTGCAAAGGAGGAACGGCTGCAGCTATAGTATTTACTTGCCATGTAGCGGAATCATCAGTATACAGTTTCGGTAGTAACACAAATGATGCCGATCGCAATACATCATGTTATCACTGTATCTTTATGGCTTCTTATCGCAATCATTAGCCAACGTGCACAAGCTTTAGCCAAGCTTCGGGTTTGGCACTTTCATTTGTGTTCCTGTCTATTTGTGTACTTACTTCACATGCTTGGAGGCGTGCATTCTCCTTTATTTCTTAAATATTTTCCTTCGCCCACCTCAGGCTAACGAAGATAATTGGAGGCGAAATTACTTGAAGAGAGTCGTACCCCTAAAGAACGGGCAAGCATATCCACGCTTGAGGATGGTCTCGCGGAAATAGTACCGACTTCTGAAAGTAACGAGAAAGTGTCATACTGTGCGCAAAGCTCTGCAATACCTAATTGTATTGCACTGTAACTGCTTAGCGGCTCGTCGAAAGCATCATTTGTGGTGTTGTCCTGCCATGGTTACAATTGAGATTTTTCTAAGTAACTAAAGGTATCTACGTTCCCACCAATATGTGCCAATTCCGCTGTTATATATTACATGCCCGGCCTCTTCTACACGTACACTCTGGGAAGGTTGAAGAATACAACTTTCTTAAAAACAAAACTTCCTTAGCGTAGTAGGCTCGTGTGATTAGTCTTTCTTGCCTAGAGGGCACAAGGATAAATTGTCGGTTTACTCGTCATGAATACTTTGGAAGGATGATGAGTATAGTCTGAAGTATATTCCCTTAACTGTGCAGAACATCGTTAGCAACTTCAGTCGAGCCTGAAACTAGAAGTGGTGGACTGGTATAAAATGCATTGCATTAGTCATAAATGCATATGCTATACATGCGGATATACCAACAATGGATCACCATGTGGCGCAGTCACGCAACATCATTATTTCTCCTATGGCAGGTTGCCCCCGCCCATGGTAGCGGGCAGCACGGTGGTTCGCGCCCGGAACGCGGCAGAACGACGACAGGATGCGCCCGTCGGTTCTTGCAGCGTCGCACTTGCGGCGGACGTCTTCTAGGGAGCGCCCTCTCTCGGCTGTTGCTGCAGAACAACAGCAGGCAGCCGCACAGTCACGACGGCTGTGGTTTTGCGACGACCACGTGAAGAATTGAGTATAGGTCGCAAAGAGCTTAAAGACGCCCTTTCGCTGTCTCAGCGACAACGATGCAGCGAAGCTGTGGCCTCGCTGGCGGCAAGCACAAGCTATCTTGCGTTCTATTTTTTTACGATTTTTTAAACGTAATTGTGTGAATATTGTATGTTTCCATATGTTTGAAATACACTTTATATTTATTGAAGGGCGTTGCTGGTGTCTATTCTATCAACATGCTTGTGTGCAGGAATGTAAGCAGCTTGAAACCTACGATTCGACCTTGGCAACACAGAGATCTGGTGCATGCCAAGCCAGACAAATAGTATTGTTCCAGTGCTTGGTTGAATCGAAATCACGCGAGCATAGGGTCCGCTACATGTAGTATTGGCGACGCGCACTATTGTATCTACCTTCATGATAGGCAACGCGAAATATCGTGCAATGTATATGTTTATGCAATGCATCGCTCACAAGATATGCCGGAATGAAAGCTCTAAATCAGGCGGATGCACAGTTTTAGACTTCCGCGCAGCGATGTCACGAGAATGGAGCCGATGTATGAAAACTGTCTAGGTAGGAATGGCGATGACAGTCGCATTCATGGAGAGAGAGAGATGTACGATACACATCTGTTTCTATGCAACTTCTCTGCGCAACTTGTGTCGTAGTGGTAGAGGACGGCTAAATCGAAGAAAATAGAGTAGATCTAAATGCCAGGTAAATACAATACATAAAACCGGTCGGTGTGGCTTACAGAAACCTATGAGCCGACATTCTATGTTTGTGTTTCATGCAATAACATTATTTCTGTTAGGGTGCAGAAAAGAGATAAACTTACTGGCACTAACTTTTCGGTGAGAATACGTGGGTTGTAGTACAAGCCTATTCGGGCTCCTTGCATTCGGCGGAACAATAAGCTTTATATAAATATCCGCGCCGTAACCGACCCAGCAACCGTAACAGCAGAAGAAGAAAGAAGAAGAAAAAGAAGAAGGAATTGTAGCAGTAGTGGTCATGCGAAACAGCACTCAGCAAAACAGACATTTGAAATAACATATTTTAGCCATTTCCTTTTCCCACGGTATCACAAATGCTGTGCCAGCGTAAATTGGAAATCGCCGTCACAAAATTGCACTGTCGTGTTTCACCATTAAATTTAAGAAAAAACAGATATGGTCTGGTGCATTTCCTTCAATGTCTCATCTGCAAAGAAACTGCAAACAGCAATAAATATTTATTAACCTGCCATTGGTATTCTAGCCAGAGAAATCGAGTATTTTGACATTTTACTCCGAAAATTACGCGATGAATCTAAACACCAAAAGCATTGTCTCCTTTGGGGCGTCTACATTGGTGTTTAGTCACAGGAACCCGCCATGGTTGCTCAGTGGCTACGGTGTTAGGCTGCTGAGCACGAGGTTGCGGGATCAAATCCCGGTTACGGCGGCCGCATTTCGATGGGGGCAAAATGCGACAACACCCGTGTACTTAGATTTAGGTGCACGTTAAAGAACCCCAGGCGGTCGAAATTTCCGGAGTCCTCCACTACGACGTGCGCCATAATCAGAGAGTGGTTTTGGCACGTAAAACCCTATAATTTAATTTTTTTTAGTCACAGGAACGTGTGCATGGCATCTTGGAATTACTTGGTGACGCAAGCAGAGCACCCGTTTAACTTACTGTTTATTATTTTATATTTGACAAAATTGAACGTCGATATTGAATACATTTTATTGCATCGACACTTCCAATTATTTCGCATTTTCCCTATGGAAAAATAAAATGCCTTTTAACTTTGTTTGTATAGGTTAATTTCTTGTATGGTGCCAACTTTACCCTGATATTCATTCTTGCCCTGTCTCCTCCTATCTACCTCCCCACCCCCTCACCCCGCCCATCCAATCCGTTCAACCCCCGGCGTTTTGGTCAATCTGTCGTAGCGGGCACGCATCATGATAGAGGGTGCAAGCAAGCAACCAAGCCAAACTTAGGAGGGTAGGCAAGGAAAGCTTCACGTGAAAATACAGAACCGGCGGCACTCACTGGAGCAGAATTTTAGGTACAATTTGCAGGAAACTCGAGTATGATGGAAGAGAAAGTTTTCTGGAAGCTTGTTATTTCTGTGTAGTGTTTGTTTCGGTTTATACGGGCTTTGCTTTCTGATAATGTGAAAGTGCTGAGTAGTTTCTCTTCTAACAAATGCAAATAAAACAAGATGACATATCCTTGACCTTTATTCCACTTCTGTGATAAATATTTTTGTGAACGGGTCCCAAGCATCACATGCGTATGCAAATATCGGGCTTAATAGGATATGGTAAGCTGTTTTATTCGTGTCTGGGGAAGTGTGCTTAAGTGTTCGTCTGACGGAGGTTACTTTTTTGTTGGATTTCCAGGACAAGATAATAGTACGCATTGTCCAGGTTGAGTTTGAGTCTGCATAATTGTACTTTCTGCATTTCGTCCTCGTGTAAGGTATACATGAAATTTATCTCCTAGTGGTAGTGTATTATTTTCATGCATATCTTTCTTTCGATTATGTGGACTGGAAAGCTTAGCGCAATAGTATGAACACAGACAGAGGGAACAGACGAGAACGAAGACTAAGAAACGTTCCTCGTGTCTGTGTCCAATGTTTTGGCTATGTTCTCCGGTCAGGAGTGTGTTTAACTGTGCTGGATTATGCATGTCGAAGAGGATGCGACAACGCAAAAGACTGGACGCAACAAAGACGACAGTCGTAGCACTCCCTAACCACCAGTGCTTATTGCATTTGAACTGCAACATATAATACAAATCTGCGCAGGACAAAAACATTAAGAAATCAATTCAGCACTGGCCACTGCTGTTCGCAGGCTATCATACATTCGATGGGTAGCTTAGTCGACTAGAATGTAAGGATGCTAAATGCACCTTGACCAATAAATGACCATCTTGACATACCTGAAACGCGTCGTTAATCTAATGGGTGCGTTGTTACGGATGGCATCTTAAGAACGTGTGTGTTTCAACTGCATTTTTGGCAGAGATCTGCCAAATGCCTTCCAACTGAGCCCCTAAGCGAATATGCGTGCTCTCAGAAACTGTCACTATTACATCGACCCGTTTGCCCAATTTATTACAGTTTACATGACATTGGTACCTTATGAACTCGCATGGATATTTTACAAGGTATCGCACATGTTTGTTATCGCATTCTGGTTTTATCAACTTTCCTTATTCACTCTATGGAAAAGACCAGAAAGTTTACAGCGTGCATTGAACGCAACTTTTATTCCTCATTTACCTGGGGTTTTTTTTAGCCTCTGTGATACCTCATGCACGTAGGGAACAACTGTCTTAGTAGAATGCGGATTGTTTTGACGAGTTCTATTGTTTATTCCTTCGCCATATTGCCGTCCGAGTCATAGTTGCTAATAGCCCTGCGGGCCGCAATGGAAGTCAGTAGTGGGCTCGGGAAGCCGGCTTTATGCAGCAATTGGAAATGGCGTGGAGAACTGTTCTTGTCATCTGATACTGGCATGACTGGGTAAGCGCTGCCCTCACAAAGGATTCAGCGTCACTTTGTTGTAAGGGTTTTGAATGAGTTGACGTTAAATTTAGGAGAACTTTGCAAGAACGGGTTTTGATAACGCCAACACCACGCGGTCGACTTCAAAATTCGCCTTCACCGACAAGGACTTGCTACGAGCCCATCGTGCCTAGCTTGTGGACACACTACAGTGAAACACACGCGCGCTATCTCTTAGAAGGTCCAACTTTCCATAGTTGTCATTGTGTGCTGCTGGGCCAGTTCCAACAACTTAAGTTTTTTTTCGAACTGCACTGAATGATTCCTTGGGCGCTATAACGTAAAACTATTCCAAACTTTTCTATTCCAATACTGCTATAAGCCCTCCGCGATTGGTCAAAAACTTTTTTCGACCACCCCCCACTTCACCTGTCTGTCACGCGACGTCGCGAAAACCGCAATACCTCCCCATCTGATATGATGTGTACACAGTGATTATGCATGATTTGACAGAAAAAATAAAAACAGTTATTTCTGATTCGACCCCTTTTCGCCATTAGCCTTCGGCTATTGGTAAAAAGTTTTCAGGCTGCCCCCACTTCACCTGCCTGTCACACGACGACACAAAACCACACAAACTCACCGCGTCAAAGTGACGTGTACGCGATAAAGAACCATTAACAAGGCGAACAAAACTGAATTTTCTTCTGAATACCCCAGGCTGCCCCGTTCCGAAAGGAATAAAAGATGGCTGCCGCCGATCGCTGCGACGCTGGCTACTCGCACCCGCCGGAGAGAATGGTTGTATTTGCGTATAATAAAACATCCTGCGTGACCGTGTAACGTTTTCAAGCACTTTCGGCACGTTTACTACCTCATTCTGCCAACTCTTCCTTGCTGAGGGTCAGTTTTAGCGTCATTCTTAAGCTTCCGTTGCATGCCGCCGCGATTTTCGACCAGCCACCACAAGCTAAGTAAGGGAAAGCCGACCAATCGCAGACGTCGGCACCACCTTCTTCATCGGGTTATCGATTTTCAGTGCACTGGCTCTGCCCCAGTGAATCCCTCTCCACTTGATCGTTCTCCTCGCCTCTTGTCAGCCAATTAGATACGACAAGCCGCTCAGTGTAGGCAATGTTATTCGTTTTTCAAGCTAACAAAAGTGACCTCCTATGAACGAGGAGAGCGTTTGATTGGTCTGTTCAAACAACCCTGTGGGTGACCGCCCGGTGCTTGCGTCGGTGGTTACGCAAATTTGGCGTCAGGAAATTGAAATAGAAACATATTGGAATAGTTTTACGTTATAGGGCCCGTTATTTCCAAAAAGGTTCACTTTGCCTCAAGATGAGGCTCGCAAAGCTGTGCTGCAATTCTTGTGAACCACGGGACTATACGATTCGCACACTCGGCGTGTATGTGGTGTGTTTATGGGGTGCCTTCCTCTTGTTTTTTTATTGTTTTCTTTCTCTCTCTCTCTCTCTCTCTCTCTCTCTCTCTCTCTCTATATATATATATATATATATATATATATATATATATATATATATATATATATATATATATATATCGCCACAGCAATAAGATTACGAGGGAAATTGTGGAAGCAGCTGAGATAGCCAGAGCAGGTGACGAGTGCGTTAGCACGCCGTCTGTACTTTTATCAAGGAAAGAGCTTGAATTTTTTTGGGGCATAGTAGTCACATGACTGTTTTCCTCCTTCCCTTCAGTGTGTCTATTGCAGTGGCGTTCCAGTGAGTATATATATACTCACCAGCTGCAATAAATCAATTGTTGAAAGTTAGCGCTCGTCCTGTGTTCCTGCTTGTCCCTGTGTCATTTTTTTTGCGCTATGTATCCCAGTATGTATGAGGTATAAAGCCGACGCGCTTGACCCACAGATCATAAGTTCGACGATAGGCGGCTCTGCTACATGTCTCTCTCAAATGCTTTGTCTCGATAGATCGCGAAATGAAAATACGTATAGAGCTGCGCTCAAATTTCGCTTTAGGGAGTATCGTAATCGTCGCTGAATTTATTTTTCCTCTCCTGTTCAAGGGGCTGGGCGTGGTGCCCCTTTTAGGAGACAATATAGCCCGGTTCTCTTTCTCGCTTTCTTTTTTTATACCTTATAATAACACGGCTAATAATACGAAATTATTCAATTTTTGAAATATATTTATTTACTCCTAATGTTTCTTCCTTTAGGCAGTGTTTCACCGCTTCCTGCTTTGTGCGACTACCTGTCGTACTACTCCTTACTTTGATTAGTTTGTTCCAGCGACTTACAGCGACTTGAAGCGCGCTCCCGACTTTCTCGCCGATATTGAAGCCTTGGAGAGAATTGTTACCGATGCTGTTATAAAGACCGTTCCTTTCATTAACGCCAACAGGTCGTGGACTTGTGTAAATATAAATGTAAAACTATACCACGTGGAGGGCACGAAAGTGTGCTTGATGCCACATTGATAGCAGTGGCTGTGCGGTCTTTATTTTGATGTGGCTTGCAGCCCACAACTATAGGCGTTGCAATATTTAGGAAATGTTCCTTGTGCATTGCAGCTCAGTGAGGCACTCTGTATGCATCATTCCTCATGCGATATTATTCCCGTGGAGCACCTTGCAAGATGAGCGCCAGGCAAACCTCGCATGTATAATCAAGGAGGCATTATAAAATGTTTTTCTTTTTAAATTCAAATGAGACAAAACACCTTAAGTTCAGGGAGTTGGTTGATAGGATATGTTTTGGTTTGAAATACAGAAAATGTTCTATGTTTTTCTTTATGTGACCTTAAAAAAAATCTGTAGTCGATACGTGGATGAGTCGAATAAGGCCCACGCCCATGTTTCGCGTACTTGCAATGGCTGCAAAAACGCCGTGCTTTTTATGAAGCTTCTTAAAGCAGAAGAGAAAACACAGACAGAGCGTAGATCACGACATTTGTACATATGCATGTCGCGCCGTGATGATTTTTCTATATAAAAATAACTCGAAGTAGCAGTATGAGCCGATGAGTGTTTGTGATATCGCCCCGATTTCACTAGACTTCTAGTGCTTACTAGTTATCCTTAAGTTGCTTACTCTAGTTAAGCGCTTACTCTAGTTATCTTTAACTAATCTGCTGCGTGAAGTTTGCGGAGCATGAGCTGTACGCCTTTCGTGCCATAAATGAAGAGTGACCGGACTTGAATAAATCTTGCCGGCACGCAGCAGAACGGCGCCCGACCCTCGTCTGTCCGCGATAACGTAGCTTAGCTGTTGTAACGGGAGTCCCGGTACGCTGGGATTTTAATCACGCACCGCTGATTCTTCTTCCTTCGTCACCAAAGAAAATTAAGGCAGGCACAGGGTCTTACCAACTAACGAACGCGAACGTGTGCTAAAAGACCAGTGTGCATCGCTCCTTGGCAATCCCCAGCGATCAACACCGTCACACGAGATTCAGTCTCGTTTGCCGCCGCAAAACTTTCCGCATGCTCCGGTTCTCACATAAACGTTCTCCTTATCCACAACGTTAGTCTTGTCGCAAGCATGACACAGGATGCAGTGGGGGGAAAACAGCAGTGATGATACAGAAGATGTCCCTGCCAACTATAAAAGGGGCGTCGGCGAAGCCTTCAAGCTGTTTTTTTTTCGGAATGAGCTGTAGCAGATACCACAATTATAGTCTTTGAGCTCGTCTACTCGAAGAGGCGAACAGCACTTGCACGAGAAATCAAAGTGGATAATCGAATATTTAACCAACATCCACTAATAGATTTTTTAACAAATTACCTATTGGCGCATATTGCAATTTACTCATTGTAGGTGTTGTAGCTGCAAGGCGGATCCATTTTGGAAGGAATTCTCTGGGTGACGTCAGTTTCGACCCAATAACTGTCGATCTTTGCGAAGAAAAACGTTGGCGGTCCACTTTATTGTGTGCTTCAACGCCTAAAACGGCGTTGTGTTAGTACACTATGTGGGACAATCGTGCATTTTTACCGTAACTTTCACTTCGCACATCTCGAGACCCATGCGACCTATATAATTCGTTCCAAGTGGATATGCTTTGCAAGCTCAAGGGCTACAATTTGCAAAACCCGATATCTGCCGTAAACTAACCATTCAAAAAGTTATGTAGTGATGTTTTGCTAATTAGTCGACATGTATATTCGATTTCTCGTATCAGTATAATGTGCACATCTTCGAGCAGACCCGATCAACGCTAGAACTGCGCTATCTGAGACAGGCGACAGTGAAAACGTGTTTAATGTATTTACAGAAACGCCTCGAATATAACCAAGGAATTCAAAGTATGCTGCTGCGTGAGAAAGTGACTGTATATATGGAGAGAAAGGTGCGCTAATTCCGCAGAATTTAGGGAGCACGTATCAGTGCCGTGCACACTATTGGTCACTCTCTAGCTCGCTCTCTCTCTCTCTCTCTCTCTCTCTTGCACTTTCATTCAGTGATTTGCTCGATATTTCGTTCAGGCTATTCTTTTTTCATTGACAATCACCGCTGATTGTTTCTGTATAGTTTAAATCGAATAGCTTTTTTTCGGTCTTTCGGCCATCTTAGTGGTAGGTATGTCATTGATCGGACTCGGAACGGAAAACGCTGATTCTATCTCTATCGCTATCTAACTCCTTCTCTCTATCTCTATCTCTTTCGTTTGCTCGTTTCATCGCTGTTTCGTTCGCTTGTTCTGGCTGCGTTGCGTTGGCAACCAACGTCGATGGTTCCTGTAGATTATTTTTAGCATGCTTTCTTCGTGCGACCAATGAAATTTTTACGTTACAGATAGGAAGTCAAAAGGTGCTGAATTATATGTTTCCATGAACGGTCTATAACTAATCACAGTAGAAGAGGCAGTACGAAAAGACCAGTAACGGAAAGAGTGACGTCGTCGCTCCGTCGCTGCGGTCTCCGCGTTGTGCGCCCATTGCCGTATTGCTCGGGAAGTATATACCAGCGGCTCAGCCACGTGCCCAAGGAGGCGCATGCCCCCCCCCCCCCCCCCCTTCCCTGCCCGGCCACACCGCCAATTCTCACACACATTCCTAAAGCGCCGCCCAATCAATGTTGAGATTTGACAGCTATTCGGCGGTCAACATTTTGCCGCCTCTCTCCCTCCTTTTGGATGGCGGTAGTTATCGGCGTCACCTGGGATACGAAGGCCAGTTTCCTCATCAATTCGGTGCCCGCGCGATTAACTCGAGATGCATTCAGTTGTCACCGTCTATTTAACGGTGACGCGCAACGCGCATCGGTGTTGCTTCGTTAGTCCAACCTTCTTCGTTTAGACTGATCGAGGGACAAGGAAAGGAATTCAATTTGTGGTCAGATAGTCTGTATGCACGCGGAACGAGCTGCGGCCAGAGAAAATGCCAATTGCAAACCCGGAAACCTCTAGCACTTAGCTACGTTTGGGTGGATGTCTCATTTTCCCTTTATGAATTACTTCTCTCCACCTTTCGAACTTTCGGTCTCCCAGTGTTTCGAGCACGGAATGAGATGCCCGACAAATTTGGAGCCTGTCTACTCGACTGCCGCCAAAGTGATGGCAGCGCGGTGGTTCTGTGACGCCGTTGTGGTCACTTCGACACCTGCGTTTCGCTCCAGCTGCTGTCGGTACTTGCTGCGCTAGCACAGAAGAATGGTTTCCAGGCGTCGTGTGCGCGCCCCGTATGTAACACAATAACACGCCCTTGATTGTTGAAGTTCTGGTGGGAAATTATTGAACATTGAAGCCAACCTATTATGTTGCTTCCTACGAGTTCGATTGGTCTGTGGCGTCTTTTATTCGCTAACGCCAAAGGCCAATGGTAACCGCACTTTTAACACGCCGTTTGACATATTATGCACTTTTAGACAAAAAGATCTAAAAACGTTCTTGAGTTCGACGTTCTGAATGTGTTTACCAAGATAGACTCTCGTGACACCAGTAGCGGCTTTTACCGCAGATAGGACATATACTATAGCATATTCCAAGGGCTGAGGTTATGTTTAGAAGAAATTCTAGTTTCATTATTATCATAGACCAAGACGTCTATAGCCGTTTGTTGACGTTTCAAGATGTTTTTAAGAGGTTGTGTATTTCGTGGGATAACCTTGACGTGCTTCTATTGCTCATGTCGAGTGTTATAATTTGTTCTGCATTTTGACATCTGTGCCGCCGCACTGCACCCGTATGGGTTTGTAAGATATCGCTAAGTCCATTTCTGTTGAGGGACGGCGCATAAACCACGGAAGGTTAGTCATATACAGCTTTCGCTGGTAAAAAGCGCTTCGTAAACACTGCAGACTTCAGCGGGTTCTGCTCCGCGATTTCGCCAATGTCGCCATGCGGCCGCAGGGCCTGCAAGAGAGCACGAACACATCCAGCTTGCAAGCGCGAAGTGGAAAAGGAGGGCTTCCGCGAGAACCCTCTTTCTCTTGGCTGCGCACCGTCTTCCTCCACCTTCTGACCTAACCACTGACATCATGCAGGCATTGTTTTGTTTGTAAATTATTTCCAGTTGGATATCCGGCAGCCGCCAGTGGTGGAAGCGGCGCTACCGTCGCGTATCGGCCCATGCCGCCGAGTGTCCCGAGGGAGGTATAGGGAGCTTCCGCACCCTGGTATAATCATCATACGCTACGGTTGGTTACTAGAAGTCGCATTCTGCTGCCGATCACAGGGATGCGCGTTTGACATCTCGTCGCGACAGTTGCGCATCGATGGGTGTAAGATGCAAAACGGCCGTGCACTTAGTTGCAAGTGAACACGTCAAAGAACACCGGCCGATCAAAATTAATCAGCTAGTAGCCCACCACTGTACTGCCTGTATCGCGGCCGTGCGTCGGTTTGCGACATTAAGCTCAGTGTATTGATTTGGCTTAGTGTAGGCACAACCGCGACAACAGTGAAATCATCTGTAAACTGAAAATCTGAGAGACATAGGCAGTTGGAAAGTTACACGGAAGTAGAACCACATAGAAAGATGTGGGGTAACAGAAAAATGTTCTGCTCAGGCGCATGATAGTATCCTAAAAGGTGGGCAGAAGGCGTGACAAAACGCAAGCAAATAAATTAGGGCATGAAAAAACCGAGTGCACCAATAATGGCCTGTTTTCGTCAACTTTCACTGCGTTTGGAACCTTGCTTTAAGGGACAATCATATTTGTTGCTTCTCATCAGACATTTTGTTCGTTTCGCATGTTTAGAACCTTGCCATTGTGTCACGCTTGATTAGTACAGCGTAAGGGTAGTGGAACATCTATGAAACTCAGCAGAGTGACGTGGGCGTCCAAATTAATAGAATGCTTTATCGACAACCGCCACGTGGATGAGAAACTACCTCCTACGTGATGGAGAGAGCCAGGACGCCTCGCTGCGCGCTGCTCTCGAAGCGTATGTGCCTCAGGATGGTTACCATGGTGAGACGAACGGCCAAGAGGAGACTTGTAAGGTATCCCTCACAACTTCAGTCACAAAGAGTTTGGCGGCACCTACCAAGCGCTTCGTGCACGAGGTACACATGCAACAACCTCAATGGCCTAAACAGGCAACCAACACCTGTGTTTCTTGAAGCGCTTGTTCTAAATGTGATCACAGAGTCAATCAATCAAGCCCTCCCTTAATTAATTAACTATTGTCAGAAAGAACACACTGGCAATTGACATGAAAAGCCGAAGCATATTGGATGCCTTAAGTAAATAAAATGAAGGTGCTTGGCGGTGTGCGCTGAGCGAGCGGCAAGTGTGAGCGTAGGGAGGCTGGACGGACACACCAAGTCAACTACTTCCCGCGCTTCGCCCAATTTAAGATTAAGAAAAAGAGAAATAAAAAAGTAACTAAACAGGAAGAAGAGTTGTTCGCCGTTCACTCAAATTTCTTTTTTTTTCTGAAAACTTGTGAATGACAAGAAATGTGGATATCTACGTCTGCTTTACTTAGTTCCACGAGATCTTAGGATGTCCGGCAAACGCTAGAAGCGCTCATGTTCCTTGAGACCGAAACTAGCACTCGCCTTCCGGGGGTTGATCACACTGCACCCTTTGAATAGTTATAGCATGAAGCTTTATCAAAATACAAGGTGAAAGAGGGTTTTGACTCTAGGATAATCCTACAGGACTTCATACATCTTGTGCTTCACCTCACACAGTGCAAAAACTAAACCCTACAAATGGGAATACATCCTCTGAAAGAAAGGAAAAATCAAAACTCACAAACCCAGAGGAAACGAAAGCTTCTAATTCATAAAAACGAAACTTCCCAGAAACCGCCTTCCCCGTTGTGGGTTTAACGGGATACGTACGAAAACCGCAAACAAAAGAGCAGCAGAGTTAACTTCAGGTAAGCTTAAAGAATTGCTGAGTGAGAGAGAGAGAAATAAACTTTATTGTGAGACCAGACTTCTTGAGCCCAAAGGTGGGTGGCCTCCTCAGTCCAGGTAGCCATGGCTCGCTGCCGCCGCCCGAGCCCTGTTTACCGACCGCAGCTGGCTGTCAGGGTCTTGCGTCACCAGCAGAGCCTCCCACTGGTCTTCCAGTTCTTCTTCTGAATCCGCCTCTTTCTGCATGATATCGCCTGGTGGTGATGATGATGGTGGTACTTCTCCATTATTCCTGCATCCTAGCGCCATATGGCGCAAGGTGTTGGGCGTGTCCGGCGGGCAGAACTTGCAGTCTCGCCCGTAGATGCCCGGGTACATGGCGTGCAGCAGTGTTCCGTGTGGGTAGGTTCCAGCCTCTAGTCTTCTCCAGGTTACCGCTTGGTCCCTACTCATCGTCCTATGCGCGGGCGGGTAGCGACGCCTCTGCTTCCTGTAGTGCGCCAAGATATCCGAGTACTTCTTGGATATCCGTTCATCATCCTCGTCACAGTCGTTGGTACGTGTTCTCTGCGTGTCGGAGATGGCTCGGCGTGCATGATCTCGAGCCGCGGCGTGCGCCGCCTGGTTCCCCGTGAGAGACTCGTGTCCCGGCGTCCAGAGGATTTGTGCTGCGTCTATCTTGGTGTTGTTCAAGACCTGAAGTGCTGCCTTTCCAATCCTTCCATTCATATACCTTCTGCATGCTTCTTGCGAGTCCGTCACCACGGTAACCATGGCCTTCTTGCACGTTGCGATGGCCAGGGCTATGCCCACCTCTTCCGCTGTGCTCGCGTCCTTGGCACGTATGGATGTGGCTATAAGTTGTTCGCCCTCCTCGTCGACCACGCTGATTGCGAATCGGTCGTTGGTACTGTAAGCAGCTGCATCCGTATATCTAACGTTTTCTTCTTTGCTGTTGGTGCGTTCGAGTATGCGCTTGAGCGCCTGTATTCTCGCCTGTCTCCTTTCCTTGTCGTACTCGGTATGCATGTTTCTGGGAATGGTACTTATGTGTAGCTTGTCTCTTATCTCGTGTGGGATACGCTGAGGTAGGTGCCTTTCATCCTCGACTTGGTAGCCCAGATTGAGAAAAAAATATAAACCATTCAGTTTACAGTAGGCCATTTTGCCTTATTTCATATCTTTATTTTACTATGTCTCTATGTCTACATAGATAGATAGATAGATAGATAGATAGATAGATAGATAGATAGATAGATAGATAGATAGATAGATAGATAGATAGATAGATAGATAGATAGATAGATAGATAGATAGATAGATAGATAGATAGATAATCAAATGGAATGTAGGAAGGCCCACCAGGAGAGTGCCCGGTCGGCTTACCCAACATAGGGGTAGGGAAAGGAAAGTAGAAGGGAAATGGAAGGGTCCCTGAAAACACATGCTCACGAGGTAAATACCACGTGCCGAAGGTAGAGGCCACAGAGGTCAGTTGATCCTAATAGACGAAATAGCACCTGCAACGCCTAGTGCGCCAGTGTACGGCGAGGTCCGTGTTCCAGCATATTATCTGGAGAGAGCTGCCGTTCATACAGTTGTGGTAATGCAATAGAGAACGATTGTCTTTCTGCACCGAACTAAGGACACTTTCACCAGAAGTGATCGATGGTCACGACGCAACCACAGAGAGCACGCACAGCCTTGCCTGTCATTCTGATAATGGCGAAGTTCACTTTCGTATTTCGTATGCGTAACTCCAAGCCACATTCCATACAAGAGAGTTGTCTAGGAACGAGCGAGTATGACTGGAGGTGGAGCTAAACGCTATAACGAGGAATTCAGAATCTAATGCTCAATGTCCAAAATACGATCTCGCTGATCATAGTCGTTAACACTGAGCGAGCCGTATAAAATTGCTCACACTTACGAAAGCCTTGCGTGCATAAAGTATATATTTCACAAAAGCTGACCTGTGATCTATTTGACGTGCTGAATGAGTGCGAGAAGCCGGATTGGAACGTCGAGTGCTTTGCATGCAGAGAAGGCGCGTCTTACTGAGATTTTGTGCGAATGCAAAGTGCTGTTTGAGGTACTTTCACCATCGTATTTTTCATTATATGGGCTTCTAAAGCCAAAATCATGATCTTGGGAGTTGGTAAGAAACATTGGTGATGTATGATATCCATCGTAGATGTAAAGAAACGAAATTGTTGGGGGAAAGAGGCGTGAAGCACACGTGTTTGCTGCCCAAGAAAGAGTTCAGTCCGCCTATTTATCCTGGTTATCCCTGCTTCCAATGAAGGTTGCGTGCTTGCTGTGAGTGCTGTACAGGTCACTATAAAATATTTCGGCTGCTTTCACGATATCATCGAAATTGCTGATGACATTAAACTGCTTATCTTTCACTCATACATGTTGCATACATGTTCACTCATACATGGGCTTTGCGAGACATATCCCGGGGAAAGCTGCAGAAGGAGATCGAATAACAGTCGATTTAATCACAGATGGAACAAAAAGCACGCTCGAAATGCTTACGGCCCTTTATGACCACTAACCTCCAGATTTCAAGTGTACCGGAGAGCTACAGAATGGCAACAGTATACTAATCAATAAGAAGGGAGACGTTAAATAACTGAAGAATAATAGGCCCATAACCTTGCTTTCAGTATTGGATAACATCAGCCAAGACAATTTACAATAAAATCACGGCAACACTTGGGTGCAGCAAGCCAACAGAACAGGCTGCCTTCAGGAAAGGGTATTCTAGAATGGACCACGTATACATGTCATCAATCAGGTAATTGAGAAATTTTCAGCGTATATCAACTTCTGTATATGGCTTTCATAAATTATCTAAGTGCATTTGATTCAGTAGAGATACCAGCAGTCATGGAGGCATTGCGCAGTGAAGAAGTACAAGAGGAAATACGTGAATACTTCGGAAAATAGCTACAAAGATTCCACAGCTACCTTTCCTCTCCCCATGAAAAGTGGAAAATAACCTATCAAGAAAGAGGGCAGACAAGGACAAAGATCTCTGCAATGCTATTCAATGCATGCTTATAGTAAATATTCAAGCTATTTGACCGGAAAGGCCTAGGAGTGAGGATCAATGCAGAATGTGTCAACAACCTTCGGTTGGCAGGTGACGATATCCTGTTGAGCAACACTGGGGAGGAATCCCACGAAATTTTGAAAGACCTTAACCAAGAAAGTATAAAAGTTGGGTTGAAGCAAAATATGCAGAAGAGAAAGGTAATTTTCAATAGCCTGCAAAAGAACAAGGAGTCATAATCACCAGTCAGCCTCTGGAGTATACGTAGGAGTACATCGATCTAGGTCAATTACTCACACGGGACTTTGATCATGAGAAGGAAATTCACGGAAGAATACATATGGGTTGGAGTGCATACGGTAGGTAATACCAAATACTCGCTGGGAATTTGCAACTGTCATTGAAAAGAAACATGTACAATCTTTGCGTTCTACTGGTGTTAACATATGGGCTAGAAACTTCGAGGTTAACCAACAAGCTCGAGAACAGAGACCGCTCAAAAAGTGATGAAGTGAATAGTGTTAGTCGTAACGTTAAGGAACAGAAAAATCGTGTGGATCAGAGTGCAAATGTGCATAGCGGATATTCTAGTTCACATTATTAGAAAGAAATGGAGCTGGGCAGGCCATGTAATGCGTAAGACAGATAACCAGTGAACCGCTAGAGCTACACAATGGGCGCCAAGAGATGTGAAGGGCAGTAGAAGACGGCAGGGAAGTAGGTGGGTAATCAAATTACGAAATCTGCAGACGCAAGTTGGAATCAGCTACCACAAGACCGGGGTAATTGGATATCGCTGGGAGAGGCCTTCGCCCTTCAGTAGACATGAAAGCTAGCAGGACGATGATGATCGTGGTGATAAAAGAGATCAGGAGTCCCCAAGAAACGCTTCACACTATAAAGGTTCTTGTTTGTCTTTCTGTCAACGAAGTCACCGCAATATACATTAGCGAGCAGAAAACGAAAAAAATGAAAAAGAAAATTAGAATTCCATAGACCATTGGAATTTTGTTGTCATCTTTATGGCGCCGTGGCTCCTTTTTCCCGTTTTAAAGAATCAGATCGCAGCAGTTAACACCGTATAAAGAAAATTCGGGACGACCAGCCCTCAAGGTCTCTTGAAACTGATGTTTTAGAGAACAATACAACAGCAGCAACAACAAAGGTGTTTACAGGAGGTACCGAGCAAGATGTTACACATCCAACCTGGCGCAGCCTCAAAAATGGCACTGAGAGCAAGACAGCCAAGAGTGAGAGTGGTCGACAATGAGCAGAAAAAGAGAGATGCAGAACGAGTGAGCAGATATGACAGAATGCCGTATACGAAAGAGCCCGCACAAGACCTTACTCGACGGACCGATAACTTTCTCCCAGCCCTAGCTCAACGCCCCCTCTATCGTAATACCCTATTCCCGTCTCTCAACGCGACGCTGTACGCCACAGCCTACCGACCTTCCTTATCGCCCAACCGACGGGAGGGCGTCTCACGTTTTCGCAGCTGCAGTCAGCCGTGTTAGGGGAGAAGCCGGAGAAGGTCATGGAGGGAGTTCTACAAAAAGCAGAAGAAACCTAGGAAGACGAAGAACAGTAATAGAAACGGCGAAAAACAGAAAGCAAGCAAGGTTTCTTTTTCTTTTAGCTTTTGTTTTCACTTTGTTCTGTCTTGCTTTTTGTTCTTGTCGTTCACTGTGCTTTATTTCCCGAGAATGCATGGCGAGACGGAAAAGGGCACCATGATACATGGGCACTCCTCCGCTCAGCACGCCAGCCTTGGCTCCACCTCACCAGCAGAAGACAAAACTCGAGCAGTGGAAGGAAGACAGAGTGCGTCCGAAGCCACAAAAGAAGCAACAGTGGTCGAGACAGGGTGTGCAGCGCGGGATCTGCACGGCCGCTTGCTGGAGACCCGAGCAAGCGTAATACAAAGAGCGACGCAGAGATAGCAAGCAGACCGGCAGCGCCAGGCGATGGCCGCGGCCAAAGAAGAAGCTTCAGCTCATCCATTTCCGATTAGGCCGAAGGTCGCGTGCAATCTGACAGTTTTTCTCCCTCTCTTTGAGGCGGCAAGAGTCACGATACAGTGTCTTTTCCCTCGACTCAGTGGCGTGTTCTTGCTCTTCGCTTCCTATACGATTTGGGTAGGGGCACTAGCTTAACTACCTCCGCTCCTTTATCAGTGAACCAGTTCGCACACTATTTGGCTGTACTGCCGGGTTTCTCATTCTAAGCTGCCGTCGTATTCTGACGCTACGTAAACTTTTAATTCCAGATCTTTCGAATACCTTGCGCTCGTCGTATGCGGGCGCATTTAATGCGATTGGCTTCCTTTGGGAGCTTCACCCGGTTTGCAGTATCTTTATCTGTCTGTGTCTAGCAGGCTTTCGCGCTAAGTTGGGTTATTGGGCAGTTCGTGGTCCATTGGGCAGAGAGCGTCGTGCCTCTGTGCTGAGGAAACAGAGATTGAAACCAACCGCTGGGCCAACTTGGGTCACTTCGGTATGCGAAAATTGTGGCGCACTTCAGTTAACCTCTTTCACGCCAGCTTGGGTAACTGGATGCGTGCCACTAGATATGTGCCACCAGTTCGAGGACAAAAAAATGCTCCTCCAGCGTACATCTTGCAATCTATGGGCAGTGAAGCTTCCTTTAAGGTGTTCATCAGTACTGCTATAAATTTAGCCCATTTAATTCTTTCTTACTTGGCATATAGGAAATTGGCATGCGCGCGTGTGCCCTCTAACACCAGTACAACGCAATGCGACTCACGCAGCGATCTTCTCAGAGCTAGGTGACATTGACACGATAGGAGAAGACGTGTGTAAATATGGCCTACTCGTAGCAGCTCGAGCGTAGCATCGAGCTGCTGCGCTCGAGTACCGAGGTTCGATCTCACCGTCGGGCACGTGAACCATTTTGTTTTTCTTTCTTTAGTGTCAGTTATTCGGCAAGGCAGCTGCAGCAGCCACAGTCGGGAAAGTCCTGGATGCTTCGAAAAGTAAGCTAGCTTCGCTTTAAGAAACCTTGAAAATTTCTCTGCTGCTGCGCGCACTGAAATCCGCGTCATAGATATTGGCATAATTTCGTCCGAATATATATTCAGACACGCGCCAGGCACGGTCTTCGCGGTGGCGGCGCTAGATGGCTAGCGTGTCCACAGGGAAATGTGAAAGACGAGCCCAGCTGTTCTCGAAACTCTTCAGGCATGACGTATTTCGGCGGTGGCAATATGATGTCGCTACGTTGCTTCAATTCTAATCGCAACAATGTCGACTGCCACTCTCAGGTGGTTTCTGCTACACTTTCTAAGTTTTTTTTTTTCATATGTGGCGCGCGGAGACAACTCAATCCATCACTCACAATTCTTCCTTAAATACAAACAAATTGAAGAATGTAAGCTAGTCGTACGTAACTGCCGACAGAACGAACCGTATAACCGGGCTTTCTGTATTAGTGAGTTGACAGCTGCTTTGATCGCATGCAAGCGCTCGGAAGCGGGATCTGACTGAGTCATGTATAACATGATTAAAAACTTACAGACTGACACACAAGGTACACTACTCGCACTTTTCAACAATATTTGGGCTGCCGCATACCTTCCATCTGCATGGAGAGAAGCGATTGTGATCCCTGTTTTGAAGCAGAGTAAGGACTCTTCCTCGGTGGCAAGTTACCGCGCGATAGCTCTCACAAGTTGTCTTTGTAAGCTGTTGGAAAAAACGACCAATTTCAGTATTTACTTGAACGCAACAAAATGCTTGATCATTATCAATGCGGTTTCAGAGAAGGCCGGTCTGCAATCGACCATCTCGTGCGTATCGAAAGGTGTAGTCTATCAAATTCCTTTAAGGTGCAGAAAAGTGTACGTTGGCCAAAGTGGGAGATGTGCTAACTATAGGTTAAGGGAGGATCCAAACAACGTAAAAATACGCCTGAAGGAGAACGTTCCGAAGGTTTTATGGCAAGTTATTGTCTGACGTGCAAGGACTGTTCGCCTGACCTTGAAGACACTTGCGTTATCAAAAAGAGTAAAACGCGTGTGACACCGGAAATCGCAGAATGTGAACAGATCTTTAGACCTGGGATGGGATTCGTCGGGATGGTCACCATCGCGTTTTCAGACGAAGAGCTGGCCTACTTATCATGCGCAGATAATCCCTGGCTCGGACAGCACATATATGTTCGTGAATATATGAGTTCAGCGCTCGTCCTTGTCGTCTCGTCTGCGTCCGTGTTTTTTTTTTTTTTGCAGTGTCGCCTTTGCAAATCTGTAAGTTAGCTTTCGCAAATTAGACAGCACCATACTTTCCTGCTCTATGAACACACAAATACTGCAAAGTCAAAAAGTGTTGTGTTTCCAGGAGACATACCTAAAATGTACACAAACTTTCTGATACAACGAGCCTTCTTTTTCGTAAAGACCGCGATGATGCTAACGCATCGCGGTCGGTGTTGCCATAAAAATGCATAAAAGTGTTTCCTGCCACTAACTATAGCTCCGAAGGTCCCTTGATGCACTTGCTTTTCGTGCACTGCTGTTTAAGAAGCTGGTGACTGCTATTTTCATTTACATCCCTCCCAGCTAGCCCCCTATCAGTTTCACACAACAGAACTTCGGGACCTTATCGATTAATTTCGTGAACCGTATATACTCGCATGAGATTTAAACACGCACAGCACTCTATGGGGAGACTGACGTTGTGATGTGAGCAGCCGCCTAATACAAAGTTGTCTTTTTCCTACAGGTGCATGCCTCCTTAATGAAACAGAGCCTACACTTTACAGCCTTCCACATAAAACATTATCCTCAATAGACATAAGCATAGCCTCAGGCACACTTTTGCCGTACCTAGAGTGGAACTTCATAAAGAACCCTTATGGTAGTGATCATTTTCGGATTGTTTTAAAGCTAGCAAAGCCACATGAATGCTATCCACACGTTCCCAGATGAAAGTCCATTCAGGCGACTCGATGTGGTTTCGCGGACTTACGCAGTTAAACTGGAATCATGTGTGTGCGCTTAGTGTTCATGATGCAGTAGCGTGTCTAATTGCGTTTTCAATTGCGGCCGCATCAGTATGTATTCCACAAACCAAAGACTCGGCTTCTAGACGACACATTCCCTGGTCGAATGAGGAATGTAAGCGAGCATGAAGGAGGCAGAAGACGTGGTATCTCTTTTGTGACTCACCAACGACAGGGAACCTCATAAACTTTAAACATATAATATCGCAAGACGTATTGCTAGAAAGGAGAGCTGGCAAAAGTACATCTCGGGCATTAATTCCTATACGCAAGAAGGTAAAGTATGGAATAGGGTAAAAAAATTATAAGGCCGTCCGCCTTACCAGTTGCCGCTGGTCGATCCCCAAGCCAACTGCCTTGAAGACCAGGCTAATTCCCTTGGAGAAAATGTCAAGCATGTTTGTAGTTCTGAACATTATTCTGAAGCTTTCTTTAAGCACAAGAATATTGCAGAAAGTCAAGCACTGAATCACAAATGCAGAGAAAGTGAAAGTATAACCGTCCGTTTAGTTTAGCAGAGCTCAGAACTGCTTTTAATACGTGGGAGAAGTATGCTCCGATAACTGATCTAATTATGTACGTGATGATCAAAGACCTTCAGTATGACACGCAAATAGCTCTGTTGTCCATTTCCAACACCATCTGGGCAACAGGATACATTTCCTTGGTATGGAAAGAGGCCATTATAATTCATACCTTAAAACAGGGTAAGAATCCATCTTCTGTGGCAAGTTATCGGCCTATAGCGCTAACAAGCTGCCTCTTTATGCTGTTTGAAAAAAAAATGATTGATCACCAGCTATTACATTTAGTCGAATCAAACAGCTTGCTTACCCCTTATCAATGAGGATTCACAAAAACTTGATCTACAACTGACGACCTCGTGCGAGTTCAGGCACACATTCGCGAAGCATTTGCGCAGACACAGTTCTTGCTGGCGGTGTTCCTGGATATGTAAAAGTCTTATGAAACCACTTTGCGCCAGGGAATTTCCTAGGTACCTCCGAAATTGTTATACATGGCAACATGCTTAATGTAATAGAAAGTCATTTATCCAATCACACGTTCCGGGTTAGTTGGCAGTGCGTTGTTCAGAGCAGTCATCGAGGAGACTGGTGTACCACAGGGTAACTTGCCCTAAACAAAGTGTCGAGTTGGGCTCAGGAGAATGGACTTAAGCCAAATCCTTTAAAAATCTCCTGTGTTCTTTTTCCAAGAAATATAGATATGACCCCAGGCCCCCATTTCGAGCTGCATGGTCAACCCTTACCTTTGAGCAGAAAAAAAATTTTAGGCGTTATGTTAGACACAAAGCTTCCCTTTATTCCACACATGAAGTTCCTTAAGAACAAATACCTAAAACACAACTGGGGATACTAACAGGAAGTGCCTCATGATCCTTTACCAAACCCTCATACGAAAGCGTTTAGATCACAGACCTATCTTGCATCTCCGGCTACTCCTAGCGCCTTCAAGATGCTGGATCTTTTCGATCACCTAGGCATTCTTCTGGCGGTTGGTGCCTGCAGAATAAGTCCTGTAGAGAGTCTCTAAGTTCAATTTAAAGAGCGTTTGCTCCGTCTTCAGAGGTCGTGCTCCAGTTTCATATACCTTCAGAAAGTGAACGCAAACCACGAACATCCCTCTTCCGTAACCGTAAACAGCGTGGCATCTGCAACGCTGTTTAATAATTGACCTGAAGCTGGAGAACGATTAATTTTTTACGTAAGACAACTGTGAGGAATTCGGTGCCCCAATTCTTGAGCAATCCTTATGGCCCCAGCGAAGACATTGCCGCCATGGCAACGAAAGCTCATAGAATGCGATAAATTATTTGTAGAGGTCAGGAACGACGCTCCAGAAGCACATATTCCAATGAATTTCCCAGAAATATGGCGTGAGTACTCGTGCACTGAATTTTACACCACTGTTTCTAAGTCACATGCCGGCGTGTCTCATGCAGCAATTGGTCCCTCCTTCTCGGAATCTGTCTTGCACCCGGGAACAAGTATCTTTACGCCTGAAGCCTGTGCACTATTGTCCGTTGTGAAACATATAAGGAAATTAAAACTACAAAAGACAATTATATCCACAGACTCTCTAAGAGTCGTAAAAGTCTTAATGTCACTGCACAAACACAGAAGCCCTGTACTTAGTGAGCTCTATTCCTTTCTTCGCACAACGTATATGTATCATCAGCTTGTTACTGTATGCTGGGTGCTTGGCCATAGAGGCATCAAGGGTGGCATGCTAGCAGATTGACGTAGCAGATTGCTACATCAATCGCGTCAAAAACAATCATTCCTACCGCTGCTGTTCCTGTCACGGATCTGAAGCGTTTCTTGCGAACGAAGCTGCGAAGCGACTGGTAACGTTTGTTGGACACTCAAATGGACAATAAATTTCAGGTGGTTAAGCCGAAGTTAGGTTTCTGGCCCTCCACAACAAAAACATCACCAACTGAAGTCCTATTCTGTCGCCTCAGCATAGGACACACATATGGCACCCACTACTGACTGGCAATGAACCTCCGTCCTGTGGTAGATGTGGTGAGAGGCTGACCGCCTTCATCCTCCGCCTGGAGTGTCAGAATCCAGGAGCTAGAGAGAAGGAAACATATTCCTATAGCATATCCGCAACATATCGTTCTTCATCCCGTATTGTTCCTTGCTCCAGAAGCGTTTTTGACACCAAAGCAGTCCTAGATGCTTTGAGCGATGATGGCCGAAATGTCCAGTCCACTAGGACTCTTACAGAATACCGCCCCAGTAGTATGAAAACGATGACGACGATAAGAGGCTAGCGCGTGTTGTCGCCTCTTGTCCAAGTTCGGTGTATTTGTCTGTTAATATATCTGTATATACCTTCTCGTCTGCGTCTTCCTACGTAAGATATTTGGTAGAGGTGGACGTTCCTCGTACCTCGTCACAGAGCTTCGCAGTGGATGGTACGTCGAGCCTTCCATCATGGCTCCCGGCAACGACCGCTTGACTCAGTCGACTGCGACACCTGTTACCACTTCGACGACCTACATCGCCCTCTCCGTTCCCCGTGATCCTGGGGCATTCTTGAGAAAAGATGGGGAAGACATAGAGGACTAGGTCAGCCTGTACGAACGCGTCAGCACCAACAACCGGTGGGACCCTACTATCATGCTCGCCAACGTAGTTTTTTACCTCGGTGGCACACCTCGAGTTTGGTTTTGGACGCACGGAGATGAGCTCACCAGTTGGGATTCGCTTAAGCAAAAGCTCCGAGACTTGTTCGGCAACCCCTACGGTCACCAACTTGCCGCGCAAAAGGTGCTTTCCGGCCGTGTGCAGATGTCAACAGAGCCCTATGTCACGTTCATTCAGGACGTCTTGGCTCTGTGCCGCAAAGTTGACGCACACATGACTGAGTCCGACAAGGTTTCCCACATCCTCAAAGGCATTGCCGATGACGCCTTCAACTTGCTCGTTTTATACAACGTGGCGACGGTGTATGCAGTTATAGAAGAGTTCCGCCGCCTGGAACTCGCTAAAAGCCAACGTATCGACCAACAGTTCGCCCGTTTACCAAACACCTCGGCGACATCTTCCTGTGCCGATGCTCTTTGTTCCAACAACGCTGGCGGTGTCACCAGGACCGCCCGGTGAGAGATTGACGCCGCCTATCCGGCTGTCTTCGACTCCAGCTCCTCCAACTCACCTGCAGCCACGGTTTCCTTGATCCAGGTGGTTGTCCGCCGAGAGTTCGATAACATGGGTCTCCACACCATCTGCTTGGCCCATCGCCCTAATGCCTGCCCGGATTCTTCGATTCCGCCCCGTCCTACATCTTATTACCCACCATGTTACCGCAGCCCATCTGAATGGCGTACTGCTGACGACGAGCCCATTTGCTTTCACTGCCGTATAATCAGGAACATTTCTCGCCACTGTCGCCGTCGCTGAGGTTTCCCAACCCGGACCACTTATACCGCCTACTCTTATTCAAACGACCCTTCTCGTCTATATATCGCATGGTCTGATAATGCCGCCACTGAATCTGCGGCACTGAACCGCCCTTATTCACGGTCTCGCTCACCCCAGCCTCGTCGCTCATATTCGCCGACTCCCTATGGACGCTTCCAGCCGGTAAACTGGACGATGCAGCGCCTCGAGGTGACACTGCATTGCTCCCTACGCCACCGAATCCCCTACTGACGTTGCCCACTCATATGACCCTTCTTGACGTGCAAGTAGACGGTGTTCCTGTGCCTGCTCTTATGGGCACTGGGGCGCATTTATATGTCATGAGCGCTGACCTTAGTCCCCGCCTCAAGAAAATGATAACACCCTCCTCGACACCTTTTGTCCGTGTCGCCGACGGCGCAACAGCCTCCGTAATTGGTATGTGTGTCACCCGCGTCTCCCTTCGCCGATCGCTCCACTATCGTTCATTTGACAGTCATCGCCAACTCACTCCACGACATCATTCTAGGCCTGGACATCCTCTCCGCGCATTCTGCTCTCATAGACTGTTCAGCCAGTACTCTCCACCTTTACCTGCCAGTTCTGGATCTCTCTAAACCACCCCAAGTCGCCTGAGTTCCGTAGACTTAGTTCGCTTGCCACCTTAGGCACTCACTTACGTTGACTTTGTGTCATCCCCACCAGTGCCCGACGGTCACTACATCGCGGCTCCCATGCAAGACGTCCTCCTTACCCAAGGTATCACAGTACCTCAAATAGTTTTATCTATTACGGCGAATAGGGTCTGCCTACCAGTGGTCAATTTTGGCTTGACCCCACAAGAGCTGCCTAGCGGGATGTGTCAGGCCCAGCTTTGGTCATTCGAGGATCACTCAATAGCATCTATTGCAGTAGGCGACAATTCAGCCGATCCTCCTCTACCATCGCAGTCGGCAACTTGAACCATCGCCGACTTACAGAAAATGATTGCACCCGACATGCCGTCCGAGCACGCTCGCGAGCTCTACCGCGTTCTGTTTTCCTACCACAATATTTTTTTTACTTTCCCGACTGTCCTTTTGCCCAAACACAAGGCGTTAAACATCGCACAAATACTGGCGACGCCCCTCCTATTCATCGCCGCCCGTACTGAGTGTCGCCGGCTGAGCGCAAAGTTATTCGCGCAGAAGTTCGCAAAATGCTCGCCAAGAACATTACTGAACCGTCGTGTAGCCCATGACCGTCACCTGTTGTACTGGCGAAAAAGAAAGATGGCTCATGGCATTTTTGTGTGGATTACCGGCACAATAACAGGGTTAAAAACAGAAGTTTATCCCTTACCTAGCACAGATGACGCCCTTGACTGACCCCACGGTGCTCGCCAGTTATCGTCAATGGACCTTCGCTCCTGCTACTGTGAAATTGCCGTGGACGATCTAGACCGCGAGAAGACAGCCTGTGTAAATGATGCCGTTTGGTCCATTTCACCATGTCGGCCATATTTGAATGCATGATGGACTCCCTTCTTCAAGGTTTCAAATGGTTCACGTGCCTGTGCCACTTGGACGACGTTATAGTATTCTCCCCAACACTCTTTAAGCACCTCGAAAGCCTTTTAGCAGTCCTGGAGGTTTTTAGTCGAGCCAGTCTGCAACTCAACGCATCAAAGTGCTACATTAGACGTTAGATAACCGTCCTTGGACATCTCGTTGATGCGAATGGAGCGAAACCGGACCCAGGCAAAATCCATGCCGTTACGCACTTCCCTGTCCCGAAGTGTGTCAAGGATGTGAGCAGCTTCATCGGCTTTTACTCTTGCTTCCGCCGCTTGGCGAAAAATTTCGAGACCATAGCACGACCACTAACCTAGCTTTTGAAGAAAGACGCCTCTTTCAAGTGGAGAGAATAAGAAGGTGTCTGCGCTCTCACATCTGATGGACCTTCTAACAATGCCACCCATTCTGGCCCATTTCGAACCCTCTGCGCCTACCGAAGTCCGTACTGATGCCAGCGGCCAAGGACTCCGCGCAGCATTAGCACAACGACAGCGCAGCAACGACCGTGTTATCGCGTACGCCAGAAGGCGCCTCTCATCATCTCAGCGCAACCATTCCATCACTGAGCGTGAGTGCCTGGCTCTAGTTTGGACGGTTGCGAAATCACGCCCATTCCTATATGGCCGACCCTTTTGAGTAGTCCCGGACAATCACGGGCTTTGCTGGTTGTGCTCACTGAAATATTCTACCGGAAGAATTGGTCGCTAGGCTTTACACCTCCAGGAATATTCGTATTCTGTCATCTACAAATCTGGCCATCTCCACAAGGACGCTGATTGCCTGTCTCTGTACCCGGTCGACAAGCCTGAAGACGCATTTTCTCTTTGTCGTTTTTCGCTGACATGGCCGATGAGAAGTACGGCACCTATCGCTGCCACCATTCATCAAGCGTCTGCACTCTAGACCTACCGATGCCTCCGTTCGCCGATACATCCTCCAGGGTGGCATTCTGTACCGCAGGAACTTCCTCCCTGGCGGATTTGGTCCTCTTCTGGTCCTGCCCAAACATTTACGACGGACTGTACTCTTTGAGCTCCATGATGCACCCACTGCAGGGCCCTTTGGGGACATATGACCGTGTCCACCGCCGTTTCCATTGAGATGGCTGTACATCATTCGCAGACTATCGGAGAAATACTCGATTACTGCATTTATTTGGCTTCTGGCGCTATTTGATTCGTATTCGACTCTGTCTCAGAAAGTACAGTTCGCGCACCTCTGGCATGTTTTAACGTGAAATGCTTCATTCAAGATCGAAAATTTGGTGTCACGACCCATTCAACGGATGTTTTCTGTCGTACCACACAATGTCACGAAAAGAGCACAGACGACTGCACAAGTCGGGCAGTCTGCCTTTTGGGACGGTAGACATATAGGTGGCGCCGATATGTGGCTTTTCCAGGCGTGATTCCAGCTGAGTTTATAGATGTGAACTTTGTACAATTTCAAACTGAAGCTTTGGGAGTCTCCTTCGCCTCCACTGGGATTCCACCTGCTTCTCCTCATCTGAGCAGGATGTTGGGGCTCGGTTCCCGGTGAGAATTACGGCAGCGTTCCTGTGGGCGCAGAAGTGCCAAATCGTTCATATTAATCCCATACGCAATTTTCGGTACACGCCTCATAATACAAACTAGGGATGCATTAATATTCTAAATTTTGATTGAGAAATCAAATATTGTATTCCATTCAATCCTGTCATATAACAGGCTGTGGTTGTGAGCCGCATTGCGTACTCGGCACCATATTTAAATTTCAGCAATGTGAGGGTGGAGGTACCCGACTGGCTGATACGCAAGGCGTATAAGCAAGCGCATGTCTCACCAATTCCCAGAAACATTGCACCCGAACTTCCACATTGGACGAGGACATGCTCGAGCGCACGCGATCGCAAGGAAGTATGAGAACCACCCCAGTGTCTTGTACGTAGAAGCGGCCAGCATGGCAAGAACCACTGCATTTGTCACCACCGTAGTCGACAATCACGGAACCGAAATAAATGCGTCGTCGGTTTCCAGAGCGAACGCTACAGAGTCAAAGGAACTAGCGATAGCGTTAGACATCACGACGAGACCACACTGGGAGTACGTCATAGTCCTGACGGTCTCAAACACGGCATGTAGAAAATTTTCCAGGGCCAAGATTTTCAGGGCCGCACATCGCATTCTGATTGGGGCGCACCAGCTCCCGCCATACATTTAAATAATGTGGACTCCGGGGTATGAGTCCTTACGCGGCAATCAGGAGGCACACGCCTACACCCGAGCGCATGCACACCGGGAGCCGCGACAAGGTCACGCCGAGCAGTTCCACCCCGAAGCCATACCATTAACATACAAGCACGTCCTACAACACTATCGCCTTTCACGAAGAACACTACTGCAGCCTGATAATGCTCTGACGCGAGAGCAAGCCATAACATGGCGAAAAGTCCAAACAAACACATATCCTCACTTGAGTCTCTACCACGCCATACACCCGGCGCTGTATTCCTATAACACACTGCGATCAATGCGCAATGCTTTACCACATGGTAAGAGCTTGCGCAAACACACCACAGCTCCCACCCATAACAACACCCACCCCCCGCCCCCACACGGCAATGGGAGGCAGTGCTCTCCAGCTCAGACTCGACGGGCCAGCTCAACCTGGTCATTCGAGCCAGAAGGGCAGCTAAGGCCGCGGGACTCCTGGACGGAGGGAACCACCCACTGCAGAGCGGAAAAGATACCTATGCTCGTGTGATCTTTTCTATAAAGTTCACTCTCTCTCTCACACACGCTAATCGAATGGTTAGTATTTGATAATCGGATGAAGTCAACAGTATGTAGGAAGCGCTCTGGTCAAGACGACGCATACTTAAAGGGAAGAGGTCCGGACACCGACCAAAATGATTCAAAATATATTACGTTTCGCCACCCCCCCCCACCCCCCACGGGAGCCTTTTTCACAATCTTGTCAAGTAGGTGGCGCCTTGTTCAGCCTTGCTCACGGGAGCTTTGAGAACAAGGCCCCGTGGGGGAGCCGAAACGTAAATATATATTTTTGATAGTCGGAATATTTTTGGAATACATTTTTTAATAACTTGAAATCACCGAATGTGACACGCTTCAGCAATAAATTGAAGCAAAAAACCACTGCCCCTTCCAGTCCGTGAAGATGATCGAACAGCGAACCTGTGTTAATTACACCGAGTGTAACACCATACAAGTAAAACTTCGCAAGATGTCTATATTGTAAATCTTTTGTTTCAGTATTCTTTCAACTGATTTTCGCTTTTTTGGTAGGAAGCTTCTTACTCAGGAGCACGCACTACTCGTGGTCTTCCCATAGTTGTAGCTGGGATGGAATATGCGGAACCATTAATCCAAAGCTCCGTATAAAGGGCGCAAGGCCCACCACTGGAGATGCGGGTGCTGCAATCGTTTTCACGATTGGTTGGATTGGTTTGATGATTGACGTCTTTGTGTTTCTTAATGAGCTTACACACACGTTCGGCTGTGACAGAGAGAACGACGTCTGTGGCGGTGTGCCCGTAGTCCGCCGTTGTCGCTTGCGTTTGATGTCTCGAGTTTGCTCGGTGGTGTGGTTAGTAGCATCCGCCCGGCATTGCCGCTTGCGATTTTAAAAAATTAAATTGCTTCAAAATTAGATTTTTCGGTCACGTAAGAAAATAAATAATTCATACTCCCTTAAGCAATGGCTCACAACCGCGTAAACACGGCCTCCCCATTACGACGACATAAGAGAAGTGAAATCCTGCACTGGAATGACGAGCGGCAGCGGAGCCATCTGTAGAAGAAGGCGACGACTCTGTAGTCATTGCTGATGATGATAGTTTTAGAGCGAACTCTGACAACGACCACACAAGGTCCCCATAAACAGCTTCGCTTTAAAATGCGGCAACTTTAACCCCATCAACCATGGACATGATGTACCAGAACACGCTACGTTGCCCCGACTGCCAGACACTTTCGGCTAAACACGATCACTAGGAATAAAATCTTGTCTAGCTGCCGCATTCGGCAGTGGTTAACAATTGGAACTCTTGACAGATACAGCGTCAATGCCCTCTCAATAAATATGAGTGTGTTTCATTGATACATGCTTTATACAATGTTGGCACCATGAGCAGCGAGCATTCGAACTAAAGGGAAAGTGATTTTTTCCGCGCTAATATCGCAAATCGTAATTTACGCATGACACGAGCTTGAGCTATTTCTGTGCGCTATTTCTGTGCAAAATGAAGCGGCGTGAGGGAAGAGACTTCACTTGAGTCTCGACATATTCGCGGTTTGCGAGGTGCTGCAACCGTTCAGCCCTGAGAGACTACAGACTCCCAATTCCAACCGACGTTACGCGAGTATGAGCAGCCTCCTCTCTTTATCATGTCCTGTCACTTATGCTAGAAAGCTAAATTTGCTCTAAATTAGCCCAACCAGCGAAGATGGTCGTTTCATTTGACCGAATGCGACGCCCTGCGGGTCAACCGGGAACGGCTGTACGGACCACGCTGCCAACGCGTTTTCACACGCGTGCCAAGCTCAGGGTTGAACGGCGGAAACAGTTAGCGGCTGCAACTCCGTCGAAGATTGATTCGTTTAGAAATAATACTCGCAGGCCCTCTGAGCTGTTTCTGACGTGCCTAGGGCGATTTAGGCCCTTGTTCTGGCCGGCTAGTGGGCCCCGTGTACTATACCTAACCTAACCAAACCTAAAAATTGTCACCTATTTTCATGGGCCGGCCGTCGCGTCGCGCAGATATCCATTTACGGTTGTCCCGCACAACGTCGCAAACATAGACATAGTGTTGCTTAAATGATTCACTTGGAAAGCATGTTTTGCAATTGCTGAATTGGAGCTGGAAACTGAGAACATTCTCGAGATAGCCCTCCCCAAAATGTACAATAAGAAATTGTTTTTTGTGCCACCTAATGATTTTCTGGGAAATGAATCCTCGCGGTCTGCGAGGAAGAACTGAATAAAACGTCAATGATGTTAAAAACTAAGTGTTGGGCCGCATATTTCGAAGCCAGTGCTAGTCTAAGAATTTCTACAAAAGCACGTAGCACAAGTAGCCAAATCTTTAGCAATATCATGCGATCGGCGGCTGTTCCAACAGTCAGCGTCCTTTAACGGCGGGAAGTGGCGTTCACGCAAGCGCGCCATCGAAACATTAGTGCGAGAGTCATGCGCTGCGTCGTTCACTTAAGGAGGACACGCGCAGTGCCAGAGTTGCCTGCTGCAGCTTCTGCTTTGAAAAAGTTCTGTTCAGTCAAACACATGACTAAGTAAGAGGCGGCATTTGCGACGAGGTTTCCCTAATCTCGCATTGCTCAAATTGTGAGCGAATGCGCCAGAAAAAAAAAGAAAGGAATTTGTGTGCACCCGGCAGGAATCCGTACGAGTGACGGGGCCAATGCATAACAGTCGCTGGGTGTGTACATTTTTAACGAGCTTAGCGGAAACGTTTGCATCGAATAGTGACTTGGGCGCATCCGAGTGCTATCGCCGATCTCGCCGTTTTAAGGAGCTGGGATATCAAGATGTTGTTTTGAGCGCTTGCTACCGTCCGCCTCACGGCTGCCTAATTTTTGCGAGAACTTGCATGACTGTTTGTATGCAGTATCTGTCGGATACCCAAATTCGCAAATATTCTCAATCGGCGATTTTAACTTTACAGACATTACTTGGGGCAATGAGGAAGCAGTTGCCTGTCATACAGCGGAAATTTTTCAAATGTTTCTGATGATTTTAATTTTAACGAAGTAATCTTTGAACCCACGCGTTTCACAGCATTTTCTTGTAGTACACTTGACTTGGTTTTCCCAACAAATCCTTCTGTCATTTCATCGATCTATTACTTACCTGGCCTTAGTAACCATTGCATTGTACACTTCACTTGTGCATTTAAGCCACAGCGTCCTCTAAGCGCAGCTAAAGTTATAAAAGATTATGTCAAAGCTGATTTTGTATCTATATGTGCAGAATTAGCAGTTTTTAGAGAACCATACACGGAATGCGCTTCAGATTGCTCTGTGGAAGAGAATTGGGTATCGTTCCAAAATAAGATTAACTCACTAATAGATTGCTATGTTCCCGTGCGAACTGTTCGAGTGGTGTTCCGCTCTCCATGGTTTAAATCATCACTTCTTCGCTTACGTAATAAAAAAAAGCGATTGTACCGCAGCGCTATATGATCTGATACCACAGAGAGTGGGCGGCTTATCACAGCGCAACGTTAGAGCGCAAGCAAGCATATGCAATTACGAAACATGCTCTGCTTGGCGATACACTTCTTTCTCTTTTACAGTCTAACCCTCGTAAGTTCTGGAATATTGTTAATAGCCCGAAAAATAAGAACATTGAACTTTGTAATGAACTTCGTTCAGCTCTTGCAAGGGACAGGTTCTGTGAAGCCTTGGAGGACGTTTTCATGAACGCATATTCTACTGACAGCTCTATTTATTTTACCTATTCTAGCTGATCCTAAAGTTCCTTGTATGGAACCTATCATTACTGATCAATTAGCGCTCTTTAATCTCATGCTTAAAATGAAAACATCAGAAACTGGCCCGGATGGAATCACTCCTCAATCCTCAAGCAGACTGTCATTTATTGCTCAGTCATTTTTTTCGCAGATCTTTTTTCCCAGTCATTGCAGTGTGCTTCAATGCCCAGAAATCGGAAGGCGGGGAAGGTGATTCTTCTGCATAAACTAGGTGACTCATCTATCCTTCTAATTGCAGATACTAGTCATTATGACTAGTATCCCGTGTAAGCTTCTCGAACAACGTTATTCTAATCTAATCACATTTCTCCAACAAAATAACTTCTTTCACAACAGTCAGCATGATTTTAGGAAACACTACTCATGCGAAACTCAACTACTTCTCTTTACTAACGACCTATTTTCGGCATCTGACAGTGGTTCTATTATCGACTGTATCTTCTTTGAGTACTGAAAAGCCTTCGACACCGTTTCTCACCGTATCCTTTTGCTAAACTAAGTATGCTAAATATTGACTCGAATTTATTGGAGTGCATTAAATGCTTCTTATCTAACAGAACCCAGCATGTAACTGCTAACAGCCATAACTCGCCAACTCGTTCTGTCACATCCGGTGTACCGCAAGGCTCCGTCCTCGGACCCCTATCGTATATAATTTGCTTTAACGACCTTCCCACCTGTATTACATCAACAAACAGGCTATTTGTCGATGATTGTGTCCTATTCCATGTAATAACTAACCCTCTTAATTCTTGTCAACTTGAATCTGTTCTTGACAGCATTGCGTCTTGGTATTCACTCTGGTCTATGAAATTGAATGTTAAGAAATGCAGAATAGTGAAGATTTCGCGAAGAACTGCTGACTGTACTGTCTCGGTTTATTCCATTACTAACTTTCAGTTATCATCTTTCAATACTTATAAATACATAGGTGTCCACATAGATAACAATTAATCATGGAATACTCATATGAACTACGTCATTAACAAAGCAATTCGCACTCTTGGTTTGTTTGTGACGTAACTTTGCTTTGGCTACTGTTTCCTTAAAACTTCTTCTTTATAAAACTTTAGTCCGGTTGAACCTTGAGTACGCTTCTTCCTTCTGGGATCCTAACGCCTTTGCACTTGTAAACGCATTAGAAGCCATCAAAAATCGTTCAGCTCGGCTCAGTTTTGCTAATTATTCTCGCACCGCCGCTAGTAGTACAATAAAAAATTGTCTAGACCTTTGTAACTTTTCTATCAGAAGGAATCAAGTCCGCCTATGTGTCTTTTATAAAATATTACCGGATCCTTAACTAAAACGCTCATTGTTCTTGCCACTTTGTTACCTTTCATCGCGCATCGACCATAACTTCGAAGTTCAAGTGTAGTTCTGCCAGATCAACATGTACTTCCACTCCTACGAGTCAAAGACATCGTCCGAATGGAATCACCAGCCCGCCTCCATCGCCAGCAACTCTGAGCATGCAATATTCAAGACTGCCATATTGAACTTGCAACACGACTCCTCTCTGTAATACCGCAATGGAATTGGGATTATCTAAATAAATAAATAAATAAATAAATAGTAATCGTTGCAGCTTCGTCAGACAGGCTCTATTATACATCCGTTGTCATACCGTCTTCGTCATTCCATCGTCACGCAGTTTTCATCATCTGATTGCCTTTATTTATGTCTTCGTGGTCGTCGTACTGTCGCTCTTATGTCATGTTATAATTTAAAAAAATGGCATCTCTTTGTTGTCATGCCATCGTCGTTATACCAATTGTTTTCGCTTCATCGATATCGTTCCGCCTTCATAATTCTATTTGCTGTCACTGCATCGACGTCATACAGTCGTCGTCGTGCCGCAGTGGTCATGGGCGACCTATAGGAATGCGAGTCCAGTAGAAAAGTGGCACGATATCGTATCATGCGTCATATAGCCAGAATTTAATTTCGGAGAATATAAGAACGGGCATGTTGATAATGTTGAATCTTCAGTTAGCAGCGCGACCACCTACGTACCAAGAAAGATAACGGGACAGGAAAGAGAGAAACAGTGCTCTTTCCTTACCGTCTTCACACTTCCTGCGTTGGTTGTCGCGCTGCTAACCAAAGATATAGCTGAAGCAGCAAAAGCTGCTGCTGCATAGCTCGAATGCTATTCGCGTTACCGTCGACAGTCATCGCGAGGTGAGTTCTGCCGTAACCTTTTTATTCTAGTAAGCAGGATGCCTAGGGTTCCATTTCTAGGAACGGCGGTAGCGTTCAGGTGGGGGTGGAACCCAAGAGCTCTTTTAATAATCGTGTACACATGTAGCTTTCGATGCACGTTAAAAAATGAATTCTGGCGTTCCACGTGGCAAAACCACGATTTAGTTGTGAGGTACGGCGTAGTGCGAAACTACGGACTGTTTTTAACAACTGGAGCCATTTAACGTGCACACAATGCATGGTGCACGGGTGCTCGTCTTTGTATTTCACCGTGATCTAATTGTGGTAGCCGCGGCTGGGCTGCCATCCCGCGCCCTCGGCTTTAGTAGCGCAACGCCATAGCAACTATGCCACCACGGCGGATTGGTGCACACTGAACCATAGAAAATTATTCAAGAACCTTGCTGTGCAACATAGCGTAGAGGAAATAGTTGAATCGAACAACGAAGTTTCTTTTTGTGTGTGTGTGTGTAGTATCCTTTAGTAACTGGTGACAAACAATGCTATTCCGCTACTTTTAGAGGTTTGTTTGATGAACCGGAGAGTACTGGCAATATATATCGCAGTGTTTATACATCGAACAAATAAATACCCAGTCTTATTTTACATAATCATTGGCAGGCGTTACAATATTGCAATTGAAGTGGCCAAGCCTCGTTTATATGGCAGAAATCCAGAGTCTAAAGTACGGTACATGTGCATTAACCACAAAAATTTAGTGGTAGTGTTACTATCAGTGTTCCTCATGTGTTTAGTGTTCCTATCATATAAATTAAATGATTACAATGTGACGGTAGAGGATGGTATATCGGATCACAGGATGATCTGTCTCGATGTGCCTATCCGAGCAAATAGGCAAATGAAGAGCTATGTGCCAGTAAAAAGTAAGGACTATGCTAGGGCTGATGACACTTCGATTCTTGATTTTTTGGAGAGTCATTTTGATACTTTCAAGAGTACCACAGGTCTAATAACAGTAGAAGAATTATGGCAAGAATTCAAATGTATTATAAGTCATTGCGTAGACAAATATGTTCCATCACGGGTTAAAAAAACAAAGCCGACAAGTCCTTGGATCACCCGAGATATAATTCATATGAAAAGAAAAATTAAGAGATGGCGGAAAAGGAGCACGTCGCCAGTGGTTTTGACCAATCTAAAAACAAAACTCAAACGTACTTTGGCTAAATCTAAACAAACATTCTTTGAAAAAAACTCAGTGATTTCCTTAGGTCCTCGCCTCAAAATTTTGGCGATATTTTAGCGAGAGGAAAGAAATTATTGATGAAATTCATGTTGGAAGCGACATTATAAGAGAAAAGGATGAAATAGCAAACAATCTTAAACAATTTTTTGCAATCTGTATTTAACGTCGCGGAAAATACTGTGAGTTTAGAAGAAGCCTTACGTATTCCCCCTACTCTTTCAATGGAAACACTTCAAATTACCAAGCAAGGAATATTTCAGCAACTACTCAAATTAGATACGAAAAAATCGAGCAGACCCGATAATATACCTGTAGTATTCCTCAAACGATACACAGAATGGATGTCACATTATCTAACTATCATCTTTCGAAAATCTTATGCAGCTCACTAACTGCCGCAAGACTGGCACACCGCATTCGTGATATCTGTATTTAACGGAGGTAATCGAAGACAGGCTACAAATTACCGTCCAGTGTCACTTACTTCAGTTATTTGCAAAGTCTTCGAACATATAATGGCAAAACACATACTCAGGTTTCAAGATCAGAACAATTTACTATATCCTTATCAATATGACTTTAGGACCGGGTCATCAAGTGTTACACAGTTAATAGAAACAATTCATGACTTTGTAAGTGCATTATATATAAGACAACAGGTTGATGTGGTTTGCGTGGATTTTGCGAAAGCTTTTGATAATGTACCTCATGTCCAATTAATCTTCAAGTTACGTAATGCAGGAATAAATGAATTTATAATAAAATGGATTGAAGCATATTTAACAAACCGTACGCAGGTAGTTAAACTGGATGGTTATGTATCAGATTCATTAGCTGTACTCTCAGGAGTGCCCCAAGGCTCAGTATCGGTACCACTATTGTTTCTCCTTTATATCAATGACATCAGTAGCGTGGCAGAAGAGGGTGTTCAGGTTACGCTCTTCGTAGACGACTGCTTAATTACTAAACTAGATGACTAGCTTAAAATTCAGAAATGTTTGCGAAATTTAGATGATAGGTGTAGGAAATGAAAAATGGAAATAAATTATCCCGAATCTGCATATACACACATAAGCAAAAAAAACTATCTATTCGTTTTTTTACAGCATTGAAGGACATTTATTGGAGAATTTCCACCAGTTCAAGTATCTAGGGGTAACAATAACACGAAATTTGACATGGAACCAACATATAGATAACGTCTGCATGGCTGCCTATCAAAAGTTATACATTCTGAGAAAAAAACTGGAACATGCATCGCGTAATCTAAAACTTATTGCATACACCACCTTCATTAGGACGATACTAGAATATTCAGCCGTTGTTTGGAGTCCCCATCAAGTTACGCTTAAGAGGAAGTTGGAAAGGATACAGAGAGTGGCGGCGAGTTTTATTTGTTCGGCGTAACGAATGAAGGAATCGGTCACGCTTATGTTACAACGTTGCAACTTGGATCTTCTTGAGGTACGTAGAAAGAAATATAGGATGAAGGTACTTTATCAAATAATGCAGGATCAACTTGAGATTGATAAGCTCAAATATCTACATGCTCCAGGCAAAATAAACCCGCAAACTAACCACGACTACGTCATAAAGCCGTACCGTACCAACAGTGATACATATCGATACTCATTTTTCCCGGATGCGATAGAAATGCGGAACCAATTGCCAAACGCTATTGTTAGCCTAAAAGATGTCACCGACTTTGAAAATGCTGCTGAGGCGTATTTACGCGAGTTTTCAGTTTAGTTTTGAAGTGCCAAGTGATATGTGCGACTTGATGTTCATTGTACGTATTTTGATAAATGTCAGAAGTGTACTGAACAGCATTCAAGTGAACATCTTAGTCACTGTGAATTGGCAAGTGTTTAGCAACTTTACGTACATTGACGTTGTCCATATTTGATGTGTGTCATTGTACTGTCCCCTCGGTTATGACCCTCTATGAGGGTTGACAGTATAAATAAATAAATAAATAAATAAATAAATAAATAAATAAATAAATAAATAAATAAATAAAGTTTGGACGGATGGCAGAGGACAGCCAACGTTTGGATCGTGCCCGTTATATGCTGTCTGTGCCAGTCAAGGGGCTAAGAAAACTTATTACTGATGACGGCAATCCAGTTGCCTTCAAGTGACAAAGAGCTTTAGAGTTACAATTAGTGAATTACGTATCATTTATGAATCAGTGACCGAACACGTAGTGGAACGTTTCTGTCGTGGCATCAAGAGAATGAACATCAGCGAGCTCTTTTCGGCATCAACCTACAAAAGCAGTGAGCCGTCAGACTTCACGGGCGCAGCTCTTGTCGCCGTTACATATCCGCACACACGCTCTCCGATGACATTCGAAGCTGCAACCGCCGCCAAAAACGATAACGAAGATTTTTTGACTGTATTCTGCTCAGCGAGGTCTCCTGGTGACCGCTATCGCACGTCGCACTTCGCAACGCTATGCTGTTAGCAGTCACGTTAGGTGTATCGACACAATAAACAAAGATGTGTTCGTCTACAGGTTGTCTATTGTAGCTGCGCTTGTTTTCTTCAGTATTCCACCGTCCAGAATGATGCGGTAACCGGGAGTCAGAACAAGGTTTCTACAGCTATACTTTAGCCAGCAACAGGAGAGGGTGTTTAAATTAACGTAATGCCCTCTTTTGTCTGCCGAATACGTACGCAATCCTCGTGACTATTCTAGCAGGGGCAAGGGTCGGCGTTCTCAGTTTAAACAAAGAAAATATAAGCCGAATTCTTTTTTCCGTAAGCAGGTTTTAATCGAAAAGTGTCAGGGAAAGCAAATCTACAAGCGAGATAGCGTTCAGCGTAGAACTGCGAGCGTATGCATGGGCTCCAATACACGGAGCCTGACGAGGTCCACGTCACGTGCCAGCCTGCTGCCAAATCAATGCTTACTTCTTTCTTTTTTTCGGACTTCAGACTCCATTACCAGCCGCTGCGACGAAAACGAGATGAGGGAAATGGGTCGTGGAGCCCTGGCCCGGATCCTTGCAGTGAACGCACTGCGGCCACTGCAGTGGAATAACTTGTCAAGTTTGCTCACCGTAACTCGGGGCCGCATCTGCCTTGTCATATTTTTTTTTCAATGGTACATTGAAACTGTACACCCACAAATGCTGCGAATAGTCTCATTCTATTGTGCTAGAATATCAGGTGCACTGTATTAGTTCCTGCGTAGAGACATCACCTTCTAACCTTCTATGCTTGCTAGACTGCTTACCGAAAACTTTCTTATTTTGTGTATTGAATGCAGCTACAGTCATCAGAAGTAGGAACTGGAGTATCGCAATATGTTCGAGCTTCAACATAGTCTACCAGATATCTACTGCAAAAAAGAAAAGTTAAGGAATAAGCCACCGAAAAATCAAATTTATGGGTGTAAAATAAACGCAGAAAACGATTGAACATATTTCTAGCTTACAGGCAGCAGGCAATTGAATATTTTCTGGCAATTTCTTACCGAGGGACCTCTTCTCATCGTAACTACTCTGGGACCCTGGTAATGTATAAACCCCTTTTGTAACGCTTTTTGCCCATTCACTCAACAAAACCTCCCACATATACACAGGGAGTCCGAACTACCATGCATCAAGATTTTAAAATTTGCAAATGCCACGTAGCTGGACAGAGCCAAGTTACTGTTTGGCGTCGCTTGGAGATGCTTAGATTATTTTTTCCATTCCGCCAAATTGCATAATTATTCTAAATAATTAATGAACCTTTCAAAAAATAAAATTGCCTGAAAATGGTCGGTGAGGAAACTGTAGAGCAACATGATAAAGTCACGATAGAACTTTCTGCTCCTCAATACGTGCTACATAAAATTGTTTTGCGACCCCGAAAGAAGCCCACAAATTCAAGCAAAGTGCCTCGAGTGGCCGGTGGGGCGACAATTTTGCACGTTTTCGCAGGCTTCTTTCACTCACGGAAAAACAATTTCCTGTAGCACGTATTGGGCAGCAGAAAGCCGTATTGGGAGTTCTTCATGTTGGTGTGCTATTTCCTCACAGAAAGTTTTTATCGAATTGTAATATTTGATAAGTAAATAAAGGATTAAGACGAAATGTGTAACTAGGTGGACTGCAAAAAATAATCTGAGTATCACAAAGCGACTGCAAAACACATTACCTTGGTTCTGTCCAGCTACGTGGCATTTTGAAGATTTCCAAATATGCAAACGCTTAATCTGAGAACTGAAACGACATCCGTTCACTGGGTCGGCTGCACTATTTGAACCCTTCGTCTTACTCGTACTCCGAGCACCAGTGCCCGAGCTCCGTTGCCGATATAGTAATTTTCATCTGAATTGCAGTTCATTCACAAGAAAAGCTACAGATATATTACTAAATTAAAATGATCGAATGAAAATTACTATATATATATATAAATATATATATATATATATATATATATATATATATATAACCTAAAGATTCCGGCTAATACACTACCATTGCAGACAAAATTTGCCCCTACTGCGCCAAAAAGAAGAAAAAGATAAAGCTCCTTCGCGTACTGCAGTATAAGATGTGTTACCAGTGGGTTACCAGCGAGACTCGAGAAGCGTCCAGAGATTGTAACGTGACGGAAGCGAGGCGCATCGAGTGGAATACAAATACTACATCGCCGCTGTGCAATCTACGCGCGGTCTGCCGATTCTGCCCACACTCGTCCATGTAATGCTGGGATGGTGGATTCTGCCACGTGAGATCAACTGGACTTCGAAAACGTCGGAGCGGTGGATGCTCGCTCCCCGTTTCAGTATCCCGACAGTCCGTGTGGCGATGCCTTAGGTGCTGCTCTATGGAGAGCAGAGCCCTCGGGAAGCGACAGCAGTTAGTTTTGGTGCGTTATTTAATGCGATGGCTGCGTCCTGCTAACAGCCCTATTAGACAGGAATGGTGTTGACGATGGCTCACTCGAACATTACTGGTGCTTATCGAAGTTAGCCTTATGACATTTCAAGCGACAAAAAATAATGTAGTCGGGCTAACAACGCCGCCGATCGTTAACACACGCGAAGAAGCTCTGGCCATAAAGAACAGTGAGTCTACAGGAGCCGCAATCTGGAAACAAACGCTGTATGACGTCGTTTCTTCTAAAACGAGGTCATGCTTTGCCTAGCCCCGCCGATCTTGTAAGGACGATTCCGTAATTTTAATCACCCGCTAGGAATCGAATTCGGACGTGCAACGCGGCAAGGGAGCAACTAAACTCGAGATTCTGCCAGATTTTTTTTTAAAGCCCTGAATCACAGATATAGCGGTACTCTTTGCTGAGGCCGAATATATTTACTTGACAGGTGCGAATTAACAACTAGCGGAGCCTGCGATAATGTCCAACGTTAGCGCTGATAAGAACTGCTTGTTAAATGTACAGCGCGCGAGCTAGAAATTCTAGTTGCTGCACAGAGTGTCTTCCAGGCGGTTTCGAGGTGTTAATTTGTTGTGTGGGCTGTTAGACAAGCTCTCAGAAATAAATCGAAATAAATACTCGCGTGCAGCCTGAGGCGGTGTTTATTCCCGCAAATCCGCGTTATTGGTGAAAAACGGCCAACGGGAGCTGAGATAAACAGGGCGGAAGCCATGAACCACTGTCCACGATGTTTCCCGCTGTGAATGGCGCCCTGAAAGGACAACGAAAATCTAAAGCAAAAATATGCGACAAATTAAACGGGACGTGATGATCCTTTCTTAGGAAGAAATTGTTCTATGTTTACTAGCTTCCCCATTGTCAAAACTTACGCCCACATGTATCTCATTTCATTCCAACACTCTTTAATGACCACGACAACCGCCAGAAGCGCATTACACGCTGAAACCCTAACTAGGCATCGTTTTTTCTTCCTATTTCTGTGCTCCATTCGCTTGAAGCCACACCCACCCTCACTGTGATTTCAATACATCTTGATAATATACATTCAAGCCGCGAATCGCGTGAATGGTCAAAATCTGCATTGCGCATGGCACATAGCTCGAGGGCTTCGGGGCGAGCGCTGTTTTCTCGGGTGAGTCAACGGCGCAACGCAAACGATTTCACCCGTGTCGAGACATGTATTCGCGACTTCCGAGGTGCTACGACCGGTGAGCCCTGACAGCTAGTCGACAGAAGTCCGTCCTGTTCAACCTAAATGTGAGTGTGCTTTTCCTTTCCTATGTACACTCTTGCAATTTTTTAACAATAGCACGCGAGCGTCGACCGTAAGGCCTGTCAGCGGCCTTGTAGTGGCGACTGACGGCGGGATTGGCGACATTATGTGCGGTCGTGCAAGGCGAATTCTAGTTCGAATGTGTACTGTTACTCTATTCGCTTCAGGAGCGCCCCTCACCGCTGCAAGGCCAGTGACACGTCGTGCGGTCGACACTCGCGTGCTTTTGTTAAAAAAATTGCAAGGGTGTACTCTTACTGATGCTAGAAAACAGAGTTCGCTGTTGATGAGCCTTGACAGCCCAAGTGGTAGTTTCAAATTGTCAAACGTTCCCGCTGCAGTGTTTGTTCTTTCTATAGCTTAAAAGCTTATTCTAGCATTAGGAACTATCATCTACTCGGAGCACGTTGATTCAGGCCTCTTATCTTTACCTCTTGGCAGTTTAGAAAAAGAAATCCTGAATAATTTTTTCCTCTAGATTTCGTGGATGGTGCATTTCAGCGTATCAGTCAAAAATACAAATTTCCACTCAGTGTTGCAACGTTCACTTCCCGAATAAATTAGCGCATAATATATCTTACGCTATCTACTTCCTGAACACATTCTGGAATTGAACAGACTCTGTGAAGTACTTAATTGGTGCGTTTAAACTAACATCCTGGGACTAGCACCATTTTCGAGTTATCGCTTCTGGAAATGTGCAGCGAAATTTACTAGCCCTTCTGGGAAACCATCCTCGCGCACTGCGAGACAGAAAAATGTAACGTCGATGTATTCCGTGCCTTACTTTGACGACAATATATCGAAGCTTGGGCTTATTCAAGCATTTCTGCCAAATGCAAGAATCATAATTCCGGCTTTAGCTCCGCAATCGAAGGAGGGGGCAGATGAGGGGGAACTGGTATATATTGACCAATTAATGCGCGTTTTCTCACGCATTTGATCTGAATTGAAATTACGCTATGTGCCAAGGTCGGTCATTTCTACATTTGTGATAAAAACAATAATCAAAAACGGAAGAAAGCGCACAAGACAGTTACATACAAAATAGGGCGTGACGCGAATCATTTGCTTGTCGGCTGGCACCATGACTTTGAGCATTAGCTCACGATTTGTATTCTACCAGGTCTTTCGCCATTTTCTTTTCATTTTCCGTTCTTTTGGCCATTCGACAAGAGCTTAGGTGACGCCGCGCTCCAAGTGCCGTCAGCAGCGGGTGCTCGATTGGGAAGAGAAGAAACCCCGCAAAATACCACCCCAGTCAATCCGAAGTCCTATGCCGCTGCGTCTCTCATAGCTCCAGCATTGCTGTGGGTCTTTAAGTCCCAACATTAAGTCTTCACCGATATTTGCTGGTAATTCGTGGCTGTATATCGAGCCACTCGTTACGCTGCATAGTGCGCCAGCGCGTCCCTTGCGAATGCATCTTCGACGCTGGAATGAATTTATACCTTGAATTAAACTTGAAGCGGTGTGAACTGGCGAAACGAAAGTCATCGAAAGTATGCCATCCATGTGTTCAAGTCTGAAGTATAAAGGTGGATTCGGCGCGCAGCGTAGCCGCTTGCCAAGATGTCTGCCGAGCAAGAAACCGTTCGACTGACGCTGCTGGTTCTGCTCGAGGTGCGGAAGCATCACTGCCACACGAGTGTTTTTTCAGCGACCGCAACGAAGCTATTGAAGAGCTACGATGATCATTTTCTGCGTATACTATCGCATCGAAAGGAGATGCCGCTGATATCTTCATATTCAATGCACTACCGGACATGCACAGCTTGTCAATTTTGCGCGTCGCAGGAAAAAAAACCTCCCACACAGCGATGATGTTTCTGCTTGCTGCCTCAAGTCAGAAAGGTCAACGGCATCAGTCGTTCGGCTTGCAACGCGGTAGAAGACGCATTAGACATAAAATTCTGGGGTACGCATCGCGGTTTATCCCAGTGTGTGTGGCATTACGCATCTAACCACGAGGTTGCGCGTTCGACTCCGACTGCAGCGGCGCATTCCGATGGCGGCCGAATGCAAAAACGCTTGCGTACCAGACGATTTTGTGTACCTTAAAGAAACGCATTGGGTCAATATTGGTTTGAAGTCCCCCCTACATTGTGTCTCATAATCTGATTGCGGTGGTACAACATATAACCTTACATTGTTTTCTTTAGAAATGCTCGGGGCAGTGCAGGTGTCATCCAATATTGACGTACTGTGTCAACCACACTTGTCTAGAGTGGTCTATCGGTCAATAATTTGGTCGGCACCTTCAGCAAGAAAAAGCATAGGCCGGCGCCGCACTAACCCCGACCACGAGGGGTCACGCTGCTTGCTCGCTCCCTGCGCTATAGAACAGATCTGAAACCAAGAGATAGGCGCAGTCCACATCCAGCCACTCTGGAAGAGAAGAGAGTGATTCACAGTTTACATACTTGGTTCTCACGTAAACTGATTTGCCATTACCTTGTCATAAAATGCGACGCGGCTTGTTTCACTTTCTTGGGTTTAAGTGCTAATCTAAGATATCATTATGAGGCACACCGTAGTGAGGAACAGCGGATTAATTTTAACCACCTGGTGTTCTTTAACGTGCACCCAATTCATGGTACACGGGTGTCTGCTTTTCTGTCCCGCCGAAATACGGCCGCCACTGCCGGGATTTGACGTCGCGAGGTCACGCTTAGCAACGCGTAGTGGTAGTAACGTGTTTTAATCTTAGTGAAATTTATGCACCTTTCAATGAAACATGCTGCCACGACGTAACTGCGGCACCTAATCTCTCACGTGCAACAGAACTGCTTGTTGGCCTACTGTCTGTGTTGTCTTTATGTGTCTTCCTTTTGTGAGTGTTCAATTGCGGCAACAAACATGTCTTTTAGCTCTCACGTGCGTGTCCAGTGGGAGGTTAGGGATTATTTTCTAAGAAATTTCTCTTGTAATGGCCGTGGTAGGCGTAACTTAGCCTCCATATGTTCTTGTGCTGATAGCAAAGGCAAGGACGTATTTACACCCTAACAGCTTTTTTTTTAGTTCGTGGCACTGCAAAGCCCCCAGAAGGGCTTCGTAGATCGTCACACTGCCGCAGAGACGATGGGGTATTAGGATTGGCCAGCGAGGGTAGCGACCTTCTAGCCTCTTCACCGCTGCGACCAATCCCTTCGTGACGCAAACAATGCGTCTACCTTGGACACACCTGCGGCATAATCGAAACGAGACATGTTTGGCGGATCGAGTCTTGTTTGCTGGTTCACTGTCACGGACGAAGGAAGCAAGAAACTTCTGGAAAAGTGTTCTACGTCGTTTCCTCACGGACTCCGGTAACCGCCACGGTCGTTTGACAGACGCTCCAGCTAACTACTGGGTCATCCCAGGAGCCAAAATGTGCCAGCTTGATTCAAGCGTGACAACCCATGTCGACGAAGCTTCACTACTGTCGTGTGTTCACTGAAGAAAAATGCTGGAATGTTTGTGTGAACCCTCGCCCTCAACGCGAGTCCTTCAACGACTTTGGGCGCTCCGATTGGACGAAGGTGGCATGGCGGATTTCCCTCTCCTAGAGATCTAGAGAGGACAGAGGGGGTTTAAGCAGACTTTTTCGGCTTCTCAATCGCTACTCAGCAGACTGATGAGATGTAACGTTCTCCACCCTTCGAGTTGTTATTGTAAATAAACCCAGTACTCCTCGTTCTAGTTGAGAACATGTTTCTCCCTTCAATGCCGTCCTAAGTGTGGATGAGTCAGACGACGGCATGGGCCAGCTATCCCTTTTGACATGCCCAATCCCAACTCTTACAGCGGCAATTTCGTGCACGGGATAGCTAATGAGAGACAGATTGTGATTAATGTGTAAGGGAATTTAATGGCGTGGTATGTGCTCGTACAGTCTAAAGACTGCTATATTGCTTTACAGCCATTTCGATGAAGGCGTGAACATAAAACAAAAAACGCAAATGAAGTTTTATAGCAGGCCACAGGAGACGTAGTTCGGCGCCAAACTGCACCGCTGGCTTTCTTCAACTTCTTGCCTTTCCAGCTAGGGCGAAACGTGACATGTATTCTGTTCAGCCCAGGCAATAATAGCTATGAAATAGCACAAAATACTCGCAAAACTACCTCTTCACCGATTTGCCAAGACGAAACACCTTTTATCCCGTTTAGCCCGTTTAGCCAAAGCTTGCGGCGTGCTTTGTAGACTCCGTGAGACGATACCATCTAAAGTTAAGCTGATCCTTTATAACGCACTATTCTCATCTCATTTAATGTATTGCCACCTTGTGTGGGGTACCACGTCAAAAGAAAACGAAACGAAGCGTTCTTGCAGTTGTGCAACCTAATAGAACCAATAGATATATCGTATAACATTAGGGAAATAAAGAGATGGCAGCTATCACTTTCCCGTACTAATTATGGATCAAATCGGCTATCCAGTCGCGTCCCATCCTTATTAAATAAACTTCATGAAAACGGTATAGAGATAACTGACACTACTAGGAAAACATTACGAGACTTCCTAATTCAAACTGAGTAATTATTTTTTTTAACGTTACTTTGGCTAGGGGAAGTCACTACTTGGCTCCTTTAAATTAGGTAGTTTTTCATTTTGATGGCATTTTCGCATATAGGATGTAACCTGCAAGAAATTTACGCACATCTTCATTTGCTATCTATGTTTCTGCATGCCAAGAAAACTTTCTATCATGAATTTTACAGCAGTTGAAAATAAATATGTATTTCTGTTATATAGTGTATATTCATATATGTCATTTGTACTGTATCATCTTGTATCACTGATTGTACATTTAGCCTCACAAGTTTTTCACTTATACATTTGTGCATTGCACACACTAAAGTGTACAAACATTATTCTGTCCCCGTTGTCATAGATAGGGGCAAGAACCTTGTCAAGCTGCAAAAAAGCAGCTTTTAGTTCTTGTCGTAGTGTTCATTTTTTGTAAATGAATGAATGCTAAATAAAGATTGATTGATTGATTGATTGATTGATTGATTGATTGATTGATTGATTGAAACACCTTTTAATGACCAACTGAAAAATACTTTAACTTCATAGGGAGAAACGAAAGAAAGAAACCTTCGAAGATGCATGCTATAATCCTTGCAACTCGTACATCAAAGAGAGCGAATCTTTACAGAGGCAATCTTCCACCATTCTAATGCAGAAATCCTCATTTAGGAGATTTCGGATGAAGATCTCGACGCCATCCTCACATATCCGCAGGAAAGGCCGGCGATTATGAGCTGACTACTAAAAAACTAGCAGAAGGCGTTAGCGTCGACAAGGTTGTGGACGCCGGTAAGACGCTCACGGGGCGATGATTACGCTACTTGGTATACCGCCCAAGCTAATGCTGCGCTTAGCCAAGAGTGCTGAGACGAGGTTTGGGTCTTAAGTAAGGCCGAGGGTGCATGATCCGAGTCCGGCCGCGGCAGCCGCACATTAGTAGGGGGCGAAATGAAAAACCCAAGGGTATCGTACATTGGGTGTACATTAAGAACCATAGAGGGTCAAACTTTATCCGCAGTATCTCATTATGGTGTGCCGCAAACTCACATCCAAGTTAGCGCACGTAAGGATAAAAATTTAATTTTCAATATAACTTTTGTTCTCTGGCTTTTGATAATTACATTTCCAAGCACACTCGCGGCTCTGATGAAGGACGCATTGCTAACTCCCTTTTCATTGGTACCGGGCCCACCGCTGTACGGCGTAGTACTTCGCCACAGTAGGCCTTATATTGCTGCAGTCGTATACAGAAACAGTCATGAAAGTGCTCTTAACAGCTCAGATGTAAAATTGGTCGCATATTCAGTGATATTCGGCGGGTGAAAATATTTCTAGTTCTGGAATTCATGCTTCAAGTAAATTGTAAAAAATACTAAATAAATTCTGGCGTTTTAGGAGCCAAAACTACGATCTAATTATATGGCACCCTGAAGTGAAGCTCCACCGGATTATTTTGACCACATGGCGTTTTTCATCTGGCACCTATAAGTATAAGCGCACCAACGTTGCTCCTTTTATTTTTGTTTAGCCCTAACCTAAATGCCGTTGCCGCGGCTGGGATGGAACCCGTGTCCTTGAGCTTGGACAGGCGAATTTCGACATTGCTTGCAGACGCCATTTATTAGTAATTAGTAGGCCGCTGATTCAGTAGCTTTCGGCTGTGGCGTACTATCAGGGCGAGGCATGAAGCGCACGCGGCAGTATAACCATACTGACGCCGACAGAAGTAACTATAGTTCACACGTCAGACACAAGATCGAACGAGATATCCGTGGGTGGTGATACTCCACCGCCGGTGCGTCACTGAGTAAAAGTTTTGTCTGTAGTTGGCTGAATACCACTATTATCTGCTAGAAAAAAAATAGCGGGCAAAAAGTAACAGGCTAAAAACTTGCGAGTTTTAAGTTTCTTTCAATTTTGTACAGATAATTTCTTGACACCCCGCGATTTAAAGCAATAATTTAAAAGCAACTAATTCTAGTTACTTATTCAATTGAATGGCATCTACAAAAGGTCACTGGCGGCTGCTCTACTTGACCGCACAAATATGCACTTGGGTGTCTTAGCGTAGAATGGCCCGTCTTCCTTTAAAAACTGGATACACGATAGCTGGCAGACGAAGTATACAGTGTAAGTGCTGTGCTCCGCAGATATCCTGATTAGCTGATTGGTCACATCAATATGAATCATTGAATACTCTTTGCTGAAACCTGCCTGTTCACTGGGCTGACCGAGATCAACGGTTGCCTTGAATGTTTGAAATTGCACTGGCGAATATATTATACATGACCGAAATCAAGACTAGCATGTTTAACCAAACTTCTTCGCTCGGCTAATCTCGAGGATGGGCTCCAAACTACTAATTTTCTTTAGCCACCTGAGATCAATTATTGAAAATGTAATTAACGTAGCTTCGTTGATTATGCACACAACTTCTCAACTTACTCCGCATCGCATCATCATCATCAGCCTGGTTATGCCCACTTCAGGGCAAAGGCTTCTCCCATACTTCTCCAACTACCCCGGTCATGTACTAATTCTAGCCAAGTTGTTCCTGCAAACTTCTTAATCTCATCCGCCCAACTAACTTTCTGCCGCCCCCTGGTACGTTTCCCTTCCCCTGGAATCCAGTCCGTAACCCTTAATTACCACCGCTTATCTTCCCTCCTAATTACATGTCTTGCCCATGCCCATTTCTTTTTCTTGATTTCAAGTGTTGTTTTTTTCTGATTTCAAACGAGTAATTAGATTAATAGCTAATGTACCGTGGTGTACTCATACGGGTCCCTACTTTGCAAGGGTTAATATCATGGCAATATCAGTTATTCCCATTCAAGTTAATCTCTATGTACAAAAACGCTGTTTTCACTAAGAATGAGTTCCTTTTATCAAGTCTCAACTTGACTCGTTCGATTCTATCCTACAATACACGGAACAAAATGTCATAGTGTGTACCTGTCTGCCCCACAACATACGGTAAGCAGTCAGTGACATATAATTTATCACATTATTTCAATATTCTGCAAAAGAACATCATACTTGAGACTTCACGGCATAAATTAGTCAAACTTATTCCCATGTTTGAATGTATATACTTCGTGATTAGAACATATAGATAGCTTCGTGTACCTTCATGTTACTTGCATTGTATCTCGGTTGATTGTAAATGAGTTTCCTGTGCATAGGATATGTGGAGTAGTTTTTGTCAAATAACGTCCAGTGATAGTGGAGGCGTAACTTAATGCAAATGTCAGATGTAGATATTCTTGTGGGTCTATTTCTTTTGTGTTTGTGAGCGTGCTCTTGCACTGTTGCTGTGATCAGCTGCTGGGCTACCCCGGCAGAGGGCGCAGGGTGGCTCTCAAGCTGCAACAACGCAGCTTTTTGCCTTGCGTCCCCTCTCCTTTGTTGCTAATGTAACCTTGAGAGAGTTAATAAAATATATTGTATATTGTATAAATAAGATGTCATTAACTCGCGGTTGTTCCCTCACCCAATCTGCTCTCTTCTTATCCCTTAACGTTACACCCATCACTATTCTTTCCATAGCTCCTTGCGTCGTATTCAATTTAAGTAGAACCCTTTCTCGTAAGCCTCCAGGTTTCTGCCCCGTAGGTGAGTACTGGTAAGACACAGCTGCTATACACTTTCCTCTTGCGGGATAATGGCAACCTGCTGTTCATGATCTGAGAATGCCTGCCAAACGCACCCCAGCCCATTATTATTCTTCTGATTATTTCAGTCTCATGATCCGTATCCGCGGTGACTACCTGCCCTAAGTAGATGTATTCCCTTACCACTTCCAGTGCTTTGCTACCTATAGTAAACTGCTGTCCTCTTCCGAGACTGTTAAACATTACTTTAGCGTTCTGCACATTAATTTTTAGACCCACCCTTCTGTTTTGCCTCTCCAGGTCAGTGAGCATGCATTGCAATTGGTCTCCTGAATTACTAAGCAAGCCAATATCATCAGCGAATCGCAAGTTACTAGGGTATTCTCCATTAACTACTATCCCCAATTCTTCCCAATGCAGGTCTTTGAATACCTCCTGCAAACACGCTGTTAATAGCATTGGAGTGATCGTATCTCCCTGCCTGACGGCTTTCTTTATTGGGATATTGTTGCTTTATTTATGGAGGACTATGATGGCTGCGGAGCCGCTATATATATCTTTCAGTATATTTACATAAGGCTCGTCTACACCCTGACTCCGTAATGCCTGCATGACTGCTGAGGTTTCCACTGAATCAAACGCTTTCTCGTAATCAATGAAAGCTATATATACGGGTTCCGCATCTAGAGGTTAGCAATGGGAACACTCGAAGCATAAAATGTCACCAATATTTGTATTGCTTTGTTTTCGTTGGTGCAGTTAAAAGCAGCTGGCCTATTCATGGTGCAGTAGGCTTCTTAAAAAGCAAGTATGAAAGCTTGGACAGGTTAGTTTGGTGCAAATCAAGTTCCTGAGCTTAAACGCATGTGCACAACCGATTCTCCTACATAATACAAGAAGCACCTCAGCGCTAGGGTACATCACACAACGTGTGCAAGAACATTGTGTGCGCTCCTCATCAGATTTCTGAGCGTTCGTGGCATCAGGCTTGGTTTCCTGGCATTATCAGAAATAAAAACTTCCTGGGGGAAAGCATTGCACATCTTCAGTACGTTGTAGCATATGGATCAGCGCGGACATGCACGTTAGAAAGAAAAGTACTGAAGTATTAAGATGAGGGTTTCACTCCATATAATTTGGCTGTCTAATGTGCAAATCTAAAGATGAAAATACTGTTATTTTGTGACAACTAATGCTGACACACATACAGTCACATGAAATATGAGCTCCGACACAGTACCCGTGGTGGAACTGGCGCCCGGACTACAGGGCTACATTGAACCACGAAATGCTTTTTTGATAAATACCAGTAATCGGAAAGTGTTTAGCTCTCGAATTTTTGGGGTGTTGGCGCCGCTGTGCAGTCTTGGGGGCCCTTTGTACCACGAGCATTGTTTCATCTAATATTTGAAGCAACTGTACACTATTTTTTTTTCTTTTTGGGGGAGAGCTTTCTGTAGCGTCTAACCACTGTTCCAAGGTTATCGCTTGGCTCAAGACGCGCCCGCATGTATTTCAAATATCCATAATGTCACTGATTCAGTAGCGGAAGAGCGTTATCTAATCAGATTGCGTGCGTGAAGCGAATGCTGGCGTACATTCTCGGTCACATTTGAGCGCCCGAGTTTAGCTGCAATGTACGAGTATTCCAATTTGGTGAACCAGTGCCTTGAGGCGTAGATCATATTCAGAGGAAGCACTGTTTTGCGCGCAGCCATCGTTTTTTAAGTGTTATTTCTTTTCCAACGCAAGCTCGCGTTTATAATGAGTTAGATTCGTGACTCTCTCTTTTGAAGCTGCCTTGTTTTTCGCAATACTACAACGTGACAGTATAGACTCGCTACATTTTCACTGAGTGAATACTGGGCAATGGGACTAGGACTTTTGTTGCGTGTGCGCTTACACGTTTACGCAATACTTTATTATTCTTAACTTACTTTTTAATTAAGGAGGTCGTAAAAGACGGCAATCTTATATTAACACGAGGTCTTAAGAAGAGAGATTTTAAATGAATATTAGTAAGTCTATATATATATATATATATATATATATATATATATATATATATATATATATATATATATATATATATATATATATATATATATATATATAGTGAACTCTCACTTGAGTGAACTCAAGGGACCGAAGGAAATAGTTCACTTAAATGAAAGTTCACTAAACTGAATATTCACAAGACCAACATAAGACATGGCATACAGTCAAAAGTTTGAAATGCAATTCATGGAGCAACACACATGACATCCATAGTGTTAGAAATGTGTGAAATGGAATTAGTACTTATCAAAACAAGTACAAGGTTCATAACAGTTATAATGCTGCCTTTCTCACTTAGAAAAAAAAATCTGTAATCTTCTTCTGCACTTGTACTTTTAAAGCACAGGAAGTAACAAAACTGTCCAAAGAGTCAATTTTTTGTACACTTCTTCTGGCACAGCTTGCTGTTGAGACACAAAGTCTCTCAACTTTCCAGTGTACCCTACAACCTCAGCTAGAGTTATAGGGCTTGAAACTGGCTCGGCAGTTGCCTCTTCTTCGTCTCTTCTTTGTCTTCTTCGCCTCTTTTTCGAAAGAGACGACGACCATGCCACGACTAGCCGGTCGGAAAAAAACGCACACCACGTGGTTTGTGGTGTGACAGATCGCCGCTTTGTTCTGGCGGCGTTGTAAGCCAGCGATATTACTAGGTTAATGGCCTCCGAGATTAAATGCTTGCTCGTTTTGTGTGGGCGATCTCGGAGGCCTTGCCTCGTTGCCGTTCGTTTTCCACGCCGCCATTTTGCCCCACGGGCGCTGTAGTGCCAGGGACGTTACATTGCCGCTGGAGCGGCGGTTTGATGAAGGCAGGCATCGGTTCTGATTAAAAATAACCCTTGGTCCTCTGAGCGAGTTCGTTAAACTGAAATATTGACTGTTCCGAAATTCGTTTAAGTGAAACATTTTTGCATAGAATCTATAAGAAAACTGCCGGGGATTTTTAAAAAGTTCGTTATTCTGAAATATTCGATGAACCGACGTTCGTACAATTGAGAGTTTACTGTATACGCTTTTTCAAGTGGTCCCGTCCCCTCTCTACCTCTCCCACATGTCGAGCTTGCCAAACTAACACGCTTACACTTTTTTACCACTTCGACAATCCTAATGCTACGCATTCAAGGAAAACAGAGAGATATGGAATAAGAAAGATACGAGAAAGAATGAAGAGGTACTGAGAATAAACACTGCAGTGCACACGATGCAGGCGCGTTCAAGGAGCATGGTTGGTCTTTTGTGGTCTTGTGCATCGAATAATGCTTAGGCCAAGTTCCCAAGATATTTTTCACCTGGAGTGGTCTGCCGTCGAAGCGGCTAATAGTAGCTTAAGGAGCAGCGCGCTGAGTGTGGAAGTGGCAGAGAAGGTGCTCTATACTGTCTCGTCACCCACCGAAGATTGCACGCCACGCTGCTGGCTATTCGTAGAAAATTGTACGAGTGACGCCCATCCATTTGCAACACAGCAATATTGTTTTGGGATGGGAAAGTCCAGGTGAGGAGACAGGGTGGTTATGGAGATGAAGGTACGCTATTTCTTGCAGCCATTTCGGAATGAATGAATGTCTTCATTTATTGAGAAAAAGCGAGGAGCAAACATCGGTGGAAGCACGTCTCAGCACATTGGGAAAGGAGCGGGGGACAAAGAGGAAAAGCTGGAGTCCGAGTGGCAGGCGAAGTTGCAGTTAAGGGTCTAGAGAATATAAGCGAGAGTTCGTGAAACCAGTGAAATTAGTGTAGATGTGTGATGTGGCGAGTAAATGATTGGAGCCACCGCTGAAAATCCGTCGTTTGCGGTAGTATAAGCACCCGCCAGTCTTGGTAATAAACGTTTGCTGAATACCAAACTTGGCACTCATTAATTCATCGGCAATACCTCGCCGCGTGTTTGTTAGTGGCAGGGTCTGTGGATTACAACTGCGCTGTCGTGACAAGTTACCACTATACCGTGACGATTGCGGTTACGGTTGCCACACTCGTCACTCTTGCTATTGCGGGAATACTATAAACATGGGTTTACTGCACAAGTTAGAGAACAGAGTTTCGAATAGCGTTTCTCGCCTTACATACGCTCAACGCAAGCACCATTGCAGCTTGTTACGGTGCGCGTCCCTTCAAGACAGACGCGAACGCAAACATAAGAACGCGTTAGAAGTCGGGGTGCCGTCTTGGGCCTCGAGCCAAACATATCCTAATTAACAATATATTAGCCACCGTGCTGTCCTTTCTATGCAAGGAGGTTATATACTTCAGTTTCTGGAGTGCCAGTCTCAGCCGCCGCCTACAGGAGCGCGTGAAGCTGCCGGCGGCCATATTGCTAGAGGAAAAGGAGCGCGGCTACAGTACTTGGCCGTGGTATGTGCGTGGCGCTCACTGCGCTTGCGGTTCAGCGATGAAAAATAAAATTAAATCTCCTTAAAAAGTACATCAGTCTACCGTTGCGTGCCGCAGCTGTCGAAAAAAAAAACTGCGCCATGGTGGCGGGCGCCTTGTGTTCTGTGTAGAGTAACTTGCGAGAAGTGAAAAAGCCGTCGTATTTTCTGTTTTCATCATCCAGTGACCTGCCGCGTGCATCGGCAGTGTGATGCCCTTTCGTAGATACTTGGTAACGGCCCGCATTGGCAGCAACATGACTTCGAAATATAGAATCCTTATGCCACTTTTTTATTTTGCCACGTTGCAAAATAAACGGGAGAAATTTAAACAAGGAAAACAAATTTTCTAACTATACACAAGCAAAGTTCTGAAACTACAAGTATGACTTCCAGCCCATAATAATACTTCCTACCTCGTTAGTCAAAGTAGGGGAGGTAATAAGTCTGTATGCCGAAACAATCGGCTCAAACCATCCGCATTAGCATTTAAATTGCCCCTTTTGTAACGGGCGGTGATGTTGCTCCTGGAGAATTCGAGTCCATCTGAGCAAGCGTCCGTTATTATGGGACATTTGTCTGAGCCAGGTCATAGGACAGTGATCGCTCTCGAAAGTGAATTTCGCTCCGTAGAGATAACATAATTTCTGGTCCACGCAAACTAAGCAGGCGCATTGTTTTGCGGAAGTGCTGTACGCCTCCTCCCTGCACGATAATTTTCGGCTAGCATACAGTACCGGATGCTCCTCCGCGTCTTCACCTGGCTGAGGACGACTCCCACCGCTCTGTCACTAGCGTCGCACTGCAGGATAAATTCCTTAGAATAATCTGGTGTCCGAAGCACTGGTCCTCAGCTCAGAACCTCTTTCGGGTGCTGAATGGCGCTTTCATTCCATCACTTTTTCAGGCTCTCCCTTTCGGAGGGTGTCTGTCAGGGGGCTTGCTACCTGTGAGAAATTTGGATTGTACCGCTGGGAATATCCCAAGAGGCCCAGAAAGTCTCTGACATCCGTCCTAGTTCGCGGTTCAGGAAAGTTATTGATAGGCCCTTCTTTGGTTCGGAGGGCCACTGCGTTCCTTGTCCTACGACATGCCTTAGGTAGGTAACTTGCGAACACCCGAACTTGCACTTTTTGGTCTTTACCGTGAGACCCGCATCTCGTAGTCATGCCAGCGCCTTCCTTAAGTGACCCATTTGATCGTTCCAGCTGTTAGAAACGATGGCCACATCATCTAAGTAGGGGATCGCGTAATCTTGTAGGTCTTTCAAAACAATACCCATCAGCTTGGAAAAGCAAAATGGTGCGTTCTTAAGCCCGAAACTTAACATTAGTGGTCGAAAAGTGCCAAGCGTGGAAGTGAATGCTGCATAGCAACTTGAGGTTTCTGACATGGGCACCTGCCAGTACCCCCTAAGTCGATTGTTGAAATGTTCTGGGCTCCACCCACCCGTTCAACTGGTTCAAGTTAGGTATAGGGTAAAGATGGTCCCTTTTAATCGCATTCAATTTAATATAGTCCACACATGGACGCGGCCCTTTCCCGCTCGCCTCTACAAGAATCATCGGGGAAGTGTAATCACTGTCTGCTGGCTCAATGATTCACAGCTCAAGCAATCGTTTGACTCTATTTCCATTATTTCTCGCTGACGAGGTGACACCCGGTACGGTATGGATTAGACGGGCTCGTCTGATGTCAACTCATTCTCACGAGTAATGAGCGTCATTCTTCCCGGCCAGCTACTGAAGCATTGGCGAAATTCCTCTAAGTTTCCGGAGGTCGCTTACTTGATCGGCCTCGAGCGCCAATCGATCGGTTTAGAGACAGATTCAGATTGTCCTCTATGGAGCGTTCCGCATCTCTCAGAGTCGCTAAAACAGGAAGTTCAACCGATACTTCATCATCATCATCATCATCATCATCATCATCATCATCATCATCATCAGCCTGGTTACGCCCACTGCAGGACAAAGGCCTCTCCCATTCATCTCCAACTACCCCGGTCATGTACTAATTGTGGCCATGTTGTCCCTGCAAACTTCTTAATCTCATCCGCCCACCTAACTTTCTGCCGCCCATTGCTACGCTTCCCTTCCCTTGGAATCCATTGTGTAACTCTTAATGACCATCGGTTACCTTCCCTCCTCATTAGTGTCCTGCCCATGCCCAGTTCTTTTTTTTTGATTTCAACTAAGATATCCATAACTCGCGTTTGTTCCCTCACGCAATCTCCTCTTTTCTTATCCCTTAACCCAGAAACATATTTAAGGCTGAGGCCTATGCACTACTGTCTGCAGTGAAATATACTAGGAAAATAAATGTTCAAAAAAACAGTTGTATTTACTGACTCCTTAAGCTTCGTAAAAGCAGTCCGTTAACACAAAAATGCTGTGCTCAATAAGCTCTATTTAGTGTTGTGCACAGCATATACGTCTAACCAGCGTGTCACAGCATGCTGGGTACCTGGCCACAGAAATATTGAGAGCAGTATGCTTGTACAAAGCATTTCCTGAGAAAAAGCCTTAGGATCCATTAACAGCGCTTACGGGACACTGAAACATTTAAAACATTGCACGTCTTTAAGCCACAGTTAGTGATTACGCTCCTGAGACTGGACCTTGCCGGCAAGCGCCGCAACACCTGTCGCAACGGAAGCGCAACTATGCGACGGGTGGGGAATAATAATAATAATAATAATAATAATAATAATAATAATAATAATAATAATAATAATAATAATAATAATAATAATAATAATAATAATAATAATAATAATAATATAATAATAATAATAATAATAATAATAATAATAATAATCAGCCTGGTTACGCCCACTGCAGGGCAAAGGCCTCTCCCATACTTCTCCAACTACCCCGGTCATGTACTAATTGTGGCCATGTTGTCCCTGCAAACTTCTTAATCTCATCCGCCCACCTAACTTTCTGCCGCCCTCTGGTACGCTTCCCTTCCCTTGGAATCCATTCGGTAACTCTTAATGACCATCGGTTATCTTCCCTCCTCATTACGTGTCCTGCCCACGCCCCATTTGCTTTTCTTGATTTCGACTAAGATATCATTAACTCGCGTTTGTTCCCTCATCCAATCTGCCCTTTTCTTATCCCTTAACGTTACACATATCATTCTTCTTTCCATAGCTCGTTGCGTCGTCCTCAATTTAAGTAGAACCCTTTTAGTAAGCCTCCAGGTTTCTGCCCCGTACGTGAGTACTGGTAAGCCAAAGCTGTTATAAACTTTTCTTTTGAGGGATAATGGTAACCTGCTGTTCACGATCTGAGAATGCCTGCCAAACGCACCCCAGCCCATTCTTATTCTTCTGATTATTTCAGTCTCATTATCTGGATCCGCAGTCACTACCTGTCCTAAGTAGATGGATTCCCTCACCACTTCCAGTGCCTCACTACTTGTCGTAAACTGCTGTTATCTTCCAAGACTGTTTAACATTACTTTAGTTTTCTGCAGATTAATTTTAGACCCACCCTTCGGCTTTGCCTCTCCAAGTCAGTGAGCATGCATTGCAGTGGGTGTCCTGAGTTACTAAGCAAGGCAATATCATCAGCGAATCGCAAGTTACTCAGGAATTCACCATTCACTCTTATCCCCAATTCTCCCCAATCCAGGTCTCTGAATATCTCCTGTAAACACGCTGTGAATAGCATTGGAGAGATCGTATCTCCCTGCCTGACGCCTTTCTTTATTGGGATTTTGCTGCTTTCTTTATGGAGGACTACGATGGCTGTGTAGCCACTATAGATATCTTTCAGTATTTTTACATACGGCTCGTCTACACCGTGATTCCGCAATGCCACCATGACTGCTGAGGTTTCGACTGAATCAAACGCTGTCTCGTAATGAATGCAAGCTATATATAAAGGTTGGTTATATTCCGCACATTTTTCTATCACCTGATTGATAGTGTGAATATGGTCTATTGTTGAGTACCCTTTACGGAATCCTGTCTGGTCCTTTGGTTGACAGAAGTCTAAGGTGTTCCTGAATCTATTTGCGATTACCTTAGCAAATAGTTTGTAGGCAACTGACAGGAAGCTGATCACTCTATAATTGTTCCAAGTCTTTGGCGTCCTCTTTCTTATGGATTAGGATTATGTTAGCGTTCTTCCAAGATTTCCGTACGCTCGAGGTCATGAGGCATTGCGTATAAAGGCTGGCCAGTTTCTCTAGAAGAATCTGCCTACCATCCTTCAACAAATCTCCTGTTACCTGATCCTTCCCAGCTGCCTTCCCCCTTTGCATAGTTCCCAAGGCTTTCTTTACTTCTTCCGGCGTTACCTGTGGGATTTCGAATTCCTCTAGACTATTCTCTCTTCCATTATCGTCGTGGCTGCCACGGGTACTGTATAAATCTCTATAGAACTCCTCAGCCACTTGAACTATCTCATCCATATTAGTAATGATATTGCCGGCTTTGTCCCTTAACGGATACATCTGATTCTTGCCAATTCCTAGTTTCTTCTTCACTACTTTGAGGCTTCCTTCGTTCCTGAGAGCATGTTCAATTCTATCCATATTATACTTCCTTCTATCAGCTGTCTTACGCGTGTTGATTAACTTCGAAAGTTCTGCTAGTTCTATTCTAGCTATAGGGTTAGAGGCTTTCATACATTGGCGTTTCTTGATCAGATCTTTCGTCTCCTGCGATCGTTTACTGGTATCCTGTTTAATGGAGTTACTAGCGACTTCTATTGCACACTCCTTAATGATGCCGACAAGATTGTCGTTCATTGCTTCAACACTAAGGTGCTCTTCCTGAGTTAAAGTCGAATGCCTCTTTTGTAGCTTGATCTGGAATTTCTCTATTTCCCTCTTACCGCTAACTCATTGATCGGCTTCTTATGTACCAGTTTCTTCCGTTCCCTCCTCAGGTCTAGGCTAATTCGAGTTCTTAGCATCCTATGGTCACTGCAGCGCACCTGGCTTAGCACGTCCACATCTTGTATGATGCCAGGGTTAGCGCAGAGTATGAAGTCGATTTCATTTCTAGTCTCGCCGTTCGGGCTCCTCCACGTCCACTTTCGGCTATCCCGCTTGCGGAAGAAGGTATTCATTATCCGCATATTACTCTGTTCCGCATACTCTACTAATACCCCCCCCCCTGCTATTCCTAGTTGCCTATGCCATGTTCCCCCACTGCCTAGTCTCCAGCCTGCTTCTTGCCTACCTTGGCATTGAAGTCGCCCATCAGTGTAGTGTATTTTGTTTTCACTCTACCCATCACCGATACTTATTCAGACGCATTTGCCACCATGTTCACAACCTCTTCCCTTCCACAATAAGGTTTCATTAAATTACAGTGGTAAATGATTCCTTTATTCCTTTTTCCGGGAACTTCTAGGGTGTAGTTAGACTCCGGTATCTTCCGGGTAACCATTACGGGTCCGTCCCACTGTACCTCAAGTTTGTTTTTTCGTGAAGGCCTTAGGATCATGACCCTGTCGCCTACCTTAAATGCTCGCCTACGCACACTCTGTCATAGTACGCCTTCGCGGCTTCCTAGGCCAATTTTAGGTTGTTTTTTTTTTCAACCAGTTCCCGTGAGACACTTAAGCGATCCAGCAATTTTAAAACGTAACTCACCACCGTCTGGCTTTCACCTGTTCCTTCCCACATTTCTATTAACATTTTGAGGGGGGAACGGATCGTCCGACCGTGCACCCACTCGGAAGGAGTGAACCCCGTTGCCTTATGTGGGACCGCTCTCAACGCGAACAGGGTTGCGGGTAAACAGTCCTCCCAGTCTGCTTTGTGTTCATGGCACAATGTACGTAACATTCTCTTAAGCACCGAGTGCATCTTCTCAACGCTGTTTGACTGTGGATGGTACTCAGAGCTGTGTATCAGCCGCATACCACAACTTTCAAGGAACGTAGCGGTTAAAACACTTGTAGATACTATCCCCTGGTCAGCCTGAATCTCTGCAGGAAAACCGATTCGCCCAAACGTGGGCAACGGAGCATCGACTATCTTGGTGGAGCTCAATTCCTTCGAGGGAATCGCTTCAGGAAACTTTGTCGTGGGACAGAGCACGGTCAAAAGGTACTTGCACCCTGATCGGATCGGCGGCAAAGGCCCGACTGTGTCAATCACCAGCCGGCGGAAGGGCTCCGGGATTAAGGGAACCAACTTTAAAGGTGCCTAGCGTTTATCTTCCGGCTTCCCAGCTCGCTGACACGCGTCCCAGGACCTTACCTAATTTTCCAAATCCTTAAAGCATGCTAGCCGGTAATATTCTAACAAGAGCGTCTCTTTCGTTTTGTTGATTCCTAGATGGCCCGCAAGCCATTTCCGTGACACAGTCAGGAGATCAGCCCGATACCTCTTCGGAATGATTAACTGAACGAGGATACGGCCCCTACGATCTCAGTAGTGCCTATACAGCAGTCCTCCCTTTCCGTGGATGGTAACGTTGCGCATGTAGTTATGCCCTCTTTCGGGTTGTAGTGCAAACGTGTCAGTCTGGTCCCTCTGTTGCTCCGCGCTGAGTGACTCCCTGTCCACCTGGGGAAGCCTGTCAAAGCCCCCAGAGGCAGGTGAAAGTACCGAGCTGCTCTCCCTTTCTGTTACTTCTACTGCTGACCATTCTTCGCTACGCGTGTTTTCTACGGGAATAATTTTAATTGGCACCTCTGCTGTCACACTGTTTTCTTTTTCCTCGGTTGTCCGAGGTTCTACTAGGGAATGCGTTTCCTCGCGTTATGCCACCGTTGCGCTGGGGTCCTCGGTCAGCTGAGCGGCGATTTTGTGCGCTCGCGAGCGGGTTAGTGCTTACACCCTTCCTTCTCCGAACTCTTGACCGCGCTCCGGTAACAAACGCTCCGAATAATGCCCCCTTAACACTTCCGGAAATCAACAGCGTACTCGCTACTGGCAAAAAAACAGCGCCAGGTCCGGACAGAGCACATTACACAATGCTCGCACAGCTATCTCCAAAAGCAGTTAAGACATTGCTCCGCTTTTTCAACATAATCTGCGAAACAGGAAAAATGCCGAATGAGTGGAAAAAAGTCATTTAATCCCGTTCTTGAAAGCTGGAAAGCATCCTACAACAGCTACCAGCTACCGACCTATAGCACTCACAAGCTGTCTTGCCAAGTCCTATGAATCCATTATAAACATCAGATTGGCATACGTCCTCGAAACTGATAACGTGCTCGATAATCGCCAGTGTGGGTACAAGAAACCGTGCTCTACAACAGATCATCTAGTTCGGCTAGAACACGAGATGCGAGCGGCCTTTCTACACAAGCAATACTGTCTCACAGGATTCTTTGATCTAGAAAAGGCGTACGACACAACATGGAGGTTTGGTATTTAAGGGACTTAGCGGATTTAGGGATCCGCGGCAGAATGCTTATATGTCTAGCTGATTTCATGTCCGATCGAACATTCCAAGTGCGTTTAGGAACGGTGCTGTCCCGCGTATTTATTCAAGAAAACGAAGTACCTCATGGATGCGTATTAAGCATAACGTTATTTGTGGCGAAAATGAACTCGCTCAATAATGTAATTCTATCCTCTGTAATGCATTCACTATGTGTGGATGATCTACAAGTGGCTTGTCGTGCATCCAACATGGCAACCTGCGAACGACAAATTCATATTACTTTAAACAAACTAACGCAGTGGGCATCTGAAAACGGCTTTCGCTTCTCAAGCGAAAAAACTATTAGTGTTGTCTTTACACAAAAAAGAAACCTACAATCAGATCCCATCCTTAAACGACAGGATGCCGCACTGTCCGTAAAACAAGCACAGGTTTCTGGGTGTTCTGTTTGATAAAAAGGTGAACTTTCTCGCGCACATAAATAGTATTAAAATCAAAGCGAACAATGCACTTAACATCCTAAAACTCCTCTCCCGGAAACGGTGGGGCTCTGACCGTAAATGCCTGCTACGCATCTACCGCACTTTGGTGCGTAGCATATTAGACTACGGTAGTATCACATAGGGTTCAGCCAGACTATCTTCCGTCCGACGACTTGATCCAATTCATAACCTAGGACTACGGCTGGCATGCGGTGCTTACAGAATATCACCTATCCAGAGCTTACATGTTGAATATGATGAGCCTCCTTTACAGCGTCGCAGAGCACTACTAACTTTATCCTACATACTCAGAATCCGATCCTCACCACAACGCATATACTACAACATCGTCACACAGTGCAGCTCACGCTTATATTAGACAAATAAACCAAACATGATTAGGCCGCTTATCCTGCGATACGAGGAATACTATCGGGATTATGACATCCCTCGGGAAGTTCTCCAGGTTGCCAGAACGTTTGCCCCCGTGATGTGATCTCATAGCGCTATGTGACTGGACACTAACACATTTAAAGAAGGGACACATCAAATGAACACATTATACAAGAATTCCGCGCTCTTCCAGACAAGTATATAAATTACGTGGAATTTTATACTGATGGCTCTAAAACGAAAAAAAAAACACGTGGGTGTGGGGGCCGTAACAGAAAATTAGGAAACAAGTATTCGACTACCTCAGCATGCCTCTGTCTACACAGCCGAAGTGTACGCAATATGGACGGCAGTTCAAAAGATCATTGCTGACAAACTTGAAAACACTATAACATACACAGATTCATTAAGCGTACTGAAGGCTCTACACATGAAATCCCAAAGTGAACCCTTGTTAGGCAATATTTTGAACGAATTATCGTGAAACAAATATGGCCGATCAATTAGGTTTTGCTGAGTACCAAGCCATGTTGGGGTACTGGGTAACGAAGCAGCGGATAGGTGCGCATCAGTGACAGCGTACAGAAACATTCAAAATACAGCACTTCCATATAAAGACAGTGTCAATGCGATTCGGAAGGCCTTGACGTCAAAATGGCAACGCGATTGGGACAATTGTTCAAGGAACATGCTACAACTAATTAAACCTGTAATTGGCGAGTGGAAATCATGCAGTCACCAGCAACGGTTTTACGAGGTGATCTTGTGTCGGCTTCGAATTGAACACACACATCTGACGCACAATTTCGTTCTCCGAAAAGAAAACCCGCCCACTTGCGAAAAATGCGATGAAGCTCTTACAGTCATGCACATCCTAATAACATGTCCACACATCGACACACTGAGAAGGAGGTTATTACACAGCCTGTATAATTTGCAGACTCCATTACACCCTGCCCTATTACTAGCAGATGACCCCCTATAGTGCCATCTGCTAACCTGTTCGACTTTTTAGAAAAAACTGGTTATTTACACCAACTATAATTTAATGCATATTTACCTGCTCTAACGTTCCGTTTTGTTTTGTCTTGTGACTGGCGCAGCATGGCCTTAGTTGCCTTTGTGCCATTAAACCCAAACTAACTAACCTTCAAGCAAGCACGGTTTGCTATATGTTGTGTACTACGAAGACAATTGAGCACTAGTGCACGCAAGGCTACATTTTCCATCAACTCACTGCTCGTACCCAGGTGGTCGAAATTTTCGGAGTCCTCCACTACGGCATGCCTCCTAATCAGAAATTGGTTTTCTCACGCAAAGCCCCATAATTTAATTTTTACTACTCTCGTATTGCACTATACGCTGAATAAATCATACATTCCAAGTCAGCATTAGGGCTAATTATCGTCAATCAAAACAAACACGGGAAGCTTCCCTTAATCGATTCGCGCAGTACGTGGGATCCGCATAATTTTTAGAAGGAATTTATATGCTTAATTATGGCGCTCATTAGTGCAGTATTTGCATTCGCAGTGAGCAAAGGCGGCTGTAGTGTCCACGGTAGAATTGATTTAAACGGCTTCAATCCCTTGGCCATTATATCATTGCCAACTTCTGTGAGATCGTAGTTGTCAAAATGGGATACAAGTGACAGGGAAATCAGGATGTTGATGAACGGCAAGAAGCTGAAGCTTGCACAGGATATCAGGAAAATAAAATTACTTTTTAGAGCAGCGTGGTAGGAGGCCATGATATATGGTTTCAAGGTCGATTGAAAATCCCCAAAAATATGAACAGAGGCTGAAAAAAAATGTGGGCATTGTGGGAAAGGTGAAACCGCTGGAAATATAAGGACAGCACTAGCTTAAATATGAATGTCCTAAAAATTAACAACCATAACTTTGACGGGGTGGCCAAATTTTGGGACAAATAAATTTGCTGTGGAAGCAGTTCAACTGAAACCCGATGGTGTGAAATAGGGCGAGAATGTCGGCAAGTGTCGAAGAGACGTCAAGTAGGTCCTCTGGCCGACGCCAGCGCCTGGCAGTTGTCACGCGACTGCACGTGTAAGCGAGATGCCTGGTCGTCAGTGCTTACAGGTTGAGTCGGGTGTGAAATTTGGGGCGCCGACTTCATCACATTAAATACAATACACTCTACGGTGTCATTCTTCAACAGCTCGTACCGATTTCCGCGCAATGAGGATGGGAACAAATTGTCTCACGTGCCGAATGTCACCTTCCTCGAACTGTTAACATTCCTTACCCGCCATAGTTGCTTAGTGGCTATGGTGTTCGGCTGCTAAGCACGAGGTCGCAAGATCGAGTCCCAGCCACGGCAGCTGTACTTCGGTAGGTGTGAAATGCGAAAATGCCCTTGTACTTAGGTTTAGGCGCACGTTAAAGAACCCCAAGTGGTCGAAATTATTCCGGAATCCCCCACTACGGCGTGCCTCATAATGAGATCGTGGTTTTGGCACGTAAAACCCCACAATTTATTATTTAACATGCCTTAATAATGATTTCCTTGTCACTTGCACAATTCTTGACTACAAGTAATTGTCAGGAGTTGTGTGCGAGGTATTTGGGTATATGGGTAGCCTTTATGGCGCTCGATATCTGCTAGTCTACATTACGGCTATATTATAAAAGCGGAATGGCAACATAGTATACAATATGGAGAATAGACAAATCCTTCATATATTACTGGACAAGAATTTTTAATAGCGGTCTTCCTTTACGCACGTGGATAAACGTGACAGGAGACTACTTTGGGAACTAACTGCAAGTACAATGCATGCCATACGCAAAGGTGTACCTGGCCCGGTGGCCAGTAAATGTGACGTAATATTGCGAGCAGCTTCGGCCATAGCATGCTAACGGACGACGACACAGAGACAGTTTGCACCATCCTTGTGTCGTACCTTTTGGCTCTAAGTGCAAAACCAACATATCCATGTATATAGCTTAATGCTTAAGCACATATCCATTTGTAGCTGCTGAGGTCGCACATTAGTGCGGATAGAAGTCACTAGGGAAATAATTCGCGGCACCTTAACGAATTCAATAGGTCAAAATTAAAAGCCGTCCACGACCGCGTCTCTCGCAGACGCTGTGCGATGTTCGGACGTTAAGAATGTGGGCCGACTGAAGAAAGGTTTCCACGGAGTACTTGTGACGATTGCCCTAGCTTGTTTACTCCGTAGCATCAAAAAGAAATAAAAGGAAAACAACCGTACGAAAAGTCCTGACTCAGTCAACGCTCGTCGCGACTAAACGCTCTTAGGATGGTACGTCATTTTCAGCCGAGGAGTGGCTACGCTTCATCAAGAAGACTGATAACGCCGGCGGGATAAGCATTGTGGCGAAGTTCAATGCGCAGGGATAGCTTCTAAATGTTTTTTTGTTTCGTTGACGTCATCACTGCGTCACCACGGGAAGCTTGAAAAGGTTAAGGTCAGTACGCCACGTGGTGGCATTCACGCGAACTAAACCCTCGTGTCCAGAAAGGCTGGATACGATAATGATGTAATACATGCCAGTTGAATTGTTTTCCTCAATACGTTATGTTTGCGATGGCTGTACTGAAAATTAGTCAGGCTGAAGCGCTTCATTAAGTTTGCTGGAAGACCATTCATTAAAAAAAAGATACGTGCAGAATAAAGAAAATACAGGTGCATATTGGCACAGTCGCCGTCAAAAACATACGAAGCGAGGTACTGCGATTAAGTTCATTTTCAACGCAACTAGGCTCGCAGCCGGTAAAATTATGCAGAACCGTTGGTTACTCTAGACGAAATAGAGAGAAATATAGACCATTCTTTTTTTTTTAGATTGCGCACTCTGTAAGCTTTCGATGCTGGCTATACGTTCGGAAGGTGAGCTGTTTTTTGGCCTACACTGGATGGCAAGCCCTGAGCTCTTGGTGATAGAATATTGGAGGGTAGAATGGCAGAACTTAACCAAGATCAGGCGACTTCACCACCCAAATCCAGCAATAGACGCTCAGGATGTTTTTTGCTTAGTGACACTGATGATGAATGAATACTCAGATGTAAACGAATCTTACGGTCCGATAATGTACAGAGTCGTGTGTACTGCATAGGTTCTGTATCGCTGAAGACTCCATACTAACACGGTACTGCGCATTCCTATTCAATCTTGGCCTGTCTTGCGCCCACCTGTATTACACCTACCCGTATTACACCTACCGAGGAGGAGGAAAAACTTTATTTTCATGAAATCGAATTACGTTAATCACTGGGTTATTTCTCCTGCCAGGTAGCGTGAGGTGGCCGTAAACCCCTGACTTTCGGCGATCTCCATCGCCCAGTTGACGATCCGCAGCTGGACTGCGGGATCCGAGCTGGACATCTCTACCTCCCAGTCCGAAGTGTTAAGTTGGAATTCAGCCCTAGGCTTTAGCCCGGGACAGTTACTCAATAAATGTGTCAGGTCCGCCTTATGGGCGTCGAAATTTTTTCATTTAGGTGAGAAGCAGCCCGCATATATTAGTGAGTACTTCAACGGGTCGGCAAATGAGCTAGTCTGCAACTGTCTCCAGGCAGCCTGTTGCAGTTTATTTATGTGGAGGGGGATATGTTTTTCTACATTAGCGTAGTGCATAGAATTTTGGTGGAACGTCCCCATACGATCCCTCGCTGAACCCTAGTCGAGGTCACCCACCACCCGGCTGACGAAACCTCGGGCATAATTGTGGGCAGCCCCATTTCCTGAGAGCGAGGAATGTGCAGGAACCCAGATAATTTGAGTCTGGCGATCAGGTTGTGGATATTTCTTAAGGATTTGCAGGGCGAGTTTGTGGATTTCGCCACTGGCAAAGTTTCTAACTGCAGTTTTAGAATCGCTAAAATGATTCTCGCTGTAGTGCCACTGATACCCAGATCTATAGCTACCTCTCCTGCTTCCTCTGCATGTATGCAACTAACTGTTGCTGCAAAGTCGGCTTGGCCTTGATTGTTGATTATACTTCTAGAGAAGGCATCTCGACTTGGGTATTCTACAACGTCGACGTGGACTGTATCCTGCAGGTCTGGGTAGTGTTTATGTAGAGCTTTCTGTCCTTCGGCCTTCTGTCTATGATGTTCAGCATGCATGTTTTTTGGTATGGGGTCTATCCTATATTTCTGTGGTATATTAGTGGAAGTTTACATATGCAGGCGTGTGTGTATCCATATGAGATCCTCAGATCCTCCAGTATGCGTCTTCCTACTTCAGTTTTGGATAGCCTCTCCAGCTGGGCTAGTTTGTGTGCCTCGACTAGCTCCTTTAGGGTATTGCGGATTCCCAGTTTTAGGAACTTTTCATTAGCCGTGTATCTAGGGAGGTGAGGGACGATTTGTATGATTGTATAATTAGGCAGATTTGCTTCTTTTCAGCTGGGTAAGGGTACAGGTAATACTGGTGTCACACATACACTTCTGATCGCGGTCGGGGCCGATCCGGATGGGATTTCTTGATCGCTATCAACAATGCTCACTGCTCCACTGTTCTAACGATCCGGATGGAATTATCGTCTGCTGATCGTCAACTATCTGGCTCAGGAAAAAGGCTTGGACAAGTTGCTTGAGATACGCTTCCTTCATGCCTTTATGTTTGGTTGCTATTCGCCTAATTTCCCGGTTTGTTTGGCTAACGCATCCTATGATTTTGTTCAGGGTGACTGTATTCTTTTCGTTGTTTTGTACGTGCACCCCCAGGATTCTAAGGGTCTGCACTTGTACGTATGTGCCATCTACCATCACCTTGATATCCGGGCGAGGTGTTTTTGCTTGTGCTTGAACCTTTATAATCAAAGTTGTGACTTTTGGGAGGAGCATGAGAGAGCTATTTGACTCTCCTGCTCCTGCTTCTAGTGTTCCCTCTATCTCAGTATCGCTTCCGATATTAGACCAGAGCGTGATGTCGTCAGCGTATGTTGATTGTCTTAAACTAGCGATTCTGCTAAGTGTGGTCGCTAGCGGTATAAGACAGATGTTAAACCGGCAAGGGGATAGTACTGAGCCCTGTGATGTTCCTTTGCTGCCAAGTTGCAATGTACAAAATGCGATGGAGCCTAACTGGAGTTCGGAAGTCGTCGGAGAGGAAGTCTTTGATGTACTCGTAAGTGTTGTGTCCGACATATAGTTCCTCCAATGCAAGCATGATTGCTTCATGCTTAATGTTGTCAAATGATTTGGTTAGATCTATAGCTAGGGCAGCTGTAGTTCTTTTCCAGTGAATAAGATGTAAAACCTCTTTTATTCGCATGATGTCTTGTGTTGATAGATTTGTTCTGAAGCCTATCATAGTGTGCGGGAACTAATTTCTGTCATCCACGTGGCTCAGCAGGCTGCTTAGAATTACGTGCTCTAATACTTTGCCTAAGCAGTAGGTGAGAGATATGGGTTTGAGGTTCTGCAAGTAAAGCTTCTTTCCCGGTTTCGGGATCAAGACGATCTTTGCATGACTGCAGAATGAGGGGACTTCAACTCTTTCCAAAGATTCGTTAAAGTGTTTAGTAATGGCTTCGATCGAGGTATCATCTGAGTTTCTTAGTTATTTGTTTAACCCTGCCCGCGCATGGAGTTGAAGAGGTACTGAACCTTTGAAGTGCAGCTCGCACTCCTGACTCTTGGATCTGCTCGTCCAGTTTGTTGACCGGTGTTCCTGAGTAGCTCGGCAGAGATACTTTGTTTGCTGTGTCTACGTATCTGTCCGAGTTCCTCGGCGAGTTATTTATCCATGAGTGCTTGATTAGGCACAAGTCTAATGATGTTTTTACCGTGCGCTAGTTTGCTGTTCTCCAGATCCAGCAGGTGTCTCAGGAGGTAGCAAGTATCTTTGAGGCCAAGTTAGCCGCTCATTCGGTCGCAGACTTGGCGCCATTGTTGTCTGGCAAGCTGTTGTGCATTATCTTTTCTCTTTGTGCATTAAAATTGCAAAGCTATCCAATGGCCGATTGAGTTTCTGCGTATGCCACCTTCTCTGCAGACTGTCGTATGCTTCCCACATATATGTAGCAGCCGACTGTCCACGGATTGTGGTGTCTCAGAGGATGGGATTGATTTGTTTACTGTTTTAACATCATTGATCAGATTTTTGACCCATTCCTCTAGGTCGCTCATCTCATTCTCTGAGTTGTCTGATTTTGTCCCAGTCCGTAATTTGTACTGGTTTCCTGCCTCTACCTTTGAGGTTTTTTAGTTACAGTGGCTGTTTGCTTGAAATCAGGGGTACAATCAGGACTCGATGGGAACCAAAGGTCACTGGGTCGCCCCGCATTGGGCGCTCACGGGAAGACTACAAATGAAGCTGTGCAGGGTGATATGGGCTGGACTAGTTTCGAAGTGAGGAAAGCTCGCAGTAAAATTAATTATGAAGAACGACTGAGAAATATGGAAGAAAGTAAATGGCGCGGGAGTGTGTTCAGGTATTTGTACACGAAAAACATTGATTCACGGTGGAGGAAAAGAACTGGGAAGCTTACCAGCAAGTATGCGGCCTGTGGCGTGGGTAACACAGCAACAAAGAACGTCAAACGGAAAGTAAGAGAGGCTGAAATAATCTCATGGGTGGCGGCAATGCAAAAGAAACCCGCCATGAGTAACTACTTAAGACGAAAAAAACAATCAGGGAAGAAGCGATTTATCATAACTCAAAGGGAAGCTCATTACTTTTCGAGGCGAGATCAAGATGCCTTAGAACACGCACCTATAAAGCGGAATATAAGAAGGAAGAAGCAGCATGTGCTTTCTGTGGTAAAGCTAGGGAAACGATGGAGCATGTTTTATTAGAATGTGAAGACATCTGCGCAGCGGTCGATTAATGCACCACTCGCCTCCTTGAAGCCCTTGGATTCATCGAGAGCAGGAGAAAAGTAAACATGTTCGCAATAGAGTTTAGTAAGAGGCGATTGAAATATTGGTGGAAGAAAAGTAGGGAAACGACAAGAAACGGAGACGTACAAAAGCAAAGTTCGCAATAGTGGATTAGAAAATTTGGTTGTGGGAGTTCATAGTCTTTTTCTTTCTTTTTCTCTTTTTTTAATCCTAGGCACAGGGCATTAGAGCTTGGTGGCGCAACCCACCGCCCCGTTCCAAAGGGGACGCTCATAACATCCATCCATCCATCCATCGATGGGCGCTCCCTCCACTCCAGCTGTTTTCCTCTAGTCTCCTCGGCTCTGACAAACATTGACGGATATCTCCCGGTCTGATCGACATTCATCCTTGAAGTTCAACGCCTGCAATACCACTGGCGGCGCTACTCGTTACGCCAGCGCTGTAGACGCCTGCTAGTTGCAGGGACATTGTGGCTGCTGCGCAGCCTCGCGCTTGCTGCGTCGCAACACGTTGCCGCCGTACTTAGATGGAAAACCGTCTAAGGAGGCCCAGCGCAAGGCTAAACGTTGCAATCGCTGTGAATGCTTCACCCTTCGGGCGAAACAGCAATGTTTTTATACTTCGTTTTTTTTTTGCAACTGCCAACAAAAATGTTGCTTTTGTCAATTTAATTTATTAAGTGTCTAATAAGTGAAGACACTTATTAAATAAGTGTCTTTTTTTTAAAAGCGAAAGCTTCACTGGCCGCGAACTTGCGATTTCGAAGTGGCCATGCTCTGAGGAGGCACATGACGTCACACCGCGTTCCTCGTCGTTGCGTTCGCCTCCGCTCCCTTCGCCAGCTGCGTCGCATGCCTGATAACATGTCGGAGGATTGAAAAGGAGAGCTCGTGTGCGCCGCAACCACAGTTGATGCAGCAGTATGGACGGCGTAGACAAGCAGGAGGAGGCCTGGAATCAACATCGGAACGAGATGAAGAGGAAAGGAATCGCCCAGAAAACAGACGAACAGCGTGCCGAAGGACTGGCTAAACGCCGCAACATAGCTAGACAACCAGACTAACCTGGACTTGCAATCAAGATTAACCAAGGCTAACCATGCTATACCTTAGCTTTCGCTACGTACATCCTGGCATAACCAAGCTAAGCCAGTGCCAATTTTTTTTAACTGGCATCATTGGAAACCTCGTTGAGCTCCCCAGACTAAATTATCTTTATGCTGAAATACATGCTAAAGCCTTAACGGTAAAGATGAGAAAAGTTATTTTCTCATCCAAACACAAACGTCCGGACTTTTTCCCGTAGTCAAGAAAGAGGTAATTCTAATCGTACTTCGTTCGCCCATATGGATCTGGACAAATATAATACGAGTGTGTAGTGCATGCAGTGCAAATTTCATGCAGTTGACGTGCGTTGAGGACGCATAATATTTAAGGTCCGCATGTTGATGAACCTTACTAAACCTCGTCGAAAAATTATCTACACATAGAAAACCAAACTGCTCAGTTTACCATATAACCACCGAATTGTGCTTCGCAAGAACTATGCGTGCGTGTTTTCAAATTCTTAAGCACCGCTTCGCGTGTTGTCTATACAATGACGTGCAAATCCATCGCACTGAGTTTCGGAACAATCGGTATATACGCCTTGAAACCAACGCATTTAAAAATTTGCGTTGTGCTCGCGCCTCATAAACAAGGGCATTATCAAGTTACCAGGAAACAGACTTTTTTTCTGTCTGCGTCGCACGGGCAAGGCAGACGCTAGCGGGTTCCGCATTCTCTTGGGTCATCACGCCATTCCCGAGTTTGATGGTGTACTTAAATGGCCGACAGCACGCGTTTCGTCCTTGCAATACGCTCTACCTAGTCACCATTGACCGTATACAGCACGCAATTTTCTGCGCACTAGGGCGCATCATATACGCACTCTGTTAACATATAGTTTTCAAACAAGTGAGAATCTTCCTGCGGAAGAAGTTTTATGTCGCCATATGCCTGCGCAGTAGCTGTCTTGCGCATTCTGGGGGAAGCGCGGCAACAAATTCACGACTTCCGCTTTGAGGTCCGTCTAGACGAAGCTTGGTGGCAAACTTTTTCCTTTGTTTCTTTGCGTGGTGTTCAGAACTGCTGCAATCGTTAGTTGTTTGTCTTGTTTTCTACGTCTCGCAAGCGCGTCGACATCTTGAATAGGGCTTCGAGTCATTACAAAAACAAAAAAAAATACTTTTGCAGCTTTCTGACCAACCGGCGCGATCTGAAATGTTTTATCGCATGCGGGTTTTAAAACCTTGCGAGACGAGAAGAACGTTATAATACTTTGCTCAGGCGCTTGTGCCAGCAAGGGGAGCGTTTCAACACTAAAAGCAGCTAGTTCCACGTACTTTATAGAACACGAGAAAGAGTGAGAAACAAAGGAGGAACCTCGAGGCTAAAGCCACACTGATATATATTGTTGCGCTAAAGCTCGAGGAAGAGCGGAGAAAGAGGAAAACGAAGTGCGCTTGTCATTGCAGCGGCTCGGTGTTGGCGCGGTACCTTTTCATCAATTTATTTTTAAATAAACGCACCCCATCGTAACAGTTTTGGTGGAGGTGCGGGGTGGTCGGACATACAAGAGATAGAAAGGACTGTAGCCGATAGTTTCATGCCTTAACAATGCATTAATAAAATTCACATCAGAATCCTCAACTGAGCGCATAAACTTTCTGGACACAACAATATACAATGACAATGGGACGCTAAAGACAACGCTGTATAGGAAACCTTTGGACAAACAACAGTACCTAGAATATACCAGCCACCATCCCAGACGTTGCAAACAAGGCATCTTTAAAGGCCAAGCCACGCGACTACGTCGCATTTGCGTTGGAAACCAAGACTACATAGATAGACTCGATCACCTTAAAGGAACCCTACCTAACGGGAACCACAGAAACAGTGACCTTCAAACAGCCTACACCGCTGCAACCAAACTTGATCGAGCCGAGGTCCTCAAGCACCGCCCGAGGATCACAAGAACAACAATGCCTCTTCTTACTACTAAATTCTCAAACGCACTCCCAAACGAGAATAACATCCTCAGTAAATACTACCCAATTCTCACCACCAACCAGAAACTTAATAAGATTTTGCCCGACCCTCCCAGAGTAGCCTACAGACGCAACACTAATTTTAACTATATTCTTGTGCATGCCAAACTAAGGACAAAGACGAAGTTGGGAACCGGTCCCTGTGGCTGCCCCAGGTGCTCTACATGGAAACATATTCAATCCACTACTACAGTAAAAGTACAGCGTCGAATTACGCACGCAAGGTAACTTCGGCTTTCAGCTGCACATCAAGCAACGTAGTCTACTGTCTAGAATGTGCCGCTTGTAGCAAACAATACATAGATGAGACTGGACAACAAATTCATACAAGGCTCAACTTGTGTCCGCGCGGACAACAAAACACAATTTACCTAAAGCAGTACCCAGCCACTTTAATGAACATGGTCATATATTTGACAAAGCAAGGCTCTATATACTACAAGCAAATTTCCGTTCCCCTCGAGAAAGGAAGTATACGGAATCATACCTCATACACAAGTTTAATTGCCTACACCGACGGGAATTAATTTGGCGCGCGGCAACTTCGAATCATTAAAAGCGGTAACTTAAATCTGAAATTCTCATATAATCAACCAAGACACAAAACACAAGCTGGTGTTTGTCACAAACCAAGACAAACACCAGCTAACCTTAATTCTTAACCTCACCTACTCTTCCATTTCGAAAAATAATTTTTTTCCTGCCTACTACTCAATTTAATATACTCTTTCAGGTTTTTACGTCTATATCAATTGTACGACCCCTTCTCCCTTGTACACTTGCCCCCGCCCGCTTCTGTGCTCATCACCCTCCTGTTTGTTATTCCAGTTTCGGTCCTCCCCTTCTCTCGTCCCTTCCTTTTTTCTTTTTATATATTTTTGAAACCCCCTCACCAACATATTGCGAAGTCAATATGCCTTTTTCTGCGCCTCAACCAAGAGTATCGCCATTTCTGGATGCCGCCGTAACGATACCTACGTTAAACGACTGGGGCAACGCCCCTTGAAAGACCATGCCGCTGCCTTTCAGTACGAGGTGTCTGCGCTGCCCATACATTGCACCGCAGACACCTCGTCGCCATCTTAACTATTTCAAGATTACTCGACGTATTGCTGCTATGCTACTCAAGTCACTCTTTCAACTCATCTTCTTTTTCTTTATTTTTTCTTTTGTGTTACTCGCGCACTGACCGCCTGACCGGCTCTTCTAATGCCACAAGAACATGCCGCCAACGATACCGCTGAATGCTTCCTAGCCTCTCGCATCCCCAACACGCTCCCAGGTCCCCGTCTTTCTTGAAATTTAGTTTTTCTCTTTCTTGTTCTTTCTCTCTCCCTTTTTTTCTGCCTTGGTGTCGCCCTGGCTTCCCCCTTTTTTTCCTTTTCTTTCTCTTCCTTTCTTTCTTTTCTTTTCCCCCGCGATCCCACTCTTCCGCTCTTGCCCCCCCGTCTTGGGAACGAAGCTCACAGGCGTCGGACGACAGCGCTCGTTTCCTCTGAAGTCTCTCTCTTTAAAACCAGCCGCCAGCGACAACACCCGCACGTGTCGTTCCTGCACTAACCCTTTAAAACCAACATTCCGAGGATGACGAGGCCGCTTTTGATGAAAATAGCTCCTCCTATCGAAACGTTGGCCAGCCTTTCTGAGGCACCTTATCCCTGTTCACAAACTTTATGCCACAGTGTGCTATTCCATCTGTCAGCCCCTTTCTTGTTTTTAGACTTTCATGCTTTGCAGTGTTGTAGGCGTATGTGATAAAAGGCAAGATATACCCGACTTTTGTGCCTGGAATCAACGTACATCGAAAGCATGTTGGTCAAAGTTCTGTTAGTGCGCACGACGAGACCATTTGTCTGCGGGCGATACGGGGTCGCGTGGCGAAACTGACAAGCACAGAGAGGCAACGGCTCTTCGACTACATCGGCCACGAACTGGCAACCACGATGGCTCACAATAACACGAGGGGGTCCATGACGCAGTATAACGGAGGACAGTAGGAAGCTCGAAACCTCAAGAGCCGTGGCCGTTGGCATCGCTGCGGTTTCAGCATAACGCGTCAGATGGTCAACGCAGACTATAATCCAACGGTTGTCCTTTGTTGAGTGCGGGAATGGGCCGAGAAGGTGCACTCCAACCATTTCGAAAGGACATGATGGTGGCGCCACAGAGTGAAGGAGCCCGACCGGAGCAGTATTAGGCTGCTTGAATTACTCGCACTTGTTACAACTGGCCACATACTTTTCTATATACCGTCGCATAATACTCCAGTAGAATCGGCCCTGAATGCGGTGGTAGGTTCTGGTGAAACCTAGGTGCCCAGCGGTCGAATCCTCGTGCACAGCACGGAGCACGTGGGTTCTCAAATTCTTGGGGACCACTAAGAGGAGGTGGGCGCCATCAGCCGCATAATTGTTCTTGTAGAGCAGGCTATCTTGGGTGAGAAAGCCATTTTTACCTTTTGGTTGAGCAGTTGAGGCGAAGAGGGCATCCAGGCTGCGGTCGTCACGCTGCTCTTCCCGGAAAGTGGCCAGGTCGGGAAAAAGAATGTCGTTCATAGCGGCCAGAAACTAATCGAAATTGTTGGCGTCACATGCACTTGCTGGTAGAAGGAGCCTCGAAAGATAGTCGGCGTCCGCATGATGTCGGCCACTCTTGTAACGGACTGCAAAGTCAAATTCCTGCAAACGTAGCGCCCATCGAGCAAGGCGGCCAGACGAGTCGCGGAGACCAACCAATCAACATAGTGAATGGTGGTCAGTAACGATCGTGAAGCGGCGCCCGTAGAGATAAGGGATGAACCTCTGGACTGCAAAGCCGACAGCGAGACACTCTTGCTCAGTGACGGTGTAATTCTGTTCGGCCTTGCTCAACGAACGCCTGGCATAGGCAATGGCATGCTCGGCGTCACCAAAACGCTGGACGAGTACGGCACCGAGGCCGATTCCACTCGCGTCAATGTGCAATTCTGTTGTGGCAGAGGGGTCAAAATGGCGAAGTATGGGTCCGGAAGAGAGCAGGAACTTCAGTTGATGAAACGAGGAGTCGCAATTTGCTGTCCAGGTGATAGGATTATCCTTGCGCAGCAATGAAGTCAGAGGGGAGGCAGTATCGGCAAAGTTGGGCACAAAACGTCTGAAGTACGAGCAAAGACCCAAGAAGCTCATCAGCTCGCTTTGCGACTGCGGTTGTTTGAAGCCGCCAACTGCAGCCACCTTCTGTGGCTCTGATCGAACCGCCTGCTTGTCCATATGTCCAAGTGCTAGCGCCTCTCGTTGACCAAATGACATTTCTTGGAGTTGAGGGTAAGGGCAGCTTGTTCCAGGCACGTCAGAACAACGTCCAGTCGATAGTTGTGCTCTGCAAAAGTGCTGCTAAAAATGACGACGTCGTCTAGATAACACAAACAAACCTCCCATTTCCGGCCGCGCAGTACCATGTCCAAATACCTTCCAAATGTTGCAGGCGCGTTGAGCAAACCGAACGGTATGACGTTGAATTCAAACAAGCCATCTGGTGTCCCAAAAGCGGTTTTCTCTTTGTCAGCTGAATGCATTGGTATCTGCCAGTAGCCCGATCAGAAGTGTACAGATGAAAAGTAGGATGTGGAATGAAGGCAGTTGATAACCTCATCGATCCGGAGTAGTCGATACACGTCCTTTTTCGTCACAGAATTGAGACGCCGGTAGTCGACACAAAACCTCCAGGACCCATCTTTCTTTTTCACGAGGATAACTGGCGCCGCCCAAGGGCTAGAGGAATCTTGGATGACGCACTTGACTAGCATGTCGTCGACCTGTAGAGCGATGATCTTGCGCTATGACGCGGACACGCGGTAAGGCCTGATGGGATGCGCAGACCCTGTGTCGATCCTGTGGCGAGCCTGCGTAGTTGGAACGCGAACTTTGCTAGCGTTCTGCGCTGTAATAACCGATGTGGACGCAGCAGCAGCTTTTGCAAGATTCCTTTATTGCACAAAAAACAAGGGTTTATGTAGGCACGATGTATCGCTTATCGGCACACGTGCGACGGGTTTAACACGGAAGACATGCGCACAAGATAGCCAACTGAGTCACGTCGCTCTGTTATCACATGCGCGAAATCAAATAATCACGCATGCTTACTAAGGACGCTGACCAGGGCTTGACGCTTCTCTGAAGACAGTGACTGGTTGGTCGTTTTAAAAAAAGGCGACGAGTCTTCAAGGACACCGTAGTCAGCCCCGCACTCTCGGGATTCGTAAGACGTGTCATCAGTTAAAGCGCCTATCCCGAGACTGTTAGCCACTTCAAAAGAGGCAAGTCGCATACCGTTGGGTAGCACAACAGACTGGGAGGCTAAATTTGACACCCACATTGTAGTTGTTCCACAGGCCACACAGAGGACGCGTGGAGGTACGAGCACACTTTTCTTCATAGTCAAAGAAGGCACAGGCTCAACAATTGCATCAAATGTATCGGCGTCGACAACGCAAGCCGCAACTCGAGCTCTGGATAAGGAATGTGCCTGTAAGACAGCATCTTCAATAACGGCGAGAGCAAGTGAACAGGTAGCAGGTTGGTCGGCAAGATGTTACGGTTGGCGTGTAACACCCCGGGCAAAAAGGATGCTCAACCACCAGGCCTCATGGAAATGAAGTGTGGATTCCTAATTTGCTGTGGTTGTCTCGAGTGGTTACCTGTCTGGCAGGTGCACTGCAGTACTTACAGGTTCCTTCGTGTGTGTGCATGCCTAAGCGAAATGAAGAATGGATTCCTAATTTTCTATGGTTGTCTCGAGTGGATGCCGGTCTGGCGGACGCCCTGCAGTATTCGCAGGCCCCTTTGTGTGTGTGCATGAAAACCCTTTCCGCAAACTGTCAACTGGGAGAATGGGTCCGCCGCCCTTCCACAACCACACGGTCTTTCCGCGAACAAGCGATGCGCGAAAGGGAAGGGATCAGCTGCCTACGATCCCCAGGACCCACGGGATGCTGTCGGTGGAGGCACGCTCGTGAAGACGTCAACTGCGAGAATAGATCAGCCACCCATACACAACCAAACGCCCTTTCCGCCAACCAACGACGCGTAAAAGAGAAAGGATCAGCTGCCTACGATCCCCAGGACCCGCGGGTTGCCACTAGCGGAGGCAAGCTGGGGAAAATATCGTCCTTGGAAAGTAGGTGCCGCCGCCAAGCACCGTGGGATTCAGTGCATGTCACGTGGCGTTGACGTGAGCAAGATCCCGCCTACAATTTCAGTGGGCCTATTTAAAGGGCCCCGCAATATACTTTTTCAGTTCATTCTCCTCATCCTTCACCAACCATTGAATAAACCGTGCAAGTTTCACACTAGAAGTCGTCTCGTCCCTGCCTGATCGCCATGGTCTACCGGACGCCTACAACCTACTGGCTACGCCATGCTACCCAATAGAAACGCCGGTCGAGCTGCGAGAAACGGCGTCACAACAACTGTCGGCAGTAGTAGGGTACGCTACCCTGGAGAACGCAACAAAGAGGAGACAGGAAAAGCTCGCCGGTACCACAGTCAACAGTGGCACCGCACTGTTGTAGGAAATCGAGGCCAAGAATTGCGTTGTGAGTGCATTGAGCCAGCACTGCAAATTCGGCTTGATACACGCTATCGGAGAAATAAACGTTCGCGGTGCACGCTCCAATAGGTCGATAGCTCAATAGCTCACCTCCATTGGTCGCGCCGTCTAATTTTCCGGCGGCGGTGACGTAAGACGTCGTCGTGGAGATTCAGACCTGTGCTGGCCTGAAGGCGGTGGCGTCAAGCTTCGCACAGAAGCTGGTGAGTCGCAACGGTAATTCTCCTGGTGGTTTCTCCTGCTATCGGAGTCACTAGACCAACGTGTCCCGTGTCCGTGCCGATTGCTACGCCGATAAAAAGTACGCGGTCACTCATGGAACGGTGGTGACGTGCGACGGTGATGAGGACAAAATCTGGCGACATGATCGCGAATACCGCATTGGAAACAGATGGGGCGCTCACGGGACGCGCTGAAATTGTCCGTAGCAGGATAACTGGCACGGCCGTCCCACTCTTGAGAAACTGCAGGTGGTCTGGGTTAGCAACAGTCGTGGAACTAATAATTGGGATGCGCGTTCATAGTAGGGTTTGGCGCTCTTGAACGAGGAGCGAAGTTGTAGGCGTCTACGGAGGCGGCATTGATGGACGTCTCACGAAAGTCGCAGTGATAAAAGGGCTGTCGAGCCTGCAGAGTCGAGAGGGACGCCGTCTCACGTCGGTCAAGCTCTTAGCGCACCACTTGCCTAATAACTGACGCAAGGTCGGATGGAGCTGGGACCACGTCAACACTTGCGACTTTAGTTACGTTTGGCAGGCGGCCGAACTTGGGTGTTATACGCCGAGCTTTCAAGGCTTCAAATGTACGGCAGTGCCGAATGACGTCACTTACGGAATCCAGACTGTCTTTTCCGATGAGGAACTGGTACACGTCCTCGGCGATTCCTTTTAAAAGATGACCAACTTTGTCCTCGTCTGTCATTTGAGTGTCCAGGGCCTTGCGCAACTTCAACACTTCCTCGATGTACGTCGTGCAAGTTTCGCCGAGAACTTGGGCTCGTAGCATTAGGTTTGCTCTGCACGCTTCTTTTTAGCTGCCGGATCTCCGAAGCACTTCCTGATTTCGTTTACGAACTTTTCCCACGTCGTCAAGCTTTCTTCGTGGTTTTCAAACCACACAGACGTGGTTCCCTTGAGGAAGAAGGCAACGTTGCTTAGCTGGGCGGTGGCATTCCACCCATTGAACCGACTTGCGCTTTGGTAAAAGCGAAGCCATCGGTCCACGTCTTCGCCGGCTTTTACGGCGAAGGTTCAGGGTTCGATGTAGGGCTGCCATGGGTAGCTGAAAGAAGGTGGCGGGTTGTTACCGTCGGGAGCCACCTGTGGTGGCAGACCGGCAATTCGGCGACTTCGGCGAAGCTCCGCGGATTGCGTTTCTGCGGGCGGTTCGTCGTCGTTCTTCGGGAGCGTCATTGTTTTACCCCGCACCGTCCACCAAAACTATTACGATGGGGCTACGATTTCGACGCCACTTCGCAAGCGCGGCCTGTGCAATAAGTTTCTGGCTCGTTACACCGGGCCTTTCCTCATTACCAATCGCCTAAGCGATGTGACCTATTAGATTGCTCGTCTCGTTGCAAATTGCTACCGGTCTAAGAAGACGCCGCTTGCTCAAGTCGCCCGCGTGAAACGCTGTCATCCCCGTAATTCCGAGTGGACGTAACATTTACTTGCCCAGTGGGCTTTGTCTGCGAAGGGGGGAGTGTTACGCTAAAGCTACAGGGAGAATGGAGGAAGAGGAGAACGAAGTACGTGCTTCTTTTCAGGGGCTCGGCGTCAGCGCGGCCCCTTTTCATCAATTCATCTTTAAATAAACGCACCCCATTGTAACAATATATTTTAAAGGCTAGATCGGCAGCAGCGTCATTTAAACGTTGAAAGTGATGCACTGCACATATTTTCCGATTTCCTTTCGCATTTATTTGTTTATTTCATTGTGTCACCATTAATCGCCAGAAAATAAGTGCGGACTTGTCAAAAACTGCATCCTGCGGATTGGGAAGAATTGGGGATAAGAGTTAATGTAGAATACCTTGGCAGCGTGCGATTCGCTGATGATATTGCCTTGCTTAGTAATTCAGGGGACCAATCGCAATGCATGCTCACTGACCTGGAGAGGCAAAGCAGAAGGGTGGGTGCAAAAATTAATCTGCAGAAAACTAAAGTAATGCCTAACACTCTCGGAAGAAAACAGCAGTTTACGATAGGTATAGCGAGGCACTGAAAGTGGTAAGGGAATACATCTACTTAGGGCAGGTAGTGACCGCGGATCCGGATCATGAGACTGAAATAATCAGAAGAATAAGAACGGGCTGCGGTGCGTTTGGCAGGCATTCTCAGATCATGAACAGCAGGTTGCCATTATCCCTCAAGCGAAAAGTGTATAACAGCTGTGTGTTACCAGTATTCACGTACGGGGCAGAAACCTGGAGGCTTACGAAAAGGGTTCTACTTAAATTGAGGAAGATGTAGCGAGCTATGGAAAGAATGATGGACGTAACGTTAAGGGACAAGAAAAGAGCATATTGGGTGAGGTAACAAACGCGAGTTAATGACATCTTAGTTGAAATGAAGACAAAGAAATGGGGGGGGGGCATAGGCAGGACATGTAATGAGGAGGGAAGATAACCGATGGTCATTAAGGGTTACGGACTGGATTCCAAGAGAAGGGAAGCATAGCAGGGGGCGGCAGAAAGTTAGGTGGGCGGATGAGATTAAGAAGTTTGCAGGGACAACATGGCCACAATTATTACATGAACGGGGTAGTTGGAGAAGTATGGGAGAGGCTTTGCCCTGCAGTAGGCGTAACCAGGCTGATGATGATGATGATGAGGAGGACAATTGCGCCTCTTTGGTACACTTTCTTGGCAGCCACGCACTTGGGGCTCATCACGTCAGTTGACAAGACTGCTTTGGCTCTCATAAGCGAATTGGACACACAATGTTCATTCTCCTACATGCACCCAAAATTCCGCGCAAATGTTCTTTGGTAAATGGTAAAATTTACGCGCCATTATCTTCTTTCTTATCATGTAGTAAAAATGCCCTCTTTATTTAGGTTGCTAATGAAAATACCCGTGAAAATATTCTTTTTTTTTTCACTACAGCAAACGCCATCACCAACCATGACCCAGTCGCATCTTGAACGTTGCCAATCTTTGACAGTCTTTGACAAGTTAACTTACCGATAATGAAATTCTGAGAAGTGTTGGAACCATTCAGGCTGTGTGACAAATACCTGATCAGTTCACATTTCCATGCACCTTGTCTTGTCACTGCATTTTAAACCAACAGTCTGGCCAGAAGAAGAAAAAATCCGGCCTTGACTTGGTATACTCGGCGAAGAGCTTATTAGAAAACATTTAGAAAGCCCTGAGCAACGTTGTTCTTTTTTTCTGTCACGTAAACCAACTTCGACGCACGAGCGACTGCAGCACCGGTTTGCAGTGGTGGTCCTTCTGTGCAATATCGCGTCATTGAAGACAGCCAGAGTTTAGTCGGCATGGATGGCCAAATAGTGTCAGTAGTGAAAATGATCAACTTGACTGCTGCGAACAGGGGAAAGAATATGGTTCCATTTAACACTTCGTCATGTGCACAAGGTCTACGCAGCAGCTACTAGCTTTGATATATATATATATATATATATATGTACCCTCCTTTTTTTCACCGCTAGCTGGTAGCTCGGGCTAGACGTCTGGATGCAAATTCGAGCGATGCACCGGAATTTGATGCACCTAAAAGTCAACTCAACAATCTAAACACTTCAAGCATTCTATAGTTCCCCCTCCCCTCCCTTTTTTATGTTCCTAAATGCATAACGCATTTCTTCATTCCTGGCTCACAATTGATCGAATTTTGCCAAGTGACATTGCGCTCACCGAACGAGAATTTGTGAAATATGCAAGCATTACCAGAACTACATATGCATTAAGGACATGAGACGCCTATCTGTCCCAGACACCCGCCGTGGTTGCTCAGTGGCTATGGTGTTGGGCTGCTGAGCACGAGGTCGCGGGATCGAATCCCGGCCACGGCGGCCGCATTTCGATGGGGGCGAAATGCGAAAACACCCGTGTGCTTAGATTTAGGTGCACGTTAAAGAACCCTAGGTGGTCAAAATTTCCGGAGTCCTCCACTACGGCGTGGCTCATAATCAGAAAGTGGTTTTGGCACGTAAAACCCCAAATATTATATCTGTCCCAGACGATGCAGTTGAGGCTCGTTGCAACCACACACTGATAGCTAGTTTCTTTTTCGGTTCAATGTTCCGCGCTCGGAACTCTCCTGTCGTGAAGGGACGCCCGCTTCCGCTCTCACTCGACGTTGTTAGATACGAGACCTTTTCCTGAGCCTCCTTCAAGTTCACCAGACCACATGGAATCCCGCCACAGCTAATTGAGGAGCGCAGAAGCACGTATACCATATTCCCGAGGTGCGGCAAGTGCAAGCAAGCTGGCGGCCCCACCTCGTGCGCCGCATCTGGAGCTATTCGCTGCTTGACTCTTCCTGAAAGTGAAGCGAGAGCCTGGCACTGTTGCAGGTAACGTGGGTCCAAGAGGCAAGACGGTTGTAATGCACCGTGAAGCCCTCGCAGCAATCCCCCCCCCCGTCCGCCTTTGTCACGGTAGTTGCAGACCGGGAAGGCAAGACCGCAGAGAGAAGTAAGCACTCGGACAATTGGGGACCAAGGAGCGACCCTCTCCGCCGGGTGTGACACAATCGCACGGGCGCCTACCATTGGCCGAAAATGACGACACCTGAGCGGGCTCGCCGATTGGCTGAAAATGGCGTCACCTTAGCGGGCTCGCCGATTGGCCGAACGTGACGTGACTTCGAGACACCGAAGAATTTAAAAGCCAGAGACCGAGAGCATTCCTAGAGCATTCCTTCATTCATCTCTTTCGAGCTTCTTGCCACGGGCCGCAACGTCCGAGTTGCTGCCGGCCGTAATGACTCTATGACTGTTAAAGGGAAGCTGAAGAGTCTGACGAATTCAATAAGACGCTCATATACGGATGCGGGAACCTTATAAACCATGTAGGTAAAATTTGGGTTTTTTTTTCAATTAGGAGCGACGTAATCGTCGGTTAAAATTGCGCTGTAGCTCCGCCCCCCGTCGAATGCCGCGCGCTGCTGCTGACGCTGACTATGCGAGCGGAGACCGGAAACCGCGGTGTTGTGACGTCAACTCCAAGGTCGATTCAAATAGGTCGCGAAGCTTCGGGCGAAAAGCGGTTCAGTACAGATTGTCACCGACATCAGCATGGGGGGTTATGGGAGCAGCGATTGAAGCGCGACTAGGTTTGGAGGGAACAAACATTGGGAAAGAAAAACGCGTTTTTTAATTCAAACGAGACACAGTTAGATTCATTCAACGAAAATAAAGTTCCTAGTCAATTTTATATATTCGTGACGAGTTAACAAAATGCAAGTTTAATTTTATTATTATTAATAAATGAATTTCTTTTCAGCGCCCATCGCTACAGGGTGCGTTGACGCCACTATCACTCGCAATGCAATGCATGTCTTGAAATGGGCAGAAAGGCGCACTCGTATCACCTGTTGAAATACGCCCCCCTCACAGTTTGTGCTTTCTTGCTTGTCGAAGTTTGTCTGAATTTTGTGACGCGGGTAGCTTCATTGCTTCTTAATCTGTTCAGTCAAAAGTAGTGAGTTACGACCGCCAGATAATTGTGTAGTTGTTTTCGTGCGACTGCGCTGCCCGACGGGCTTGGCATCCAGCAATAGGATCAGCACTCTACACCTAAAGCTTTCGTCGGCCTCCAAAAAAAGTATGTTCTGTGCAGGGATGCGATTTCGACAACCGTACGGCTGGCCTTTTCCTGCATCGCTTTCCACGCTGAAAACTCGAAACGCCCATCAAGTCGAATGGCGGGGCATTTGAATATATAGCTCCAAAGGAAGAACAACAAAACAAATTTCGCGCCTTCGAAAACAAAATGACGTCACTTCTGCCTTTAACGGACATGGCGTCACATTATTTTTTCTTCCGCCGGAAGTGTTCCCACCACATACAGATGGCGCTAAGCCCCATGGACCGCCGATGGACCGCGATGTTTTGAACGTATGGGCTCCTATGGAAGCTTCGCTACCAGGTATATTTACCTTGTCAACTCTAGTGTTTTGTTCCTTCGCAGCCTGCGCGACCGTGCCGGACCGTGCTTGTTTCTGCGTGCGTGCCATCGTAATCTGCTTCGATCGACCCTGCATTCCTTTGGTGCGTCTGCGTGTATGTAGAGTGGTAGTCAACGTGCGCAGCATCAACTGAAGTGGTGGGCCGGTCATGCCGGCTTTCTGTGCAGCAGTAGTGTGCGGATGGCGCACAGATGAAGGTCACTACACGTACTGCATGAACCGGGAAGCTTTTTACGCGTTTAAACCGTCTTTGTAGATTTCCGACAGCTTTGGACAGCGCACAAATGCCGACGATCGCATCCCCGCTTACGTTCCGCGAGGAGGCGTGCAGGAACACAACACTACAGTTGTTTGACCGGAAACGAGCTCACTAGATCGGCGAAAGGTCGGCGAGATCACTAGATCTCTTTGCAAAAAACATACTCACCAAAGAGCATTTCCAACACGAGGAGATCCCAAGACTTCACTTTCGTTCGAGTCGAAAGCACTGCTCGCACCAGCATCGTTGGCTTCTTCGAGAGGCCGGCTCTTCGCAATCGGCTCGTACATGTAGGGAGTAACGCCGAACTCCTCAGAAAAACGCAGTCTCTCTAAATTTTCCATTACCTCTTAATTTTCCATTACAGCACCAAACTACCTGGCACCGCGCTTCATGTGTAGCGGCAGCGGTCGGTCACTAGAGTTGACGTCAAGAGGCGCCCGACCAACCACAAGCGGAAACGAGACGCGCGAGCTGGGCGTGTCCGCTGCTGCACTTTTCGTCGAAATAAAATATATTTGCGCTTTCTTTCGCTCAATTTCGATACGATATTCGAATTCGGAGGGTTGAAAACCATTATGTACACATGTTCACTCATTTTTTCTGGAAAACCTTTCAGCTTCCCTTTAATTTCTTGGTCCTCTCACTGTAAATAATGTAAATAAACCTCCAGTTTTTCATCTCAAAGTCCTCCTCAACCTCGGCCAACTCCCGCACCCACCGGCAAGGTCCAAATATCTGGGGGACTGCAATTGGGATTGTCCTCCAGATTCAACAACTGGTGGCAGCGGTGGGATCGTCTCCAAATGCAACAAGTGGTAGCAGCGCTACAGATGAACCTTCATCCAAAGAGATCCCACAACTGGTGGCAGCGCTACGGATGAACCTTCGTCGAGAGAAATCCTGAGGAACCCGGAACAGCGAGAAAGAGCATTCGTCCAAAGGAGTCCCGAGGAACTTGGAACAGCGAAGAAGAGAGCGCCTTCATCCAAAGTAGTCCTGAGGAACTTGGAGTAGCGAAGAAGAGCGAGCCTTCGACCCAGAGAGTCCTGAGGATCCGGGAACAGCGGACCAATGAACCAGATGGCAGGGTGCTGCAACCGTAAGTGAGCGTGTGGTTTTTTTCCTTTGTGATTCGCCAGACTTCAAATGTTGTGTTTATTTTGATAGTTCTAGGAATCGGGAATTTATTGCATATTGTGTGTTTGCACAAATTAATTAAGGAAAATAGTTAGTTCTAACCACCCGTCGGGGCAGCTGCCATGGGTCTTAGAAGGTTGACGAGGTTGGACTTATTGTTGGTGTGCGACGATTTGGGAGTTGAGGCAGACGAACAGATGAAAAAGCCAGCTATCATAAAGACGATTCAAGATAGCGACAATGATGATGAAAGCATTCAGATTGCTTGGGAGGTGAAACAAGAACCACGGGAGCGTGAGCGTCGTGAACGTAAGCGCGAGAGTCACGAACGTAAGCAAAAGCACGAGAAAGAGATAGCAGCATTGTAAAAACAGATACAATATTTTCAGCAGTTAAAGGAACAAAGACAACGCCTGTCTGAAAATTCTGTAGGCAGTACAGAGCACAAGAATGAGCACGTATCTAGCGGATTTTCGCCAAAAGCCGACGAAAGAGGTATTGCCTGTGAGATTAGCGGCACGTTCATAGGTGAAGGGAAAAGGCTAGCTGCTAACGATGCCTTAGTGGCAACAGAGGCCGTTAAAGGTGGCAGTGAGAGAGACGAGGTGCTGTGCCAACAGAGCACTGTAGAGACAGCTAGGCCAGCTGTGAATGAATTGGCACAGTCACCGCGCGTGTGCGCCGCAGATAATGTTAACGAGTTAGTTAACGAAGTACAGAGTACTGTTGACCCGACAGACGCGAGCACCTATGTCATGTCAGATCTGCGTGCCGAAGTGAAGTGCGAGCTGGATGATGCAGTTGAGGGCAGTTCGCAGGATTGCGAGCTCCGTAGCTAAAGGGCAGACAACTGCATTGTTCAGCGATCGGTGCGGCTCTCCGCCAATCTAGGTAGCCAAGAGAGAGTAGATTTAAATCAAAATCACTCAGACTGTGCGGGTAAGAGAGCGATTCGGGCCAACGAGATGTGTACCGGCCAGCACGAGGCGCCAGAGGACGGCATAAAAGGGCATCCCTTGATTCATCTCTTTCGAGCTTCTTGCCACGGGCCGCAGCGTCCGAGTTGCTGCTGGCCCGTAATGACTTTTATGACTGTTCATTTCTTGTACTCTCACTGTAGATAATGTAAATAAACCTTCAAATTTTCATCCCAAAGTCCTCCTCAACCCTGACAACGTTAGCCAGTGCTCCGGAAAACGGGGTCGCACTGGTGCTTCGGTGCCGCGGGCAACAGGCGCAGTGGCTTGTGGCCTATTTCAAGCAACACGGACTTTGCTATTGCACAGGTGTAAGGCGAGATTCAGCGCGCGCCTGCTCGCTTACCAATCTACATAATTACATCCTCCGCAAAAGCAGCACTTGCAAGTGTGCTTAGCCACCAGACTCTCGCGCTTCCGTAAGACTTGCGCGCGCGATGACCCGCAGGAGTGGATTACAACGGGCGGCGTGAGATCTCTCCACGCCCGTTTCGTCCTGCACTGTCTCTCGGTATTATTGTAACGCCCATGAAACGAAAGCAGGCCGCAGACTCGGCCCCGGTTTTGTTCGGTGCCTTCGTGTTGGTTTCGTATGCGCGAATAAGTGTGTCCAAACTCCCGTCGATCCCTAAACAACGTTCGGGTTCGTGGCGATGGCCACGGTCCCTGCTAGGTCGTTTACGCACCAAAAAGGCGATGGAAATGGGATCGAGGCCGAGGACAGGGTAAGCTTACTGACACGTGGGCACCGTGAGCGCGATGGCTGCGCCAATATCCGTCCTTGGAAAGGCGTAGGTTACGTTGCGCCTTTTTCGGAAGTTTTGTGAAGCTGTCGAATAAGAGGATTCCAAACTATCGTGCCGTTTTGCATTCATTGTTGCCTTTTTTTTTACGCCGTAGTCGTAGTCCTACAGTCGACGAGCGCGTTTTTAGCTATGCACCCGCCGTGGTTGCTCAGTGGCTATAATGTTGGGCTGCTGAGCACGAGGTCGTGGGGTTGAAGCCCGCCCACGATCGCCGCATTTCCATGGGGGCGAACACATTCCTGTACTAAGATTTAGGCACACGTTAAAGAACCCCAAGAGGTCGGAATTTCCGGATTCTTCCACTAGGTCGTACCTCATAATCAGAAAGTGGTTTTGGCACGTAAAACCCCCTAATGTTTTTTATAGCTAAGTCCTGTGCCGGCAAAAACGTGCATTTGCAAGATTCCGCTGGAAATAATACATATAGGCGGAGCAGGTTGTAGCAGAACGCAGGCTTCCCAAAGTTGAGGGTCGGCAGTCTTTGCACGGTAGTTTCTCCCTAAACAAATTAAGGGGAGAAATAATAACGTCGTACTTTTTTGTTATTTGGAATTCTTTGTTGGCAGCTCTTTTCTTTTTCTTTTCTATACCGTGACCTAATAAATATTATCGTCGAGCTTCCCGGTACCCCTTCTCTTTTGTTCGAAGCCCTTTCCTTCACTATTGATCGTGCCAATGGCAGAGCTGGCTTTGAGTTTGAGAAAGCGGAGCTACTGTTGGGGATTATTAAATGATGAGATGCCGGAAAACAGGTTAGTGAAGGGCCGGGTTTCCCAAACATCAAAAGTAAGCTGCAGGGAACCCGCCGTGGTTGCTCAGTGGCTATGGTGTTAGGCTGCTGAGCACGAGGTCGCGGGATCGAATCCCGGCCACGGCGGCCGCATTTCGATGGGGGCGAAATGCGAAAACACCCGTGTGCTTAGATTTAGGTGCACGTTAAAGAACCCCAGGTGGTCAAAATTTCCGGAGTCCTCCACTACGGCGTGCCTCATAATCAGAAAGTGGTTTTGGCACGTAAAACTCCAAATATTATTATTATTAAGCTGCAGGGACTAAGGAATGTGAAAGAAAACGCAAGACATGTAGAAATAAAAAATAGAAGAGAAATAGAACATCATTTACGTCTTGTGTAGTCAGCTGTACAATATACTTAATTATGTCAAAGTGGTGATTCGGACAAGTAGGTTATGCTTTGCGAAAGGATTTTAGCGCTAGAGGACGAGACCACGTCTTGTAGCTCTAAAACCTTTTCGCAATGCTTTATCAGAGCGGAATGATTTTTTTTCTTTCTTCCAATTGTTTTTTTTTCTTTTTTCTTCTTTTTTGTGCGGTCTGTTGTGATTGGGAGAAAATAGTTAATTCTCCCACAAATTCGAAAAAAAAAACAGCTGTTCGAGCAGGTTACATCCACTTTTATTCGTGCGCAAAATCAAAGAAATGTTATAGAAAATAAAATAAATTTTGTGCAAGAATTGAAATGCCCAAAGCATCGCAATAAGGAAGCGGCGAAACTGAGTGACCCCTTAATGGCCTCACGTTCCTGCGCTAAAAAAGCAGCCCAGAGGCTCTTGACTCGCAATCGTAATCAATCACTGTTCCTAAGTCATAATCATCATCATACGCTTGTTTTATGTACACTGCAGAACGAAGGCCTCTCCCTGCGATTTCCAATTACCCCTGTCCTGCGCCAACCGATTCCAACTAGCACCCGCGAATTTTCTAATTTCATCGCTCCACGTAGTCTTTTGTCGTCCTCCATTGCGTTTTTTTTCTCTTGGTACCCATTCTGTAACCCTAATGGTCCAACGGTTATCAAACCGGCGCATTACATGACCTGCCCAGCTTCATTTTTTCCTCTTGATATCAATTAGGATATCGTCTATACCCGTTTGCTCTCTGATCCAAACCGTTCTCTTTCTGTCTCTTAATGTTTTGTCTAGCAATCCTCGTTCCATCGCTCTTTGCGCGGTCCTTAACTTGTTCTCAAGCTTCTCTGTCAGTCTCCAAGTCCCTGACCCTATATGTCAGCACTGGTAAAATGCACTGATTGTACACCTTCCTTTTCAATGATAATGGTAAGCTTCCAGTCAGGAGCTGGCAATGTCTGCCGTATGCAATCCAACCCATTTTTATTCTTCTGTGAATTTTCTTCTCATCATCAGGGTTCCCTGTGATTAATTGACCTAGGTAAACGTACTCCTTCACATACTCTAGAGACCGACTGGCGATCCTGAACTCTTGTTCCTTTGCCAGTATTAATCTTCAATCCCGCTCTTGCACTCTATCTGTTAAGGACCTCAATCATTTGATGTAACTCGTCTGCATTGTTGCTGAATAGAACAATGTCATCGGCAAACCGAAGGTTGCTGAGATATTCGCCGTCGATCTTTACTCCTAAGGCTTCCCAGTTTAATAGCTTGAATACTTCTTCCAAGCACGCAGTGGATAGCATTGGAGAGATTTTGTCTCCCTGTCTGACCCCTTTCTTTATAGGTATCTTCTTGCTTTTCTTCTGTGGAAATAAGGTAGCTGTAGAACCTCTATAGATATTTTCCAAGCTCTTTACGTAAGCGTTCTGTACTCTTTGATTACGTAATGCCGCTATGACTGTTGGTATCTCTACTGAATCAAATGCCTTTTCGTAATCTATGAAAGCCATATAGAGAGGCTTATTGTACTCTGCGAATTTCTCGATAACCTGATTAATAACATGGATGTGATCCATTGTAGAGTATCACTTCCTGAAGCCAGCCTGTTCCCTTGGTTCCCTTGTTCCCTTGTTACCAGTCTTGCCCTTATTTAGATTATATTGGTAAATATTTTATATAATACTGGGAGTAAGCTAATGGGCCGATAATTTTTCAAGTCTTTAACTTCGATTCTTTGACTTAAGTTTTTAACTTTAATTTTTCAATTCTTTAAGTTCGCAAGTTAATTTAGAATTTACTGCACATTACCGTGTAGCGCTGTCAATGTACTCTTACTGTAGCCTTATAGCCACTAGATTCGCGTTATGTCCTGAGCACCTCGCAGAATCTTTTTAAACAAACTCGGAACATTTATTTCGCCGGACGCTGCACGTTTTTGGAGAGTCCTCCATGGGCTTTTCTCGGTAATCAATGACGTACCAGATATGTGCGAAGCGCAAAGGAATGTAGTTTATTCCTAGCGCAGCTCTTCCAACACGCCGATACCACAGCGACGTGCCGCTGCAGCATTACACTAAAGGGCCTTTAGAGACGGCCTTCAGCGTCCATGCGGCAAGGCGTACATAAAGAAAGATTGCTAGTTTTGGGCGTCGGTGCCGGTGTGACTGCGGGTGATTTTTACCTGAAAGCATCGGCTAGTAGGTTATTCATATTCAGGCGGGAACAGCGCTAAAGGCGCGTCCACCGTTTCCAAACATTTTCCGCGAAGGACAGAGTCAAAGTCCATTCCCGCGACGAGGAAACCGTCCGCCAGGTGAATGGCCTTCCAGCGACAACACTTTGGGGGGGGGAGCCCATAACAGAGAAGAGCCCTCGGGACCCATCGTATGTCGAGCGCCGTCCCCTGAGTGGTGGGGGTACTCCCGACGCTAACACTAAAGACTCAAATGACGAATAAGCCACCATAGGAGCATTGAACAGGGAGCGTGTAAGCCAACACTGGAGAAGGAACACGTAAACAGGCAAAAAAGCACACTAACAAAACACAAAACCTGCAGGACTAAGACGTCCGGCGTCGATTGCTTGAGTCGTTAATAGCCCCGGTGTGTCATGAGGCGATAAACTTGAGTCTCCTAACGAGATACTTCGCGCAAGTCAGTGTGGTCAGCGTGTCCGAGATTCTTGCATGGATGCCGTCAACAGCGTAGTCGAGACAACCACGCATGAGTACCTGTCTCTGGAGAAACATCTCCTCGTCCTCTTCCCGCTCTCACTCTGATCTCGCCGTACACTGCCACAAGGTTAGCCTGCCTCCGACGAATGTGCGAGCAATACTCATGCTACTTATTTCTTGAGATTTTCTAGGAAATTGAGAATGCGATGGAAACTTTCGAATGCGATGGCCGGTTGCGGACTATTCAATGAGTAGTAATAAAGGGTGGATATGAAACGATCTGCATAAAGTGTTTTTTTCTTTCTTACTTTTGTACTTAAACTGTTCGGTGAGCAACGAGGCTTTGAACTATATTTTTTTAGTGTGTCTTTCTAGGAGAATATAGGAGTATTTCTCTACGTATATTAGTTTTTTTTTCGCTTGCACTATAACGTTGTTGAGCCGTTTCGGCACGCATACGACATCACTCTGCCAACTCTTCTTTGCTGAGGATGCGTATTAGCGGTACTTTTATCCTTTCTGGTTGCACGAAGCCGCCATTTTCGATCAGCCACTGCAAGCTAAGAAAGTGGAAGTGGACCAATCGCAGACGTCGGCACCGCCTTCCTCATTCGGTTATCTCCCTTAACTGCGCTAGCTCCGACTCACTGAAACTCTCTCCACTTATGCGCGCTCCTCTCTTTTTGTCAGTTAACGAGAAAAGAAAAACCTGTCAAGGTGGGCAACGCGATTTGTTTACAAAACAAACCCAAATGGACCTCCTCTAAACAAGGAGAGCATTTGATTGGGCTGTTAAAACAACGCTGAGGGTCACCGCCAGATGCTCACGACTGCGGTTGCGTAAATTTGACGTTGCGAGATCGGAATAGAGTCATAATGGGACATTTTTTACGTTATATGGCCCCTGCTTTGTGAAAGTAAGGAAATAATTAAACTGCCCTTTCGAAAGGTCGAGAATCACGCTTGAAGAGCAAAAAAAAAAGCGGAGTGGGAAAGAATTTTCACGAAGCCACCGAAAGTTTATCAAGCGGGAGAGAAAGGATCTCGGGCAGTCGTCACCCTCACTCCTCGCGCAGATCAACCGTGCATTCGGCCTAATGGACTCCTTCGGACGATTAGCGGACGCCGTGCGTGTCCAGCCCCGGGTAAATGTAATGAAGATCGATCTGGCTCGCGTACCGCCTAAGCAGTCCCGCGTCAAAGGGGAGTCGCCCATCGGATGGCAAGAACAACGCAGGCGCTCCCAAACGCGAGGAACGCGTCAACGACCGTTGAACCCTCTCGGCTATACACCGACGCACTGCAGTCAAGGCATCTTTACGAATGCATTACGAAGTGATGGAAGATCAGTCGTGGAACGCCATCAAGCCACCGTTGGCAAAAAAAAAAAAAAAGAACCAGCAAAAAGGAAGCATGGGATACCCGTGGACATGTCCGCGTTCTTAACTATATGGCATGAATGAAAGTAAGCGTCTTTCCTCATTTTGTCTTTGATAAAACATATTTCGTACCGATTTCCTTAGAGAAATGTTAAATATCGCTCTTGGGCGACATTTCAATTATCAGCGAGGGCTGAAAGATTCCAGCACCTCAATGCGTTGGAGGAAACGTCCGGTGCTGGAGTTTGAAGTAACTGAAGTAATTCAGGTGTAGTAACTCTGGCAAAAATCAAACAGTAACTCGCACTAATGATGATGCCAACAATCACAGCCGACCACCTCAGACATTTGACAATACAGCTTCACAATGGTAGGCGATAACTGGCAAAAGCGGGAATGCTCTCCCCCCTCCCCCCCCTCCCCTGCGAGCTGCCGTTCTAGCCTATATATGGTACCCGTCAGTTGTCCTTCGTCCAAGTGACAATCAAGTTACTACGAAAGAGCTTGTTCCATAGCTTGCCGATGACGACGACGTCTGATGATGCCTCAAGATGTACCCGATCTCTAGTGACTGTGAAGTTTTCTTAATGTTCCAAAAGTCGACCGCAAAATGAATGGCGGTAAGCCTACCTGAACATTTAGGATGCTCCAGTAAACCGCTAACATTTATGACAATAAAAATATTGCGTATTTTGGAGCTGATTTTAAGATAGGAGCGCCCGTTAAATTTAACAATTAATCGCTTCTTGAATACCACTACTGAGTAATAGATCAAACTTGTTGCAACCGCCACGGTGGCTAAGCGGCTATGGTGTTGCGCTGCCAAGCGCGAGGTCGCGGGATGAAATCTCGGCCAGGCCGGCCGCAATTCGAAGGGGGCGAAATGCAATATCACCGGTGCCCCGTGTATTTGAAGCATTTTAAAGGTCCTCTGGTGGCTAAAATTAATCCGCAGTCCACCACTACGGCGTGCCTCCTAATCAAATCGAGGTTTTGGCTCGTAAAAACCCAGAATTCGGTTCATTCAATTCAAGCTGGTTGATATCGCGAGAGTACTTTCACTGTAAAGCTGCAACGAATGGGCGGAATACAGATGGGGTTGTTCCCACACAAAAATAAAGTGCTCCACAAACCTAAGCAACTACGTGAAATTACAAATTTTTTTTTGCCGTTCGTACCTTGTCTGGAAGCGCTCTGCACTGCCAAACTTACCGGGAATTCTTATGCAGTGATCGACTAAAGTACGTGCATTGGCGTGCAAAGTGCGTTAGCAGCACGCCCTCCCACACCTACGTTGTTCCGTAAGCTTTGATAAGCATGCTGCAGCAGTAGAGCAAACTTTTCTATTGCTATGGTACATTTTCGCACTGTGTTGCAATGCCCGTTTCAGTGTACACTATAGCTCTATCGAACTTTCGAACTGACATTTTCCAATAAAGAAGTCGCAAAGGCATCGCTTCGACGTTGGGTTCGTTGCCAATCCCAGATAATAATACACTCTCGCTATAGGAAATGCAATTAACTTAAGGTGAGGCTATGTTTAAAGGAGGCGTCATAGTCTTTGAGTTTGGATCTGCTGATATGAGACACCCTGCGCAATGCATCTAGATTTTGGGTCGCATTTTCACCGTCGCTCCCGAGTGCCTCACACAATACACGCTTCGCATGTCTGCATATTGTAGGACGCTTGCGAAATATGTGGCCCCGTATAGCTCGCGTGATACAGCCTAGTGCACCTGCCAAGTTCCTTCGCAATTCGCACTCGACACTGGCTGTCACAGCAGTACATGGCTCTCGGCTCGCCAGCTATGTCCATTGAGATGGTGCTGAATTTTCTCTTCTAATGGCACATACTTTGACCCACTGACGCTGCCTGAGCACACTGTTTTCGATTTGTTGACCTAGACTTCAACCCTGAAACCTCTGCGTTCACCGCGCCAGTCGCACCGATATTCGTGCTGAATTTGAATCCTTCTTACGAAAGCCTTCTCATCGCTTCTGCGTGACGTGACCCGTATGTGCGTGAGATGTATCTCCGCGAAACGCTTATCTTTTTTTCGTTTTCCCGTAGACATTCTAGAACAGTCGAAGACAAGGCGAAATATCCACGTGTCTTCACCGCCACCGGTGAAGGTCTCCTCACACCGAATCTATTCCCACCATTTGCGTTTGAAGCAATGAACACTAGCGCCGTCACGATCCGTGCGGAGATGAAGCTGCCTGAGCTGCTAGACGGCTGTCAGACATCTTCGCTAAGCTAGAAACGTAACGAATGCGGGCTACCACCGACACACACACACACACACACATATATATATATATATATATATATATATATATATATATATATATATCTATATGTGTATGTGTATATGTGTATATATGTATATATATATGTGTATATATGTATATATATATATATATATATATGTATGTATATATGTATATGTATATATAGGTACTTGTGGCAGCCTGAACTGCTCCAAGGTGAGCCGGGAGCTGAGCGCGCGATCTTAGCGGTACGTTTATGCATGCTGGCGAAAGACGCGCGGTGAGAAACGGGCAGAAAGCGCGAGGCGGCGCCGGCCGCCGCATCCCTCGGCATTCGTCGGGACAGCACGCGGCGCGCCGTCGTAATGGCGCTCATCTCGGGCCGCCGGGTGCTCCTCGAGGCGAGGCTAAGAGGCTCTTCTCCTCCGAAGAGGGGGCCTGCTCAATATGCTCTCCCTGGTGGCCGTGAATCCACCCTAACGAGAGACTTGACACGGCCGCCCATATATACGACCGCGCGCGCGAAAGCCATAAGCCCGGCCAGGCCGTATGGGACGCACCGTTTCTCCCACGGAGGACGGCCGTCATCGCGCTCTCATCTTCTTTCTGTTCTTATTCCGACCTGAGTAGTGTAAATGCGGGAGATAACCTCACTGTAGGTGCAGAACTCGTGCCGGCTAAAAGCCCCGTCGGAAAACTGCGCGTACTTTGCTTGAGCAAAGAGCTATCTGCAGGCACTGAACACTCTCGGCGCTCCTTGCCGTCCCGGCAGGGCGCGATGAACTTACGGGGGCGGATATTACAAAGCACTCTTGTCAACAATAACAAAACAAAAGAAGAGGGGGGGGGGGGAATGAAGGAAGGGGCGGGATGGCAGGCGTGAAATCAATTTATGCGCCTGTGTTAGTGCGTTTAAGCTTAAGAGGTGCGTAGAAGTAATTAAGAGACCGTGCGAAAAGAACTAAGAAATGATAACACTAAACAACAAACTAACAAAACAACACGAAACACTGCGTTGTGCCACTTCTGTGTGGTAGCTTTTTTTTGTGCTGTTGTGTGTTGCTTTTGTTGTGCATGCACGTGCGAGCATGCATGTGTACTCGCACACTCCTTTCTCCACGCGTTAAAAAAAGCCTGCCAAATATAACAGTATACCACGAGACACGCGGCGGAAAGAGCCGCGCCAAATATAGCGCGTCGCTGACATCTGAAATAGATGTTTTCAAAGTCACTTGAACGCCATAAACACCATATGTCAACATGTCTGCCATATATATGGGAACTAAAAAGAAAGTTAGTGAATTAATCATCACAAATTATTCGTTATGAACACCACAAAAATATGTGAGACGCTTCTAACGGCATACAGTGGATTTCATCCACAAAGAATGTTTCCGCTTTTCTTAAATTGTGCTGGATAGCTGGAACACAATATATGCGGGTATATATATATCAACAAATATATACGTTCAGATGCAGACCGACCCAGCCACAGACAGCAGCAACAGATACGCCAAACTCGTGAAGGTAGGCAAACAGAGATTGGCTTTAAAAAACATGACTTGAGTGGACTACAGTTACACCATAGTACCTCGTATAACCTTATCATAGAAAAGAGTAAATAAAAAAGGGAAGGCGACACTCCTGACGCAAACAGCCAGAGAAAATTGAAACGTGGAACAAAATGACCAAATCAGTGCTCAGAGCACGCCTTAAGAAGAAAGACACAAAAAACAAAGTGTATTCGTGGAATTCTCCAGATCGCGGAGATCCGTATTGCACCACCCAGCAACGTTGTCGAATAGGAATTACAAGAGCGTGGGCCCGCGCTTTAGAGTGGCCGAGAAAAGAAGAGGTAAAAAAGAGAAACAAAGTTCAATGGCAATGCATTCCCGCAGAGCCTCATGTGTCTTTTTTTTCTTTTTCGTTGCTTCTTTTTTTATTGTTGTTGTTGTTTTTACAGTGAACCTCTGTGTAACGGCGCCGTTGTTAATATAAGCGATCATCGTTGCTCAACAAAGAAATTCTTCATTCCACTACATGAAAGAGTTGCTGCTCAATACCTTCAATCTACCTTCCTAAAAGTGACAGCATAAAGTGAAAACCTGTGCCTGTCATCTGATGACAATGCGCGCTACAAGCTAAATCCTACCGTGGTGTTTAGTACATGTGTTATTCTCGTGAGCCCGTGTAAACCTGCGCGACATATTACTCGCGTTTTCTTGCATTATAACTTCAGCGCATACGTAAGTGTCGGCCGTAACAGGATATCCTAGCTCAACACATTCTGGCGTGGTGCTGAAATTTCAAAAATGACCTGTACTATTTGCATGGTCCGCACGAAATTTGTACATGTTGATACAAACCTATAATTATAGCAGCATTTGAACTTTTTTTTCTCTCTTTTTACAACCCTGTGTACGTAATGGTGCAACGTTTGACCATTTTGGTGAGTGTTTGCAACTGCAGAGTCTTAAGACAAATGCTCACGTTTTGAAGAAGATATCCATTATATTTTTTCTTTTGTTTTGTTTTGCCTCATGTTTCGACAACATTGGGCCGTACTCTATTTACTCAGGTCGACATAGATTGCTCCACAATGACCCCTTAAGCGGACGCACAAGTGCTTTGCGCTGATGAGCTTCTTGTGCTTTTCCAAGACAAGAATGTGGGCTCATAAACCGCATCACTGCCAGCTTAAGCAATGTGTGAGGAACTTCGCATTAAGTTCAAGCTGCAACTATTCAGGAGAAATCTTATGGGTCTGGTCTTTTGATCCTATCGTTTGCACTGCGTGTTCAAAATTTTCCCCTCATACGGGAAAAACGTTGTCGCTTGTATATCAACGAAACAGCATAACGATGGGCGAAGACGGTTCCACCGTGGTGCTCGTTTGAGTGGCTATCGCATTGTGCCGCTCAGCGCGACGTCCCACGTTCGATCCTCGGCGGGCGCATTCCGATGGGGGCAGACCGCAAGAACGCTCGCGTACCGTACTTTGGGCGAGCGTTGAAGAACCGATATGGGTAAAAATCAATCCGCAACCCTCCACTAGTGTTCTTCATAACCCACTGTACAGATCCTGGGCGTTAGAACCCACAATGAAACTTAAAAGCATGGGCAGACAAAGTTAACAAAGAAAAAAGTTACTCAGGACTAGTGCACATTTGACATCTTTGTAAAACAAGCAAAAGACGGAAAAGCCCCTTAGGTTCGACAAAGAATTGGAGACGTAATAATTGGGCCCGAGGACGTTCCGGAACTTTCAACGAGCGTTTTTGAGCGTGCATGATATCATTTAAAGGAGTACTGACACACATTTCCGAAGTTGAAAATGATCACGCTTGAAATACTGACACTTGGCACGTAAGCCGGATTGGAAACAATCTAGGAGATTTTAATTTGATGCTAAAGCTTGTCCAGAAATGCCCGACTTGACGTCATCGATATTATCGTGAAGTCATGGCACAGTGTGATATCTTACGACGTCGTGTAGCGATAAGGCTAGGTATGATGACGTTGCTCATGAAATAAAAAAAAGAGTACTGCAGGAGTTTGATCAGGCTAGGCCGCTCGTCTGGCAGCCGCAGTGGTCACATGCAGCAACGGTGCGAGTCACTGTGACATGACGTCATAACGCATGCACTCGTGGGTGCCGAAACTGGAGCTGGTTTGTGAAAACAAAGGCTGTCAGAAATTACTCAGGCCAGACTCAGCTTCTGACGCCCGTATTTGTTTTATATAGTTCAGAGCGTCTGGACCTTCATTGAACGGGGGAAGAATTAGCACTTGAAGTGTTAGTACTCCTTTAAAGCGTCTTCTGGAAAGCCAGGCACTTCTACTTTCGAAGCACAAGTATACACCTGTGCTATTTGCAGCTTTCTATTCCTCAGAGACCGCCAAAGACGTCAACTCCGCGACCTACCAGACACGGCGTTGTCACATGAGCACAGGTGCTGGTGCATGTAAGAAATGTAAGAAAACTTCGTATTTATAAATTTACTGGTATTTCCTCCCGTTATGCGCCTCTGACGGAAGGTGTTTTGATTCGTTTGAAATTGCTGCGTCAGCGTCATTTTTTGCTAGAACAGTGTCACTATCAGTGTTTCGCCCGAAGGGTAACAGAATGGGCCACAGCAAGACTTAACGTTGAGCTTGAACCCCTCGGATGGTGTTCTAACTATACGCGGGTCCGACTAACGCACACGCGACATAGCAGGTGCGCCAAAATTTCTGGCACCGTTAAAAGCTTTAACACGCCGTGTAGGACCTGTAATAGATTCTCACAGGCGCCACTACGCTGCCCGTAAAAAGGAGCGCCAGTAAAATTACACCACTTTCAGGCTTGAGCACTGATATTTGTTCGCACTTTTATTATTTAATTGCCAGAAGATTTAATCTAAAATTCGCGCACCGTGAATGTTATGGTTCGTTTCTTGCAGGCTGCCAATTTTAAAATTTCTGAAAAATAATTCCTTCAAGAACCTAAGACCTGGTTTGAGCAACTTCTGTTGCTGAATAGTACAGTATCTACCTTACATATACGGCAGCCACAAATATATAACATACGTATACCTAAATATATGCAGAATGTCACAGCGACGCCATCGGCGAAAATTTGCGTGGAGCTTCCGTATAATTGCTATCGAAATATAAGTTATACTGCTGCAAAATAAATGCGAAAGAAAAAAAAACAGCCATTTTGTTTCATAATCAACAATCTCCTGCTTGCTTTAAGATATTTGCTTTGCTTCAGAACACGACGATGCACGGAATGTAAAACAGATTCTTGTAGTCGCTCGCGCACCAATTAATGAAAGTTTGAGGGAACATTTAAATTGATGAACTACAGCAATGTCACTTATATATTTCTGTATAGCGCTGCGTTCTTTTCCTGCAGGTTAAGTGCATCAATAGCTGCGTAGCAAATGTAATTTGTCACACATGACTGATATCCCACACGACTTGTACTAGCGGCTTGCCTACTCGATCCCGTACACAATGGCAGATGCCCTTTATGGAGTAGTGTCCAAGAATGGGTGCATATGCAGTGTCCCAAGTTACTTGCTCGGCAAGACATTCCAAATGTGGGCGAAAGAGACAAAGAAAATTTCACTTTAACATAGCAGAACTCGAGGACACTTTGGCTCTTCGGACGAAGGTTCGCCAGCGTTTGTTGCTCATGCCTGTGACGTCACCCACAAATACTCGTCGTATCATCGGTATCATAAGCCTATCTCACGCCTTCTGTAGGACAAAAACCGCCCCCAGCGATCTCCAATTACACTTCTTTTGCTTCACACTACACCGTCGTATGCCGGCGCATTTTCTTATCACATCACACTACCCAGTTCGCTGTTTTCCTCCTGTCTACGGCGTCCAATCTGTTGCTCTAATGTTAAGACCTCCGAATATCCGCTCAGTGCATTACATTACCTGGGGTGGAATCTTTTAACGGTTCGGAAAACAAACAGTTCACTTCGCCGCTTACGTTACTAAATGTGTCACTCCCAAGCCGGAGATGGAAGAAGGGGAGGCCGCTACCAAGAGATGAGAGGGTGCCACCTCTGGAGTATACATCATCATATGACAAGCTAATCGAAGATCTGCAGAATGTTTCTGCTTACTAATTAAATATAAAATATAAAATAAATATTGCACGGCAAGTTGTAAAGTATAATTGTGTGGTGCCAGGCGTATACGCAATGCGCAAGTAATTTATTAATATGATTCTTTTTCATTCTCAGCCAACCGGTGGTATCGCAAGCGTAAATGAGTTGGCATAGCGCAGCGCTATGTCGTCTGCTACCAGGTGCTTGCATGATGCCAGCAACAAGAGTGAACTGCCAGCATTTCTTAAGCAGCGAGCGCGACAAAACCGTGAACTGGTTCTTAGGGCCACCTTTACTAGCCGATTATATCAATTTTCCTTCTTTTTTCACCCTTCGTCAGTGGCTCGGACATGACTCGCTTTCCGCCGCGCTGCGGCTATCCCTGCGATCTACCCCATGGCGCGTTGCGTGATAGAAGCAATGGAACTTGAAATCGAACATTACGATATACGGGTCCTGCATTGCCTGCGCGAAGTAAAATCGAAGAGCGTGGTGCTGACGGTGCGCGCTGTGCCGTGAAATTGAAGAGCAATGTGCGGCACTCCCGAACAAGAGAAAGAAGGGCAGCCAAATAAGAGATCTCCAAAATAACTTCCCGTCCTGACTGTATAGTTTTATCAGCTGAACGAAGGAAGCGCTGGAACAGCCAAGGTTGAACCCTTCTGATTGCTGAATGGCGATCTGCGAGCTATTCACGCTGGCGATAGCACTGGGAATTCGATCTCACCATGCAAATATATCCTTGGCATTGGCTTTGAAGCGGAGGTCACGGGAAAGCTGACCCAGCCCTTCTACCGGTCAACACAGTAATTGCGAGAGCAACTTAGTGGACAGTGTCGGCAGCAGAGATCTAGACCATTTCGATGAATGCTTCGCTTCCGACTGACTTCTTGGAGCTGCAGGCCGGTGGCGATGAACCGCAGCGCCCAATTTCTTCCTCTGCGTGGAATGTCCACTGGTGCGCTTGCACCCGGGTCTCCTTCAGTTGATAGCGTAGCGTGCAATAGGTCTACTTAGAAAGCCGGCAGGGGTGGTGCAAGTCATTATCCGTCATTTTTTCGAACGCGTATCGCACTTCCAGCCGTGGTCGACACCGAAAGAGCAACGCCGAGCAGACGACAAAGGCCACCGAAGCAACCAACGCACACGCGCGCGATGCCCGCGTGTCTCCGGGGTCGAGCGACCGGCGCGCGCGGCCAGGGTCGCAAGCCAACAACCAAGCCATAGCAACGGAGCTCCAAGCTGTCTACCCCTTCGCCAGTTCCGCTCTTAGCTAAGGACGGTTTCGCTTTGGAAATGATTGACAGATGCGTGACGTTAGCATAATTTGCGGTGCCGCCCGGTGTCTCTAAGGACGCAAGCAAAATTTTGACCAATCAGATGAGGCCAAGTGAACCGTTCCCCTTCCGAACCGTTATAAGATTCGGCCCCTGCAAAACTTCGATGTTTTCCACTGCGCATGCACTGGAAAGTATAGGACAAATCGCGTAAAACGGCGATACAGTTAAACCCTACCCAGCAGTGCACGTTCTTGCTTTCTCCTATCAGCCTCCCCGCAGGGGCGTCTGCGTCAGCAGGCGTTTGGTGTGTTGCGACACCACGTACCCGAGCACACGAGGGTTGGCCCCTCCTGCGTGTAGCCGTGCGCGGCTTAGCCGTGTCTGGGGAAAGGGGGATCCTGGAGGTTGAGCCGATGCTGGGTGTTTGGACCTTTAAGGCCCCCCGGCGGAGGCAACACACCTCTTCGGCCTCTGCTTCACATAGACGGCACCCCCGGACTGACCCACCCGGGGGAAATCGGTAGTCGCCTCTTCCTGTCCCTCTCTTCTCAAACCTTCGTCTTTATCTCTCACTTTATATCTTTCCTGTCTTCTTCTCTCTTCCATTTACTTCCTTTCTCCACGGCGGCAAGGGTTAACCTTGTGTGGATATCCTACCTTGGGTACACCATATTGGGTTATAGTGATGGCGTACGGCTGGCGTCGTGCAGGCTTGTACACAAGCTCTGCCGCGTCCCCTCGTTGGGCTCCGTGGTGGGCGGTCGGCGCTGTTGCCGAATTTTTATATATTTCCATGGAAACTTCCTTCCCCAAACTTCCTGATCGCCCTCCGAAACGAGGGCGCACCGAAGATGTATTTCAGTTTTTCGGACACCAAATCCAGAATTTTCCCCGGTTCCACGTTATTCACTCTGAAAAGCCAAACAAAGCAGTGCGAAACATTTCACCATTCCTTGTCTCAAAGTCCTTGACTGATGTTTTTGGACCAGGTTACAAGGTGTCCAGGATGGTAAGCGGTGACCTCCTCTTGGAGCTCCGCGACCAGAAGCAATATGAGAAACTGCAGAAACTAGTGTCATTCGGGGAGACCCACATAACAGTAACGCCACACCGTACAATGAACACCACCCGCGGTTTTGTGTCCGATGATGACCTGCTTGAGCTGACTGAAGCGGAACTCCTCGAGGGCTTCAGTGAGCAAAATGTTATCAATGTTAGAAGAATAAAGATGAGGCGAGATGGTAAGGAGATCCAGACGAAGCACTTAATAATCACCTTTGGTTCAAGTGTCCTGCCCGAGTGAATCGAGGCCGGGTACATCAAGCTCCGTGTTAGGCCGTACGTGCCCAACCCACTCCGTTGTTTCAAATGCCAGCGCTTTGGCCACAGCTCGCAGAGCTGCCGAGGCCGCCAGACTTGTGCTAAATGTAGTGCCCACGAACACACATCTGAAGCTTGTGAGAATGCTCTCTACTGTGCAAGCTGTGATGGGGAGCACGCCGCGTACTCGCGGTCGTGCCCATCCTGGAAAAAAGAAAAGGAAATTGTAACATTTAAAGTAAAGGAAAATATAAGTTTCAAGGAGGCACGTAGGCGGGTATCGTACCTGCCCAAGAAAGCCTTTGCCGATGTGGCGCGTCAGGGGGCAGCGTCACAACGGCCTCCGGCGGCTGTCCGACCCACAAACAGTGAGTCGGCAGCTACGCCATCTGCCCCCGCGGCGGTTGTAGCTAGCGCTGCTCCGCCAACCCAGCAGACGGGGCCATCGACCCCGAAGGCGGGTGCAGCCGAGGCTGCCCCAACCTCCGAGGCCCCTTCCAGCGCTGGCAACGGCCAGCGCAGCCAAATCCCTCAGGGAGCCCCATTGACCTCCGGGCTGGTGGGCGCAGGGGTCTTGCCCTCCAAGGCGGGACTCACCCTGAAAACATCTCGCTCGCAAGAGCACGTGTCCGGAGCCTCACTAGAGGCAATGGACACAACACCCATCCTCAAGGCGCACCAAGCGCCTAAGGAGCGGCGAGGCTCCCTCGAACGCTCCAGAAAGGGCAGAACTCCCGTTACAGGGCCTCGAAAGGGCTCTGTAATTTAATCTCTGTAATTTCCATAATCACTACTTCTGTTTCTGTACACACAGAACTTATTGACCTCCAATATGGATACACAAATAATTCAATGGAACGTCAGAGGCCTTCTTAGAAACCTTGATGACGTGCAGGAACTCATCCACAAACACAATCCAAAAGTGCTGTGTCTACAGGAAACACACTTAAAATCTAAACACACAAATTTCCTGCTACAGTATGTTAAGTTTCGCAGAGATCGCGATGATACTCTCGCATCATCGGGCGGGGTTGCCATTGTTATTCAGAAAGGCATAGCGTGTCAACGTTTGCAGCTACAAACACCCCTTGAGGCAGTGGCGGTTCGTGCTGTTCTCCTCAACAAACTTATCACTGTCTGCTCGCTCTACATACCCCCCATTACAAATTAACTAAACATGGATTTCAGTCCTTCATAGACGAATTGCCAGAACCTTACGTTGTGCTTGGGGATTTCAATGCGCACAGCAGCCTGTGGGGAGACTCTCGTATCGATGCGCGAGGTCGCCTCGTTGAACAGTTCCTTTTTTCGTCCGGTGCGTGTCTGCTGAATAAGAAGACACCCACATATTATTCTCTCGCAAAGCAAACATTTTCTTCAATTGACCTCAGCCTAGTTTCCCCTTGTATGCTGTCTGAACTCGAATGGGAAGTCACCAAGAATCCTTACGGAAGCGACCACTTCCCCATACTGCTAAAAACACATAAAGAAAAAGAATGTCTACCACAGGCTCCTAGGTGGAAGATCGATACAGCCGACTGGGAGAAGTTCCGAAACTTAACTAATATCTCATGGAATGACATGTCTTGTTTAGGAATTGATGCTGCTGTGCAGTATCTCACAGCCTTCATTATAGACATGGCATCTAAATGCATATCAGAAGCACATGGCTTGGCATGTAAACGGCGGGTCCCGTGGTGGAACGAAGACTGCAGGATCGCTCGTAAGAAACAAAACAAAGCGTGGGGGTTGCTACGCGCTTCTCCCACTGCAGAGAATCTAGTCAACTTTAAGCAAGTAAAATCCCAAGGCAGGAGAACCCGCCGACTGGCCAGAAGAGAAAGCTGGCAGAAGTGTTTATCGAGCATTAACTCGTTTACAGACGAGGCCAAAGTCTGGAACAGAGTAAATAGAATTAGAGGGTGACAAACATATTCACTCCCTCTGGTAAATACACAAGGCGATACACTGCAAGATCAGGCAGACTCACTTGCGGAGCACTTTCAGAGCGTGTCAAGTTCAAACAATTATTCGCAATCTTTTCTCATATATAAAGAAATAGAAGAACGTAAGCCTTTAACAAGAAAAAGCCGAAAGAATGAGCCTTACAACCGTCCTTTCAGTATTGCCGAATTGAGAGCTGCCTTGAGCGCATGCAAGAGCTCCGCACCAGGATCTGATAGAATCATGTACGAAATGCTGAAAAACTTACACAATGACACGCAAGTGACACTACTTACACTTTTCAACACTATCTGGGACGCAGGGTACCTTCCGACCGCATGGAAAGAAGCCATTGTGATCCCTGTTCTAAAACAAGGCAAAGATCCTTCATCAGTGGCAAGCTACCGCCCGATAGCCCTCACAAGTTGCATGTGCAAGGTATTTGAAAAAATGATAAATCGGCGACTGATCTATTTCCTTGAACAGAACAAAATGCTTGATCCCTATCAGTGTGGCTTCCGAGAAGGGCGCTTCACAACCGACCATCTTGTACGTATTGAAACAAATATCCGGGACGCATTTATACATAAACAGTTCTTCCTCTCGATATTTCTCGATATGGAAAAGGCGTATGACACAACGTGGCGATATGGCATCTTGCGAGATTTATCGGAAATGGGCATTCATGATAATATGCTCAACGTAATAAAAAGCTACTTGTCCAATCGTACTTTCCGGGTGAAAGTTGGCAATGTGCTGTCACGTCCTTTTACACAAGAAACTGGTGTACCCCAGGGTGGCGTGCTCAGTTGCACACTTTTTATTGTTAAGATGACAACGCTTCGTGCTTCCTTACCCCCGGCCATTTTGTATTCCGTCTATGTGGATGACATTCAAATAGGCTTCAAATCCTGTAACCTCGCAGTATGCGAGAGACAGGTACAGCATGGTTTGAACAAGGTGTCAGGGTGGGCAGAGAAAAATGGTTTTAAAATCAATCCTCAAAAGAGTTCTTGTGTGCTGTTCACAAGGAAGAGAGGCCTGGTCCCGGATCCTTGCTTGGAAATGTGTGGACATCAGATACCTGTAAACAAAGAGCACAAATTTCTAGGTGTTATACTCGACAATAAACTTACTTTCGTCCCACACATTAAACATCTTAAAGAAAAGTGTCTGAAAACAATGAACCTAATGAAACTTCTATCCCAGACTACGTGGGGTAGTGACAGGAAGTGCCTAATGAATCTGTATAAGAGCCTCATCCGGTCACGATTAGATTATGGTGCCGTGGTATATAACTCTGCCGCCCCAAGCGCGCTAAAGATGCTAGACCCGGTTCACCATCTAGGCATCCGTTTAGCCACGGGTGCTTTCAGAACAAGCCCAATTGAAAGCTTATATGCTGAATCGAATGAATGGTCTCTCCACCTACAGAGATCATACAACAGCTTTACATATTTCCTTAAAGTACGCTCTAATCCTGAACACCCATGTTTTGATACCGTTACTGATATGACGTGCGCTACACTTTTCAGCAACCGTCCCTCCATAAGACAGCCTTTTTCGCTGCGTGTGAAGAAGCTTAGCAATGAAATGCATGTCCCACTCCTCGAGCATCGCTTAATGCACACAATCAAGCTCTTACCTCCTTGGGAGTTGAAGGTGATACAATGTGACATATCCTTTATAAAAGTTACAAAGCACGCTCCTGAGGCCGAAATCAGAATGCATTTCCTAGAACTCCAGCACAAGCATTCCTGTGCAGAGTTCTACACAGACGCTTCGAAGTCAAATGCCGGGGTATCCTATGCAGCCGTCGGCCCATCCTTCTCGGAATCCGACGTACTGCATCCGGAAACAAGCATATTTACGGCTGAGGCCTACGCATTACTCTCTGCTGTGAAGCATATAAGAAAATCAAAACTTTCAAAAGCAGCGATATATAGACTCCCTAAGCGTCGTGAAGGCCTTGATGTCAGTCTACACACACAAAAATCCTGTACTTAGTGAACTCTACACCATCTTGTGTAAAGCGTACATATCTAATCAGCGTATCATTATATGCTGGGTGCCTGGCCACAGGAGCATTGAGGGTAACGTTCTGGCGGACGAGATGGCCACGTCAATCGCATCGCAAACTGTTAAGCCTACCGCTGCGGTGCCTGTCACAGATCTGAGGCCTTTCTTGCGAAGGAGATTGCGGGACCACTGGCAACGCATGTGGGACGCGGAAACGAATAATAAGCTCCACCTGATAAAACCACAGTTGGGATTCTGGCCCTCTACTACAAAAACGCGCCGAACAGATGTCCTATTCTGTCGTCTCAGAATAGGACACACGTTTGGCACCCATAATTATCTGCTTACTGGAAGTGAACCTCCAACCTGTGGTAGATGCGGGGAGAGGCTGACCGTGCTCCACGTCCTTCTGGAGTGTCGGGAAGCCGAATCTGAAAGAATGAAACATTTTTCCTTAGCTTACAGACAGCACATCCCTCTTCATCCAGTAATGTTCCTCGGCCCAGAACCGCTTTTTAACACAGACAAAGTCCTAGGTTTTCTGAGAGATGTGGTCCTACATGTTATTAGCCCCATGCATTCCTAGCGCTTCCTCTCTTTAGAGGATGCCGCTGGGATAGTTGTCCGGTATAGCACATGCCTCCAGACCCTTGTGTTTCAAGGGCTCTAAGGAGGCAGTAGTGCTCCAGCATTTATTATAATCTGATATATTTTACCTATTGTATCATTCTTTTTAAGTGCATCGAAATGTTCATAGTACAGGTCATATGTTATCGCCATAATTTTATTACACAGATTTTACGCACTGTAGAGCGTATATTTTAAGGCCCCTTTACAGCCACGTCACACCAATTTCATAGTAATCATAGTTACACCGCACACCCACTACCACAGACATGGCGCTCTTTGGCCATTCCTGGCCCTTGCGCCATAAAACCCCATACATCATCATCTCCTATCAGCCTGAAACTGGCGACCATGTTTAACGTTGTCCATGCCATGGTCTGTGTCGTGTTCGTGGGAAGAGCCTAGCAGCTGACACTTGCGCTCGTTGTGGTCATGGTACGAACCCGCTTGTTCTGGCTCATTTTATCGCCTTCACTCCGATATAAGACGCCGACATACCAGTTGGTCGACGCTTACGCGGTACATTTAAAGAACATTTAGACCCGCGGGCAAGAGTGACCGACCACTTAACCAGTTTTTGAACTGCCACTGAGCATCATTTGACAACGCAGTTGCCGTTCTTCATTGATGACAGCTGAGCACGAGGTCGCGGGATCGAATCCCGGCGACGGCGGCCGCATTTCGGTGGGGGCGGAATGCGATAGCACCCGTGTACTTAGATTTAGGTGCACGTTAAAGAACCCCAGGTGGTCGAAATTTCCGGAGTCCTCCACTACGGCGTTCCTCATAATCAGAAAGTGGTTTTGGCACGTAAAGCCCCATAATTTAATTTTTTTATTTGATGACAGTTTAGTCATGTGCCTCGATAACATCAAGCAAAAGGAACGACGACTGCTTTTCTAGTAGAAGCTAAAAAAACTGTTCCAAACTGCTAACGAGGCTCCGTTTCTCTAGCACAAATGTATGCAAAGGCGACGCTATGTTGCCACATGTTGGTGTGCTGCCGTACATCTCTTACCATGGTTGAACCACTCAACCGAAACATATCAGGTAGTTGGCAACCACTTCTTTACGAGCTCGGGAGGACTGGCAATACGCAAGTACTGTGTAAGTCCCTTTGTAATGGGAAATAATCAGTGTAAGATAAAAATTGACAAATAGATCAGGCCGCAGCGGCTGCACATCGATGGGAACGAAATGCAAAAACGGGCTTGTTAAAGCACTCCAGGTTAAAGAACTCCAGGTAGTCTAAATCAATCCGCAGCCACTCACGACGGCGTGCCTCATAAGCATATCGTTATTTTAGCACTTAATACCACAGAAGTCAATTTTTTTTTTGCTATATTGAACACATAGGCTGAAAAATAAGCACATCGATCAAAGAACTAAATGAGAGGGTACCAGATAAAACGATGTCTGAAACTTCGCTGCATTAAATGCGCAGAATAATAGAGGAAGAATAAACTTTATTTTTGGATTGCAGATTTGAGACCTAGGCCTCTCTACCTATTGACGGCCTTGACTCTTGGGCCCCGGCGGCATCTTCGGCCTGATGGATTGCGTTGAGTTGGTCTTCCGGTGCACAGGTGAGCAACGCGGTCTCCCACTGCTCTCTGGTCTTGTTCATTTTATTCTGTGTAGGTGTCCGAGGACAAGCACAAACCATATGTTGCAGGTCCGCCCTTTCTTGAGAGAATCTACATCTATCCGTGTAAAGGTCCGGGTAGTAGCAGTGGTAGGCCACCGCGTTTGGATATGTATCAGTTTGTAAGAGGCGCCATGCCGTCGCTTGCCGTCTACTTAGCGAGGAGTGTGCCGGGGGGAAATGGGCCTTTCCCAATTTATAGTGTTTGGTGGTCTCGTTAAAGCTGGTCATCCGGTCTCTCTCCGTTCCCAGTATTTGTGGCATGTCACCTGCTCGGCCCGTCCGTTCTCGAGCCAGATTGTGCGCTATTTCGTTCCCGGGAAGGGAGGAGTGTGCGGGTGCCCATATTTCATTTCATTTCATTTCATTTATTTTCACCTTAAAGGCCCGGAGGCATTACATAAGGGAGGGCTTTAATCCTTGTAACAATGTTAGAAGAAATGTACAGAACAGTAAAGAACAACAATAAACAAATACAACTCAGGAACAATTGTGAAAAAGAAGGGAACATCGTGTTAGAGTAAGGGTTGGTGGAATCGGCAATTAAGCAGTGCGGTTATTTAACATTTCTCGGAACGTTTTACGGTCAGTGCATGTCACGATACCTTCTGGAAGATGGTTCCAAAGGGTTATAGCGTCGGGAAAGAATGAAGTGTTCATGGCAGATGATCGGGTGTTAATGTTTGCTATGGGACGACTGTGGCTTAAGCGAGAGGATGTACGTAAGGGTGGATGTAGCAGGGAATGCCTGGAGTGTGGATGGTAATAAAAGGTGTGAAGCAAGCAGAGACGAGAGGTGATCCGGCGGGAAGCAAATGATGGTAGTTCAAGTGAACGTTTTAGTGCGGTTATGCTGGTTTCACGAGAGTAATTGGAAGTTATAAACCGAGCAGCGCGATTTTCTATTGCTTCTATGTCATAGGTTAGCTATGATTGGGAAGGGTGCCAGATAGATGACGCATATTCTAACTGCGGACGTACGAATGTTAGATATGCTAGCTTTTTTATTTCTGGTGATGCGGAATTTAGGTTGCTTTTTAAGTATCCAAGGGTGCGTGAAGCATTAGAACAGATGGTGTCAATGTGAGTTGCCCATGATAGTGTCGATGTCATGTGAACGCCGAGATATTTGTAAGATGGGGCATGATTGATAGGAGCTGAATTTATTGTGTAGGTGTGACTGGTTAAGCTGTGGTTGCGGGTGAATGACAGAGCTTTGCATTTAGTAAGGTTAAGCGGCATGTACCATTTCTCGCACCATACTGCGATGGAGTGACTGTCTCGATCTTCATGAAAGTTGTTTAAAATTTTCAACGCTTTCGGCGAGATTCTTCCTTTTGCATAGTTCTTGACGGCTGTCTTGGAGTCGTTTACTACGATTTTAGCCTACGTGGAGGCTATTGCCAGTGCTAAGGGAGCCTCCTCCGCCACCGCCGCCTTTCCTGTTTTTACCGTGCCACTAACTCTGCAGTCACCCTTTAGACTCGTACCAACTATCGACATACTCTGTCTATTTGCGTACTCCGCCACGTCCACACAGACCACATCCCTGGCACTACGGAATCTTTCGTGGAGAGCTCGCTCTTGCGAAATCATCAAAACCTTTTCCTGATCAAGGAAGTGCAACGCTCACTTAACAACAGAGGCTCCGCTTTCTCCCTTATCTACACTAAAGCTCTGATGCAGCTATTTCGCTGACGCGGTGTGCATAGAAAACTGGGTGGTAACAATCTAGGAAAATGAGTGTGTGGGCCGCTTTTCGTTTATGTATAATGCATGCGAGTACATTTTTGTTATCCCTGTTTTCCTCGCTAGTTTTCGTCGCTTCTTCCTCACGGTTATCAGGACAACCGGCTTTATAGTGGCACTGCGCGGACCGGAAGTGGTGTCGCGAAGTCTTCACAAGCCGGCCCAATTTGTGGACGCAGAGCGGCAGTAGCCATCATTTACGTGCCAGACCGCAGGTGGAACCGGCGCCGCAACTTCCACTCCTAAAACTTGAGACGCGTGGAGCAGCGCGAAAGAACGAAGCGAACAGAGCGGCAGATGGCCGACCTGGACGAATTAAGCGATTCACGACGCAACCACGACATCTGCGGGCTGAAGTGGGCCCGGCACACGATGGAAGCGAGTCGCCGTGCGGCATTTAGTAGGCACACTTCGGAGATTTACCGCTAGACACGCAGTGGAGGAACACACACACACACACAGAGTTTTCATATTCTGCCACCGTCCTAAGTGCCTTGTGCGTGCCGCTTCGCCTTCGAAGGCACGGCGTTGTCCAAACAGAAACGCTACTGGTTTCCTTCGGCTCGCCGTTAAAACATCGATGGTCCGCGGCTTGGGAAGTGCTCCATGGCGTCGAACCCGTCGAGAAAGAGTGGCGCACAGGCGGGGTCGCAGTTAGTGGGATCGAGAGCACTATCGCTGGCAGATTCTCGCACGTGTTGGGAAGTGGCGGCGTGCTTAGTTCGTGAGCTAACCAACGAAATGAAGTCTAGGCAGGCGCAAGGGGTCCGTTCAGTAGATTCTTAGCGACACACGCTTGTTATAGAAGAGGATGACAATGCAGAATTCACAGTAGTTCGAACTTATGACGCCCGCGACCGCCTTTGCGCTATGGGATGCAAGCACTAGGCGAGCAGGTAATCCAGAAGTTAGAAGTTGTACGTGCACTTGCCTATTACGGCATTTACCTGGGTGTGCGGGTCAGCAATATGCCAAGGAAGGTTGCACCACTCATTCTGCGAGTTCAGAGCAGGAAACTACGTATAGTACACTACACTTTATTTCACGGCGGTTTCACTGAGTACAATTTCGTACGTGTCATTGATTATTGCCTGATGGAAGTGTTATAGCGCATGCAATATTCCTCAACTAAGCAATGGAAACTTGCTTTTTTAATTTAGTAAATGTTTCTTCGTCTTGTTCCGTGATTTAGTTCCTAAGGCACTGTGGTGCCAGAAAACGTTGGGGACTCGACTGCCTGCTGTGGCAGCCGCACGTAGGTTGGGCCGACATGCCCCCCCATAGTACCGAGATATCGGTTTCTCTCAAAGCGACCCCGTGGGTCGTATTTTGTAAGTGTTCTTTTTTCCTCCTATTCTAATAATTTATTATCGCCCACCGCTCCCAGTGGCCGACCCCGGAGATGTAAAGAGGTTCGGCTTCGTGCGAGCCGACGACGAAGAGCAAATTCAATGAAAAATGAAAAACAAAAATGTTAGATAAAGCAGTCCCAGGATTTCTTTCCACGCAGCTTGCGGCACTATCGCCTGAAGTTTCGTGCGTGACGTCGCTTGAGGCGAGATATTTAAATTCATTTGCTTTAACGCGATTGAATATAGTCGTGGATAGGCGCCACGTGACTCTCCAATCCCGCATGCAATTGTTCCAGGAACAACGCGAAAAATACAAGACTGGAAGAGAAACATGTTATCCACTTTTAAATCCCTCGAACAAATTATGCTTTCGTCCTTGTGTGCACTAGCTTTCGAACTGGCTCCTAACAATTAAATTGCTCGAGCATTGTTATTTGCGAATCTCCTTTTCTAGAACAGACAAGCTTTCTGGTTTCAGATAACTAATGGCGATAGGCGTAACGTCTCTAAATGGGCAATATTTCAGTCATTAGTTTCGTTTTTTCCCACTTAATTTTTATTTTGTTTTATTTTTATTTTTTTGATCTCACGTTACGCCTGTGGCATATGCTGAGCACGTGCAAACGCGGCCACTAAACCGCGGAAAGTCCTCGTGTCCCGTTTCCCAAATCGACGTAATGACGTGCTGTGAACGAACGAAAACCTGCCTCACGGCGACAGCGCGAGGCAGGTTTATGTGTATACACAATTTGTTTTCCTTTTGTTCTTCGCTCCAGAGTGGTTACGATCATTACGGCGAGGCGGCGTTGCATAATGCGGAGCTTCGCTCAGTGAACTCAGGTGTAGCCCTCGGAATAACACGTGTATATATATTTTTACAGCGATACTCTGAATGGAACGCCCGGTACTTGACAGTTATATTTAACAAATCTCTCGCGACGTCGACAGTTTCTCGGGTTTGGAAACAAGATAACATCATTCCCATCTTTAAATCTGGTAGCAAAGAGCTAATCACTAACTAAAGACCTATATCGTTGCTGCTCACGTGCTGCAAACTTCTCAAGCACGTCTTCCATACACACATCATTCAGTATTTACCGGCAAATAAGTTTCTGTCCCAAGAGCAGCATGGTTTTCGAGCCGGATTTTCCACAACAACGCAATTATTAGAATTCTCGCATGACATAGCCACATGAATAAATAACCGCGGTCAGCTTGATGTCATCTTTATCGACTGCTCAAAAGCATTTGACACGGTAAGCCATAAAAAACTACTTCTAAACTTGCTGAAATATTTCCTGGTAATAAACTAATTGACTGGATATCCTATTACTTGCACCTCCGATTCCAATCCATCGCTTTTAATTACAAAACCTCTTCTATAGCTCAGGTCATGTCAGGGGTGCCGCAGGGCTCAGTTCTCGAGCCGCTCTTATTCATCATATATGTTAATGACATTATTGAAGTAGCCAGAAGCACACAAGTGAAAATACGTCTCTACGCAGATGATTGCGTGATCTATTCCAACATTCGTACTCTTCATGATCAAGAAGTGCTTAACAACGTATTTTCATCGTTTTAAGACTGGAGTAACACATGGCAGATGAGCATTAACTTCAGCAAAACTGTGGCAATTACTTTTACTAACAAAAAACAGTGCCTAAAACTCACGTACAACATTCAAGGGTACAGTATTACCGAAGTTAACGAGTTCAAATACCTTGGACTTACGTTCACAACTAACCTGAGTGGGCATAATCCTATCAATATAGTCTGCTCTAAAGTGCTGCGAAAATTAAGGGCCTAAAACGGCCTATAGAACACGACACTACTGAGTGCATGCTTACGGCCTATAAATCACTAATTAGACCTGTTTTAGAGTATGCTTCTGTAGTGTGGTCGCCTGATCACGTACAGGACATTTCCAAATTAGAATCCATTCAGAAAAAAGCTGATAGATTTATCTATGGCTGTTACGACCGTATGTTTTCACCGCCATCCCACGCACACGCTTTGTCACTGGACCCATTGTTGTTTCGCCGCATGTGTGACTGCCTAATCCTGCTGCACAAAATTGTACACGGATCGACTAACATTGAAGCGCCTATCTCGCTAATCATACCTACTGCTCGAGTAACCCGACGTACTCACCCATTAAACATAGATCCCTTCGTTCCAATAATAGATTTTTTTATTTACTCATACTGTTGGCCTGTCGGCCCTTACAGGGTGGGTCAAAGCAGCACTTGAACAATTACTACAATACATGGTATTACACTAATACATATAGCACAGACAAAAAAAAAAACATGTCAATAGCAATATTTCAGCAATTAGTACAGTACATGAATAGTGTTTTAATAGGTGAACGTAAGCGAACAAAGAGCATACATAAGCGAAATATTCTACAGATACTACGAGGTCATACACCCCCCCCCCTAAAAACAGCACGTATATGTGCGTGCATCTTTCAATGTTGCTTTAAGTTTTTGTCAAATTCTTCCGCACTGATGCTTTCTCGCGTTAGCACCGGTAATTCATTCCATTCTTTAATGGCTCTTGGGAAGAAGGAAAATGCGTAAGCATTAATCTGCATCTGAGGTATTTGACAAGTATTATATTTGCTTTTCCGTAGTGTTCTACTTTGTCGTGCTATCAAATACTGTTCGCTATTGATGTTGAACGTGTTTTTAGTGAGAAGAAAAATGAACTTTAACCTAGCTATAGGCCTGCGTTCAGCGAGCGTAGGCAAGTTCAGCAAACCGAGCATTTCGGAGACTGAATCTGTGCGAGAACAACGCGATAGAGTAAACCTTGCAGCTCGACCGTTGAACCCTTTCCAGTCTCTCAATTAACCTTGACTGGTAAGGATTCCAGATTATGCTGGCATATTCTAACGTGGGTCGAACGTACGTTAAGTAAGCTGATAGTTTTACTGACTGGGAGGCTAACTGCAATTTCCGTCGCAAGAACCAAAGCTTCTTTTCCGCAGTTTGGCATACTTTTGTAACGTGGTTCGACCAGCTTAAATTCGCGGTTATATGTATGCCTAAGTATTTCAGCACGTCAACCGGGGAAAGCACCGAAGAATTCACTGTGTAATTAAAATAAAAAATATGATTTATTTTATTCGTTATGCGCAATACAACAATGTTACTCTCATTTATTTTCATTTTCCATTTGTCACATCATTTTTCTATAGCCCTAAGAGCGTCACTGAGTAATTTGTGATCTTCTGTGCTATTAATTTCTTTGTATAGTAAGCAATCATCGGTGAAAAGTCGCACCGTGATACCTTCGTCAATTGCAGAGGAAATGTCATTAATATATACTAAAAATAGTACAGGACCTAACACAGACCCCTGTCGGACACCAGACGTTACGTTCAGCGGCTTTGATTTAATGTGTTCCACTTCTACGTATTGGGTTCTGCCTCGGAGGTACGCGGTTATCCATTTTACTATTTTCGCATTTCTTACCATATTAGTCAGTTTCACGATCAATTCTGCATGTACCACTGTGTCGAATGCTTTCGACAGATCAAGACAGATGGCATCTATCTGTTTCTCATTGTTTAATGCGCTGGCAAAGTCATGGATTGTTCCAAGACGCTGTGTTGTTGTGGAAAGGCGTTGTCAGAATCCGTGTTGGTTGGGAAAGAATGAGTTCGCATTTTCGATGTACGTGTAAATTGACTTGGCTACAACATGTTCTAGGTTCTTGCAGAAAACGCAGGTCAGCGATATTGGACGATAATTTTCAATTATCTGTCTATCTCCAGATTTGTGCACAGGTATAACCTTTGCTGTAAGGCAGTCATCAGGGACTCGGCCTTCCGCAAGTGACGAATCAAACATAATTTTTAATTAATGCATATCTGCGCATATCATCGCTTACCTGCGCAGAAATGCGTTGAGTATGTCATCGGGGCCTACCGATTTTTTAACGTCAATGTTTAGTAGAAGAACTACAATTCCCTCGTACGAGACTTCAACGTCTGGCATCTCTTCCGAGCGAAGCGATGGGGAGAGTATGGATTCAGTACTGGATTGTGATGGAGCAGAAAACACAGACTGGAAGAACTCGTTGTAAGAAGAAGCAATCACTGCAGGATCAGTAACTACAGTGTTGTCAACTACAATGCTATGCGACTCTTTGTCCTTTTTCGACATGTGACGCCAAAATATATCGGGAGACGACCTCATGAAATCTGTCAATATTTCTTTGTAATATTTGCTGTTGGCTTCAGTGATCATAGAACGCAGTTGTGCAGACAACTCAGTTATTTTTGCGTGGTCTTTAGTTACTTTCCGTCTCTGGCGGCTTATTCGACGTTTTAGTTGGATGATTTCCCTGATGATCCAAGGGTTCCGTTTAGTTTTCTTTCTTTTACGAACCGGCTCAAATTTCCTAATAAAATGGAAAATAATATGCTTGAACGATTGCCACATGTTATTGATATCACTTTGAGAATCAAAATTGCCCAGTGCAAATGACAAGTAGTCAATGATACTTGTGTCATCAGCTTCCAAAATATTTGGAACATATGTAACCACCTCTTTATATTTTGATTTTGTCTCGTTATGTGCTATCTGAACGAAGACAACTTCACGGTCTGAGATACCCTCCTCAACCGACACTTCAAACTGGTCAACGCGCCCGTCAAGGAATACCAGATCCAGGATAGGTGGACTTTCCCCTGAATTTCGCGTACCTTGACGAACAACTTGTGAAAGCTCATGAGTGAATGCAATGTCAAGGAGCAAATTGCAGTGCGCCTGTTACCGCAATTCTGTTGTGAATGTGTCCCAGTTAACTGCAGGTAAATTGAAGTCACTGGTTAGGAGTAGTCGGCAGTGGTGCTTTTTGTTTGCTTCTAAGTAACTCTGTATCCACTCTAAGAATGCAAGAGGTGAGTTTGGGGGTCGGTAAATTGTAGCGAGAAGGACGTTCCAATATTCATTTCACACCAAAGACTTTCGTGTCCTGGGATACCGTTTATTGTTTTGAATTCAAGATTTTATTTCATTATTATTGCAATGCCGCCTCCTCGAGACTGTCGATCCCGACGTACTATCTTGTATCCGGGAGGTATTATTTCATTATCTTGAATCTCTGAACGCAACCATGTCTCTGTGGTCGTAACAACGTCCGGATCATAATTCACTAAAATGTACTCTAAGCCTGCAGTCTTATTCACGATACTTCTATCATTAAAGTTAACTAGAAGAAATTAATGATGCCTCTCTATTTAGGTCAGTCCTCGCTTACAACTGATAGAGTACTCTTATTACGCCTCAGCTAGACTCGACGGTTTTTTTTTCGTCGTCCCAACTGTATATATCACAGTCTATGAACATTTTATCATAGTCAAGTCACACGCGCTGTCCTTGTTTTCGTTCATCCTCCGCAGAATTCCAAAGAAGCTTGCGTTTGGTAACTGTTTCCTTGCTGTAGTTATCAGCAATGGATTGTTCTACGTTTTCTTTTTTTCCACGCAGTGTTAAACTATGAAATAACGTGGTTGGTTCTCTGCGTTTTTTCAATTTCAGAAAGAACTGCCTAACCATGGTAGTTGACATTTTTGTGCTCATAAGTTATGTAACCCTCCTCTGCTATGTCTCTAAATGAGGTAGCAGTATTTGTAAATAAACCACACACACACACACACACACATACACATACACATACACACATACACATACACATACACATACACATACACATACACACACATACACACACATATACACATACACACACACATACACACACACACACACACATACACATACACACACACATACACATACACATACACATATACATATACATATACATATATATACATATATATATATACATATATATATATACATATATATATATATACATATATATATATACATATATATATATATATACATACATATATAATATATATATATATGTATATATATATATATATGTATATGTATTGACGCGTGTACTTATATTTATCGGGCGACCACGTTTCGCCGCCTAACAAATGTTATCGCACAGCGCGGGACGCGCCTGCATGTATCCGAAGTTTCTGGAAAGTTATAGATGCTTCTATCCGCTGTCTGTTGTCGCCGAACCTTGTGTTATCTGATTTCATATAAATATATATGTCAACACACAATACGGCAATCACACACAAACGCTTTTCTTTCTGTTACTTTAAACGCAATTTTTGAAGTGAATATGAGCTTGGTTGGGTTGTTTCATTGCCGAGATTCGCACTGTACGTATAGATACCGCTTTTCCCGAAACCTGTCATCGACATTTTGGCGCTATCTTCTTTATTTCGAGCTCGATCCGTGACCTACCCTTGACTTCTTGTCTCGTTTTCGCAAGCTGAAAGCTATCGATTAGGACGAATCTTTGACGAAGACGTTTTACCTCATACGTGTGTGACCATGACTTAGTGCGACCTATATGAGAAAACACGATACGGTAGCGCATTGTGGTGTTGTCGCCCTTCCGTCCTTGTTTGCTGGCGCTAAATATGCTTTCAGTTTACCATCACGCCCAAAAAATGGCAACGATATGGTAGTTGCTTGTAGATATGCAATTTGATTTTTTTTTTACATACATATGCTGACCTAGTCTTTGACACCGGCTTTGGTATGAACTTTGAAGTAAATATGTAAAATATATACTCCCTGCTAACTCAATATGCTGGCGCTCCTTCATCCTTCAGGACGACTGTCAATCCATTAGAAAGGTCGTCATTACATTGATATCCTTTCATTTTTTTTCTCGCTGCAGTAGCCAGTATCCTACATTTGCCCAAACGCCACGAATACAGGTCACCGTAACTGTTTCAACGTTCAGTCCACTAAATATACTGGTTAGCTAGTAAACCTTCCCGGTTTCAAAAGAAAAATATTGGCGTCGGAAAGTTTCAGGCAGCAGGACATACGTGACGCCTGGCTGTAAATAAGAGCTGAAAACAACTTGTATTCTTTCTGCATCGAATCTGACGGATGTAATAAAACAGTTGTCTGCTAAGCAATAAAAAGTGTAAAATATTACGCTTAAATTGCCACTATCACATTCACAGTGTCATTGAAATTACACGTGACGAAGCAAAAAAGCATACGTTGGTGGACATGTCATTTTCGCAAGGAAGTGAAAGCGTGCATAAAATTAAAGCGCTGCGAGAGGTAAACATTCAGTGAAGAGATCTCAAGACGGTTCCAGGTCGTTCGTTTGTGTAACGGAGGGGAAAAAAAGAGCTTCATACGAGTAAGGAGGATGTCAAATTTACCTTAATTTGGTCCAGTTTCTATTCCTGACAAACGGGTGCACAGAAGTAGAAGTTCTGCCGTCGAGTACGCGAAATGTTGCATGTTACTTTTCTGACCCGCTCAACATCCGAATCCTCCTTTCGTGTAGCCGTTTTCTCCATTTCGATGTTGTCCGTAGGCCGTCTCCGTGAGCGCTGCGGCGCTGCACATACGACGCAGTGGCCCTGTTACTCTTTACGACTGATCGTGTGTTCGCAAAACCGACCGGACGCAGCCAATGAGATAAGTTAGGAAGGAAGTTAAGAAAGTTGAACGTGGTTCCCTGCTCCAGCAACAAATAAGTTGCAGCCGAGAAATAAAGGTGAACAGGACACATTATCGCGAAGGGCTGTGTGTCTCTGTGTGGTGCGCTTCATCCGCGTCACTTGACACCTTCGTGCGTCGCATACCGATAAACTGGAATCACAACCATGATCTGGACCCATTATTATTTTTTTAATCATTGTGTCGGGCAGTCAGTGCACAGGTGTCGCAGAAGTTGTCTTGTGTGATAAGACTTTAGGGCATGAAATAATTTGCACTCATACTGATGGCTACATATCGCGCGCTGCTTCGGACTGGCAATGCCGTCTCACCGACGTAGCGGCGATCTTTGCACGTAAATGCGTTCTTGCGAGGGTGAAACATTGGTCGACGCGACTGGCGCAGCGCAGCGATTATGGTGATCGCGTCCTCCTTTCCCACCGCTTCACCTATTACCTTTCAGCCCTAATCCTCTTTGCCTCCCCCTCTCTTCCAATCGTTTTGAATGATAACCCACAACGCCGAATCTCCTTTATTGATATGTATAGTTCTGCCGCATTAACTAACGAGGAGCAGATCATAAGCGCAAGCACCGATATTGGGAGTGCGTATTAGGCAAGAAAATTGTACCTTTGCATAAAGCTCAAGCGTGTGAACGTTCCGAACTAAAGTGCTGAAGGTGAGCGTTTAATAAAGGTGTTCAAAATAAAGCCTACGTTATAAATAGGGAGCCGAATAAGCGCCAGAAACCCTCCAGCAACGGAGAGTGAAATTTCTCTTATATGTCCTGAAGACGATGGTACAGAGATTTCAATGATGTGGCAAGTTGCTACGCGACGCGTAATGCGTCTCAGTGGAGAAGCCATCCGAGGTGATAATAGAATGTTGCAACTAATGCATGTTCATCACACAGTCCTGCAGTGCCGGGTTATGGAATCTGTCCCTCGGAATGGCCACAAACGCCACGCGATCCTTGTATCCTGACATATGATGGTCCTCAGAATTTTCAAGTCAGCAGGGGACCTGCGAGGTTGGTAGAAATACTGATCGCAGTGGTGCCCTGCAACAACCCTGGGCCTGGAACGCGATATAGCTGCGGCGGATCCAGGAACCTCGGAGCTCGGGCTATCGACAGTCGTTTAATTGTTCTTCTTAAAGTCAAAGGTCTATGCCACCGCAAAATTCGATTATGATGATGATGATGATGATCTCAGTTGTTATGGCGCATGAGCTCCTTGAGGAATCGGGCAAGAATTTCGCTGCTTGACTACCCCAGAGCTTTTTGTGCTGCTCTTCGGCCCCAAATATGAAATGCACCTATTCGGGGAAGGTGAAATTGATCGAGTAGTAGGAATGAATTTGGCAATATAAATGCAAAAACAAATAACGACGTTCGGCATCGGATAAACGAAACAATATTAAGAAAAACGCGTAACTGAGTAAGGCGTCCTTCTCGCACTTCTCCCGCAGTGGGGATCCATCAAGAAAGAGAGAGAGAACGGAGGAAGGAAAGGCAGGGTGGTTAACCAGACTGAGTCCAGTTTGCTACCCTACACCTGGGGAGGAAGAAGTGCGAGTGAACGAGAGAGAGAGCGTATTAGCTCTACGTATAGCTTTAGCCGCTATTGATTCGTTTGCACAAGCGAAATTATGCGATAAGTGGCGGTCCAACGGTGGCATCGTTCTATCACGAATGCGAAGCGAAGCACCTTAAAAACATTATCGCCCGTCGCATGCTCTGTATTGTAAACACGTGGGTGTGAGCCATATCAATCCTCGGAGAGCCTTGCGTCTATTTTAGCTAATTTTGACATTTTTTTGTTGTCCTTATAAAAATTCTCAATATATTTTCAATGCACCTCGTGAGTACGAGTCATTCATCAAGGACAAAACTGCAGCCAAGTGTATAGTACAGGCTACTGATTGAAGAAGCAGACCACGAAGCTAGTCTTTGCGCCGCGAATGGGGGACAAAAGAAATATAAATTCCGAGGTTTTACGTGCCAAAACCGGAATCTGATTGTCAGGCATGCCGTACTGGGTGACTCCGGAATAATTTTGCCCACGCGGAGTTCTTTAACAAGCACGTCCACCCACGTGTACTCTAAGTACGCATGCGTCCTTTCGTTTTGTTGTTGTGTTTTTTTTTCTTCTTTAGAATTTCGCCCACATCGAAAGGCCGGAAACCAAACTAGCGACCTCGAGTTCGGCAGTGAAGCGCCATAGCCAGACTAAGTCACCGCGGCGGGTGCAAATATTGAAACACCGGCCTCACAAGCGATCGAGCTCACCGTCGTTGCCGAAACAACAGTGAAGCGCGCGCGCACGTAAGAACGACGCAAACAGGTTTCTTTGTCAGGACCCCACGGTTACGTAAAACAACCGAGCTAGGCTCCACTACTTCGCCGTTCAGACCCTGCCGTGCATGAACGGTGTATAGAATGAAGTCAACCTACTGTGTGGCCTGTGAACGCAAGAACAAAGTCCACTGTCTTCCGCAGCACTGGTCAGCGTGCGTCCAGTCTCGACGTTCCCTCAAAGCTAACTTCAATTTCAAAGGAACATTTGAAGACCGCGCCTTTACCACCCTGTCCAGCGCTTATGGTATCATTCATCCTTTAAAAAAAATGGCGTGAAACCTCGTCCGGGCGAGTTTTCTTTTTTTTAGATTTCGCGGAGACAGTGTCACGTGGAAGGAAGTTACAGCTGAGGAGCGACTATCACTGCGTGGTTGAAAACTTACTTGACCTTTGTCGGACGAACCAATTGCCAGTATAGTGGCAAGCTGCACGCGTTTCGTGGCGTGCTTTCACAGAACACAAAGCGTAGCTCAGTGTTCGAAGGCTCGCAGCTTATGTGTTCGACGTTTTGTGGCCTTGCAGGTCATGTTGAGAAATTGCTGTTGCTCGCCGGTGACGGTGAGACCAGCCCAGGACCCGGTGTGGCTGAGTTCTCCAAACAGCTCCAGCTCATTGCTGATGATTTACAGGAAATAAAAGAAGATCGGTCAAACGCAAGTGATAGTAAATTGGAGCAACTAACCGTGCTTGAAAACACATTAGCGCGTTGCTCGAATGAAGCGTCAGACTTGCAGAAAATCGTGAAGTGATATAGAACTAAAGGTGGACGACCTGGAAAACCTTTCTAGGATAAGGAACCTGATAGGGTAGGGAGTGTACGAAAAAGCAGACGAAAACAGACTCTCTGGATACATTCGTTAAAAAGGAGATCTCAGCGAACGTTCTCAACGTAGAACATGCCAGAATATAAAGTTTCCACAGGTTAAGAAAACCTTATAACAAAAACCGAGAACCAATCATTCTGAAACTGCTTGATTCTCGTGACAAATCTACAGTTTTACAGAACTAACTGTTTAAGCTAAAGGGAACTAATTATGCAATCGGCGAAGATTTTTCAGCACACGTGCGTGAAATTAGAAGAAATCTTTGGGCTTCTTTCTGAAGCACATAAAGACGCTGGAAAGAAGGTTTCTTTAGTAGTTGACAAGTTTCAACTAAACGGGGAACTTTACCGCTGTGACGACAGCAAGAAGGAAGCAATTCCGTTAGAACAATAGTCCTGACTTCAGGTTTTCAGCAAAAGCTGTGTACAATGGATGCTGTATTAGACATTAATTGTCACATGCGGCGAACATAAACGCATGCGTGAAAATATGTGGCAGTCGCACTATTCTGAGACATTCAGAGAGCATTCGACAGTGTAAGTCACACGTGTTAGCAGGTATGCTAGAGCTTAGCCTACATGGCCGAACACTCCGCAGGACATCGAATTTTTTAAGCGAAAGAAAAATATTTGCGGGAACAATTGAAGGGGAGAGTAATTATCACATCATCAAGCAGGGCGTTTCGCCGGGCAGTGTTCTCACTCCGTTTTTGTCTTTTTATTTAACTGTGTCCTGGCAGCCTTACCACAAAAGCTACCGTCTATACAGAGGCCGATACGCAGATAAAATCTGCAGATGGGCCTCTGGATCTCATATACAAGGCAATAAAACAACGCCGTAAGAGGGTCAAGATATTGTGGACACCTCTTTAAAAGAAAAAAGGCATGAGTCTGTCATAAGCAAAGACAGTCGCACTCTTTCACTAGACGGCAGCTGAATAATTTCGAGCTTATGCTTGAAGGACAAACTTTGATGTTCGTGAAAAAGCGTAAATTTCTCCGCGTTATTTTTGACCGCCAGTTGTCATGGGCATCACATCCGCGGAAATGAAAAGCAGACCAATACTGTAATAAACGTACTTCGCTGACTCACTGGCACAACATGGAGGTGGGGCAGTCTCTTCGTATTACAAGTTCATGACGCACTCATAAAACAAAACAAAAAAATCCTTTCGGCACCTATTCTTCATGGTTTATCGCAAACTTCTCAAGAACGACCAACATTTACTGGCAAGGGGGCTGACAGTGTGTCTTGGGGTCCCGCAGGCTGCCTCGAATTCTCCAGTAAATGAGGCTTGTCCTCCACCATCTTCAGTCGGACATTGAAACATGCCGACTTATTTATCTCATCTTAACTCAACAAGAGAAGCACCCATTAGAGCTCGCGCTTAGAGAACAAAACAGAAGCAAAATTCACGATGTTGTTCAAGAACATCAAGCATTATTACCAATGTTTGAATTATGCAAAGTTAATTTTAGTTGCCCTCCTTGTGTATTAACAAGCCCTAAAATAGAATTATCCGTCGAGGGGTTATATCTAAGACAGACATGCTCATGGTAGCGACACAGCAACTGGCACTATTCCAAATTTGCTAATTATATCCGCAGTACATCCACGTGTATACACACGGTTCATGCCATAAAAATTCCTTGGCTTCAGCATTCGTCATTCCGCATTTGCTGCTAAGGCAAATATTTAAATTATCTGTAGATATCTTCCATCGGGAAATAACTGCTTGCAATCATGTCTGCTTTGCGTTCCATAACATAAGTAAAGAATGCGCAAGAATGGTTTAACTTTAGCGATTCACAAGCCCTTTTCGCTTTACTACAAAGCAATGTGAAAAATTGTTTGAACACTTTGCTACTGTATGAGACGCTCAAAGAACACAGAGAAGCAAGCGCAGTGAATCACGTAATGGCATTCCGATGGATTAACCGGACACTACAATATTCCTGGTTACACTGCAGCGGAAACAGCTGCGAATCAGGCACAACATAACGCAGAGGCAATTATTCTTCGTCTTTCTCGCAATTAAATCCGCTGCTCCTGAAACAGATATCGTATCGTCTCAGCAAAACTACCTTTTTGAACAGCAATCTAATCGCTCGGAGTTATGTTTTATAGGCCGATGTATAAACCTATAAATTCCGCCAAATGTGGGAGAAAACGGAAAATTCGAAACATTAGGGCACCACCTGCAGCTTGGTACTGCATTTACGCGACACTTCTTATACGGGATAAAACGTGTCTCTAGTCCGCAGTGTCCTTGTGGCTATCCAGACGAAGAGGTGCATCATCTCCTCCTCAAGTGCACAAAAAATTATTCACCACGAAGGTTATGGCAAGCAAATCTGTTGCTTTTAGATAGAAGACCATTCACACTAAAGAAGATACTCGGTCCATGGACAACAGTGCGCCTTCGGAAAAGAGCACTGCTTGCTTTGACAAAGTTTACTAGGCACAAACGTTCTGGGGAAATATTAAATTTCAGTTTATTCTAATAAGCTAAATGAGTGATATAAGTGTTCTTGTGCGTTCAAAGTTGATTTTTGTGGTGATCTTGTTTTTACGCTATGTGTAATTACTGTCGTTCTCAGTTTTACAGTGTAGTTACTTCTGTGCTTTGGCCAATCAGTATAAGCTTGATGGGGCTTTTCTTCAAGTATAACATACTTGAAGAAAAGAAATGAGCGCTACAAAGGCGCGGACTAAAAGAACAACATATACGACGGACAGGCGCTAACTTCCAACTAAACGTTTATTTGAAGAAACAGGATTTATATAGATAGAAACAAGAAAAGCACAACCGTGACGTCACGACTTCTCTATTGCATCAGAAAAGCGATCTCTTTTTCGGTAAGTGCCACTGACGGGCAGCTAATGCACGTGCCTTCGGCCTTTGCAATGTAGAAAGCCTCTACTATCTCTCTTTCTAGTCTACCTCTAGAACGTGCCAGAAACCTGGTGTCACGAAGACACGGGCAGCATTTGTGACGTTTACAATGTTCAGCCAGGTGGCCCCCACGCATTGTTATTTACGGCCCAATTGTGCTCACGGGCCCTTTCGCTGTAACACCGTCCGGTTTGACCAATATAAACCTGGTTGCAGCTTAGGGGTATCTCATATGCGACATTTCTAGTGCATTCCGTGTACTGCGCTGCATGTTTCTTGGAGCATGGTTCGGGTTTTGCCTTTGTGAGCATAGGGCATATCTTGGCCAGTTTACACGGTGCGCTGAAGATTAACATTGTGCCTTTGCGCAACCTTCTTGAGGTTGTGGGACACTCTGTGCCAATATGGAATCACTTGTAATATCTTCCTATCAACCGGCTTCTCTTTGTTAATGCCCTCCTTTATCGGTTTGATCTTTTGAAGAAGCTTATCACAGACGCTAGAAACTAAATGCGAAGGGAAACCGGCTAAGCGCAGCCTTGTAACCTGGCTGTTAAAGCTGCTTTCTACTTTGTGGATGCAAGATTTATTTAGAGCTTCCTTTAGACAGGTCTTTGCAACTCCTCTATTTACTAACTTGGAGGGGACACTGTCATATTAAATGAGTTTCGAAATCAGTTTCGAAAACCAGCAGTATGTACGAAGCAAAGGTATTTGCATTGGTTCGTCGCTTGTCCCAGTTCTTTCAGGTATCTTTCTTAGCACCTTTGACAATTGTGTAAACAGCATTCTGTATCAGTCATGTGCTCCTTCCGTAATGAGGTACGCCAATGACTACCTGGTGGTTGTTAACGTGGGACCTGGGTCGAAGCTAGATGACACTGTAGAACCGATAATTAACACTTTTAGAAATGCTTAGGAGGCTCTAAACTTCACGTGCGAAAGGCCATGTGATAAATGCACTCGCTTCCTGGACCTCCAGCTCAGTTGAATGCCTCAAAGGATGTTTGCAAGGCTATGTGGCTACAAGCTACAGGCTTGTCTGCAAGGATTGCTACACCGCCGCACGAGGTGTGAGCCTCGTTACGGTCCTTTGGCAAGATGGTGTACTGACAAAGAAAGTTTGTGTACGTTTCAGATATGTCTCTTAAACACACAGAAACATTGGATTATGTTTGTGTAGGAGTTCTCTAATATCGTCACGGTTATGAAGAAGTCCTCTACCATTCCATTCTAGTGTATCCATTATGCTAAATGTGTTTAGTGATGTGTGTTTAAGAGATGTAGATTAGCTCACGGGCCCTTTGGAGGCGCCGTGACGCGAGTTTTGCCATTTTTGGACCGAAAGAGGCTCTCCGCTCCTTAGGCACTGGTGGCGCCGTCTGGCTGGTGGTTGTGTCCATTGATTCTTGCGAGGCATTAGACACGCGCTCTTCCGAGCGCTGTGTTTGACGTGAAGGCCTCGGCACGTTGGACGAGGCCCTTGAGGCCACCGGCCCGGAGGTCGATGGCCCCTTCTGCTGGGGTGGCGGAGCAGCGCTAGCTGCAACCGCCGCGGGGGCAGGTGGCGTAACTGCCGACTCACTGCTTGTGGGTCGGACAGCCGCCGGAAGCGTTTGTGTCGCTACTCAATTTGTTAACTCGTCATCACCAGGTTGAAAGAACGAAGCGTGGATTAATAGAAATGCGGGCATTGCTTGGATGCGCAATTATATTTTTAAGTTCTTTTTAACCTGCACGTCGAAAGTGCTTTATATTTCATTGCAGCTATTGGTGTATGTTACATTCAATTTTTTATATGAACGCTACAAAGAAACAGCACCATGCAGTAGGCATGTAAAAATTTTTTTACACGTAGGAATGTAGAAAAACTCCTTGGAATACAACGGCCGAAATAATGCGAAAACGTCCAACCGGCACATTAAAACACATCGGGGCCAGAAATTTCTATCTTCCTACAAGTTGAATCTCTTGCTCTGATGCTGCTTTCAGGCATATCACCTATTCTACCCGCAACTACACTGGCCACGTACCTCAAGCCGTGATTCTGACGTTCCGAGGCCGCTGTTTCGTCTCGTTGCGCCATATTACGCTTTTGGAGAAGTTTTGGAATGCCACGTTGCGCTGACTTGTGATGACACGCATGCGCAAAGCGTGGAGAGCAGGGTTACTTTTATTTCTTTTAGTGTGTTATTCATTGCTGCCCAGCTTGACATGAATCTATGCTTGAGACAGGCAAAATAATTAAGCAATACAACAAAAACTCTCAAACGAAGCTGGATTGACTTTAAAAAAGAAATCTTTATGCCTATTTAAACGTCGCGCCGAACTCGCCGACAAGAATCATCGGCGGCGGCGCGCCGATCAGTTTGCGACGGCGGCCGGCGCGCCGACGCCTCAGCGCACATCTCTAGAAGCGCCGGACTCGTGGACCGATCAGACCGATCGGACAACTACCGCCATCTATAGTAAAGGATGATAAGTAGCTGAGGCTTGGCACGGCCGGGCTAGAGGGGCTTGGTTCTAAACGTGCGTAAACTCACGCCAAAACAGGCCGGACTGCGGCCGTGACAAAGCTTCGCCCTGCTTCGCCGATTTCGCTCTGGCGGCATTAAATTCCTACATGAGTTACCGCCGCACATACACCATGGCCGCCACATCGCGTTCGCCTTCGTGGCAAATGCAGTATGCGGTTCCTGCTTGTGTCTGGCGCTGTGTCAGGAAGGAATTCGTTCAGGTACTTCGACACGTCCGATGTGGAGACGCAGGAAATATCTTGAAGATGATGCGCTACTGAAAATGATCGCTCGATAATATCGCCCTTGAATACAACTTACCTTTGGTTTTCGCGCGCCATCGCGGCGTATAGTACTTATAGTCAACCCGAGAAAGTGCTTTTCGAACAGATCATGATTGGTAAGTGACTGTGGTGTTGAAATGGTAGCTTGTGCAGCTTCGTGAACTGCAGTTTACATGCTTGGTTCGCGTTGGCTGGTCCGCGTCGCACGTGCCTGCTACGCTGGGGTGCACGCTATCGCTCTGAAAGTTAGGGCAGGAAAGATGTGTGCGGCCTTCTTCTACTCAGCGTTGTGTACTCACTCTGCTGCACAGCCATTGATCGTATTCGAGCACCCGACGGCCACGCATCTAATTTTCGCAGAAAGTTGGGCTAGTTGGTGTTCATGCAGTTGCTGTGACATAGTTACTAGCGAGAGCAAGACTAATGGGAAAAAGCGGGGACAGGAAAAAATGCTAGACTTCAACTGACAAGCTTTATTCAGAAAAACATGCCAAGAGGCCACCGTATGCTGAAAAATATGCGCAGACACACGCATAAACAAATGTGCCACGTGAGAGACAACCAAATTCCCAACGAAGCCGATAGACGCCCACCACAAGCCATTGGTACAACACTTCTTTATCAGTGAGTGCCAGTGATGAATCTGTAAGCACTCCATTCCTCATATCTTTCTACGGCACCCGCCCTCTCCTATCCACCAGTCTAGGGTAGCAAATCGAATTTCTGTTCTGATTAGGCTCGCTGCCGTTCTTTTTGTTCCCGATCTCTATCTCTGTCTATGAGTATATATACGCTTCGTCTTGCGAAACTGATGATGATAGAGCGCATCGATGCGCATATTAGGGGCGCACAACCCGCAGCGTTTGTTCCGATCGTCCTTTCTTCCGATGACTGCTGCCGTAATTTTGTGCCATAAGAACATTGTCCCGGGATTCTTCATTTATATCGACAATGAAGCAAACTGCGCGAAGCAGACAAGGTCTCTTTGGATTTTCACTTTTTCTTTATCTGTACGTAGTATGTGCCTCGTGTGTCCTTCCCTGCTATATTCTGCGGTGAAATAATTTCCGCGCGTTCTCCAGCAGTACGCGCACCTTATAAATATGGCTTGCTTGGTGCCCTGTCTTTCTTAAATCGAGTTGGGGGAAGGGGGCGGGGCGGGAGGCAGAAAGAGCGGAAAGGTTTGTGCAAGCCTAAGTCATTCGAGTGTTACTCCTTCCGATACCCTTCTTTGCTTCCCGCAGGTCGCTTATTCAGTGTCACAGCCGTTACTTGCACTACCGGTTGTAAAGAAGCTACTCTGCAGGCCTTTGTGTCCGTTTGGAGCCGGCATCCTGCCGGGCTTCTCGCGAATACATTATACCTGCGCGGTAAAAATGACGTTCCCGGTGCCTTTAAGGGGCACACCGGCGCCAAAACAATGCGTTCCGATCCGGGGAAAATTAAACGTCTCCAGCGCGAACAAAACGAACGCCACGAAGGCAGGCAACTGGTCCCAGGGCGATAGCGACGGGAAGAACCGTCGCAACGTTTGTTGCTTTGGTTATTTAGTTCAAACGGCGAGCAGCACCGTGCATGGCGCGATAACGAGAAACTTCGCGCCTCGACCGGAAAGAACAATTGGGAGCGCCCTCTGTGTTCTATGTAAGTCAACCGGAAAGGAGTGCGAGGGGGCGGGTTATCGATTAATGGGAAATGCATGAGCGTACGTTTTCTTTCGCCAGCGAGAAACGGAAACCAATATGGCGAGAAAGCGTTTTTTCTTTTTTTTTTCATTCAAGGCTTGGCGACAGTCAATCGAAAGACGGGAGCTGTAATCAAGAGCTCAACGGGGCCTGGCCGTTGTGAAGTGAAGCCACCTAGAATGCGTATTACTATTCCTATATATACTATAAGCGGCGTGAACATTCATTTAGGTCTGCTGACTCGTAAAGCCTCGCCTTTCTAAATGAATTTTTCGTGCGCTTGCCCCGCAAGCGGGTATAAGAGCTTAGGTGCATGAACGAGGCAAAAAACGTATATCCAGGGGCCCTATACGACAAACTTTCAAATAAGGAAAGCCCTATGCTACCTTTGTAAGAGTCCTTGATCTGAAAGTTTGGCGCATATACCAAGCGGTAATATTCGGTCATGATTGATGATGGTTTTTTCCACATAAACGGCAACTTCTGTTTTCGTCGCTTCCTAGTGTGTACTGTTCATTAACTCCACTTTCCATATACGCATATGCGCTACTTTCTTTTTATTTTTTCATGGCTAAGCTGCTTGACGTAATTAAGGTTACCAGTTCAAATTTATTCTTGTTGTAGTTGTTGCCGCTGTCGTCGTCGTCGTCTGCTACTGTAGAAGCAGAATAACGAGCGTGATCGTGGCTTGATGAGCCAGAATATACGTGTCATTTGTTAGAGGCGACAACAACAATGAGGGCGCTCGCTTCAGATTTGCCCGGCAGGGAGGCGTAAAGTGCCTCGTAATTAAAGGGCGCAGGCTAAGGGCGTAACAGTTTCATTCTTCGGCAGTTCAGTTGCGCTTTTCTGGAGGAAATCGGCCGCAATATATTAAGCTGTAGAAATATAACAGCGTCAGCTTTTTATACCTCTAGACCCGCCCATGAACTCTTCGAGCGATATAGGTACCACGTCTTCGAATAGGATTAATCCTCTCGCTCTTTCGGCTAAATGATTAGTCTAATTTTTATAATTAATGGTCTAAATATTGGCCACGGGTCGTCTTTAAGACCCCCTCACCAGGTTTGGCCATTTTTATTAGAATCTAGCGCCTCGGCACGGTAACAGGACAGTTAACTACTTCTGTCTCCTTCAATAATGAACCAATATGAAAAATTATTTCGGTAATATGGTTAGACGGCCTCTTACAGCTTACAGTGTTTAATCAACGGTGACAATGGTGCATGAACGAACAGGCCGCCATTGCAATCTGAACCTGGCAACGTTTAACGCTAGAACATTATCTAGTGAAGCGAGTCTAGCAGTGCTATTGTAGGAATTAGAGGGCAGTAAATGGGACATAATAGGGCTTAATGAAGTTAGGAGGACAAAAGAAGCATATACAGTGCTAAAAAACGGGCACGTCCTGTGCTACCGACGCTTAGCGGAGAGACGAGAACTAGGAGTCGGATTCCTGATTAATAAGGAAATAGCTGGTAACATACAGGAATTCTATAGCATTAACGAGAGGGTGGCAGGTGTTGTTGTTTAACTTAATAAGAGGTACAAATTGAAGGTCGTATAGGTCTACGCCCCTATATCCAGTCATGATGACCAGGAAGTCGAAAGCTTCTATGAAGACGTGGAATCGGCGATGGGTAAAGTGAAAACAAAATACACTATACTGATAGGCGACTTCAAGGCCAGGGTAGGCAAGAAGCAGGCTGTACACAATTCGGTGATGGAATATGGCATAGGCTCTGGAAATAGCAGGGGAGAGTTATTGGTAGAGTTTGCAGAACAGAATAATATGCGGGTAATGAATACCTTCTTCCGCAAGCGAGATAGCCGAAAGTGGACGTGGAGGAGCCCGAATGGCGATACTAGAAATGAAATAGACTTTATACTCTGCGCCAACACTGGCATCATACAAGATGTGGACGTGCTCAGCAAGGTGCGCTGCAGTGACCATAGGATGGTAAGAACTCGAATTAGCATAGACTTGAGAAGGGAACAGAAGAAGCTGCTACATAAGAAGCCGATCACTGAGTTAGCGGTAAGAGGTAAAATAGAGGAATTCCGGATCAAGCTACAGAACAGGTATTCAGCTTTAACTCAGGAAGATGACCGTAGTGTTGAAGCAATGAACGACAATATGGGCATCATTAAGGAGTGTGCAATAGAAGTCGGTGGTAACTCCGCTAGACAGAATTCAAGGAAGTTATCGCAGGAGAGGAAATATCTGAGCAGGAAACGCCAAGGTATGAAATCCTCTAACCCTACAACTAGAATAGAACTGGCAGAACTTTCCAAGTTAATCAACCAGCTTAAGACAGCTGACATAAGGAAATATAATATGGATAGAATGGAACATGCTATCAGGAAGGGAGGAAGCCTAAAAGCAGTTGAGAAGAAACTAGGAATAGGCAAGAATCAGATGTATGCGTTAAGAGACAAAGCCGACAAAATCATTACTAATATGGATGAGATAGTTCAAGTGGCTGAGGAGTTCTATAGACATATATACAGCACCAGTGGCACCCACGAGGACAATGGAAGAGAAAATAGTCTAGAGGAATTCGAAATCCCACAGGTAACGCCGGAAGAAGTGAACAATGCCTTGGGAGCTATGCAAAGGGGGAAGGCAGCTGGGGAGGATCAGGTAACAGCAGATTTATTGAAGGATGGTGGGCAGATTGTTCTAGAGAAACTGGCCACCCTGTATACGCGATGCCTCATGATTTCGAGCGTACCGGAATCTTGGAAAAACGCTAAGATAATCCTAATCCATAAGAAAGGGGACGCCAAAGAGTTGAAAAATTGTAGACCGATCAGTTTACTGTCCGTTGTCTACAAAGTATTTACTAAGGTAATCGCAAATAGAATCAGGAACAGCTTAGAGTTCTGTCAAGCAAAGGACCAGGCAGGATTCCGTAAAGGCGACTCAACAATAGACCATATTCACACTATCTATCAGGTGATAGAGAAATGTGCGGAATATAATCAACCCTTATATATAGCTTTTATTGATTACGAGAAAGCCTTTGATTCAGTCGAAACCTCAGCAGTCATGGAGGCATTACGGAATCAGGGTGCAGACGAGCCGTATGTAAAAATACTGAAAGATATCTATAGCGTCTCCACAGCCACCGTAGTCCTCCATAAAGAAAGCAACAAAATCCCAATGAAGAAAGGCGTCAGACAGGGAGATACGATATCTCTAATGCTATTCACAGCGTGTTCACAGGAGGTATTCAAAGTCCTGGATTGGGAAGAATTGGGGATAAAAGTTAATGGAGAATACCTTAGTAACTTGCGATTCGCTGATGATATTGCCTTGCTTAGTAACCCAGGGGACCAATTGCAATGCATGCTGACTGACTGACCTGGAGAAGCGAAGCAGACGGGTGGGTCTAAAAATTAATCTGCAGAAAACTAAAGTAAAGTTTAACAGTCTCGGAAGAGAACAGCAGTTTACGATAGGTAGCGAGGCACTGGGAGTGGTAAGACAATACATCGACTTAGGGCAGGTAGTGACCGCGGATTCGGATCATGAGGCAGAAATAATCAGACGAATAAGAGAGGGCTGGGGTGCGTTTGGCAGACATCCTGAAATCATGAACAGCAGGTTGCCACTATCCCTCAAGAAAAAAGTGTGTAACAGCTGTGTCTTACCAGTACTCACGTATGGGGCAGAAACCTGGAGGCTGACGAAAAGCGTTCTGCTTAAATTGAGGACGACGCAACAATCTATGGAAAGAAGAATGATGGGTGTAACGTTAAGAGATAAGAAAAGAGCAGATTGGGTGAGGGAACAAACGCGGGTTAATGACATCTTAGTTGAAATCAAGAAAAAGAAATGGGGGGGGGGGGCATGGGCAGGACATGTAATCAGGTGGGAAGATAACCGATGGTCATTAAGGGTTACAAACTGGATTCCAAGAAAAGGGAAGCGTAGCAGGGGGCGGCAGAAAGTTAGGTGGGCGGATGACATTAAGACGTTTGCAGGGACAACATGGCCACAATTAGTATATGACCGGGGTAGTTGGAGAAGTATGGGAGAGGCCTTTGCCCTGCAGTGGGCGTAACTAGGATGATGATGATGATGATGATGATGATGATGATGATGATGATGATGATATAAAAGACAGTTTTAGTTTAGCGTATGCTACAATCTAGTGGGTCGTCACTGTGCATGCACAGAACGCTAGAAGACCCATAGCGTGTAGTAAAATTTAGCTGTAGTAGTAAGCTGTAGCTGTAGTAGTGTAGTAAATTTAGCGTGAGTAAAATTTGGCTGTTAGCGGGTCGAGTAAGCTGGTTCACTAAAGCATTTAATGCCAACTATTTCTCAGTTTTTCTTTTTTTTTTGTCTTGTCCACTGCTATAAATTTCGTTTAAGAAAAATTAGCCGCCGTGGTTGCTCAGTGGCTATGGTGTTAGGCTGCTGAGTGCGAGGTAGCGGGATCGGATCCCGGCCACGGCGGCCGCATTTCGATGGGGGCGAAATGCGAAAACACCCGTGTACTTAGATTTAGGTGCACGTTAAAGAACCCCAGGTGGTCGAAATTTCCGGAGTCCTCCACTACGGCGTGCCTCATAATCAGGAAGTTGGTTTGGCGCGTAAAACCCCATAATTGTTTTTTAAGAAAAATTGTCACCCTCTCTCGAGTCCCCTATTTTAAGCAATTCGATACACACAGTGGACGCCGAGAAACTCCGTATATTTGTGGAGGGTACGGGCTGTTTTGTGCTTGTCTACGAATAAGCAACGAGAGTATGAACACGACTGTTCTACGAGACATGGTATACTCAACATAAGCCTCCCTTTCTGCAAGCTCGGCCCCGCGAAGCCGCACCTACGTGATGGGTTGCCCGTTTGCCGAACGCCTAAACGCTGTTCCACGCGAACACGAGCTGCATGCGAGACAGTGCCATCAGTCTCTCATCCGCGGCTTCGTTTTCGCTCCGACGATACATCCGATCCTACCGTGCTCTTAGACAGACACTGATACGTTCTCGAGCGAGCCGTGGAGCGACACGCTTACGCCGGCGGATCCCTAAATGCTGCGCGCCGCCGATGCGCAACCGCTGCTTGCGCTCAGAAATAGCAACAATGGCACTGCAAAAGGAAACCCACACGTATGGAGGAAGAAAAAACAAATAAAGAGATACTAGAAGGAAGCACGACGTCAGTCAGCTAGCGTCGGCAAGGCATCCTCCGGCGATGACACCCATCCCTGGCTTCGGGACCTATCCGCGCGTTGACTCTTGGAAAGTAGGCCCTTTATGTTTGCCGGAGCTTTCTAGGCATTGTTTGGTTCGTCGCATAGCTCTTAGTGGCGCCCTGGTCACGGCCGTTCCTCGCCGCCCGCTCTCCGCTCTACTCTCCTCCCTGCTCTTAGTGCGTTCCGAGGTTAGAAATTAGCGATCGCCTATCACGTGGTGAGGACCTATTTCCCATGAGCCTTGTCTTCATATATATATATATATATATATATATATATATATATATATATATATATATATATATATATATATATTTGTGGCTAGGCTTCGTAATTGTCACGTAACTTTCCCTCGTAATTTTCCCTCGTTTTTCTCCACGCCCATGCGTCCCTGTCTTGTATTTCATATACGATAGGGAGGAAGAGAGAGAGGGAGGACGAGAGTGCTGGGCTCGGATGGCGAACACGACTGCATGTGGACAGAGACGTCGCGCGTTAGGGCGCTGCTGCGGACGGCGAAATATGTTCCCTTGGGCAGCGAGCTGATGTTCACCGTCGTCGCATCGGTAATGAACGGGGCGAGAAGACGGGCCTCCGGTTTCCGCTGCAGCACCGTATCATGGCGGATCTCTCCAAGACTGCAAACGCGCAGACGAAGACCTTCTGCTTTCTTTCTTTTCTTCTGCGCCCTGTAACTAAGCGCGCAGCGTGACGAGCATCGGTATAGCTCATCGTCATGGAGGGAAATCGGCGCACCATGGAGTTGGTGTGTATGACCGCTGTGGTATACACAGGTACCGTAGAAAGCATGGTCAAACTGGCCCCAGAGGAGGCCCAAAGGAAGGGCAGTATAACTCGCCAGTGATAAGCAGTATAGCACAGCTGTACTATAGCCTGCAATATATGTATAATATATTAACAGGTGGTTGCGCTGAAACAAAAGAAGCCGGAGGGAGAAAAGCGAGAAATCGATGGTAGGTTGGCGCAATGGAAACGTTTACGATATTTTTTTTTTTCTGAACGACATTGTTCTTGCGCGTTTCTCGGCAACTGACTTTTTTTTTTTTTTTTTTGAGCGATTGCAATTATGGGCTTCTAACACGATCGAATCCGTCCGGAGGCACCGTCTTCGGTGATTGTCGTAACAAGTTCGTTACGTGTTCCCACTGACATTTACGTAAAGTGCTGATTACAGGAGAACCAAAACGCTGTCCGATTTATTTATTTATTTATTTATTTATTTATTTATTTATTTATTTATTTATTTATTTATTTATTATACTGCCGTAAAGGTCCATCGGAGGGCATTGAGTAAAGGGGTGGAGGGGTAACATCTTAATGACAGCAAAAAAAAAAAAAATCACATCGAATACGAAAGTAACGAATGTAGATACAAAGGTTCGAAACCGAGTTATAATACATTGAAACATCATGACGCAATATTACGAGTAGAGAGTAATCCGGTTATTGCGAAAGGTTTCGCGGTTCATGCCCGATTCCCCGTGGACCTGAAGATCGTTCCAACGTGCAGTAGTGGGAGGCAATGTAGATGAGTTGAATGTCATGCGTTTGACCGTGCATACGCAAGAAACTGAGTGTATCACTGAGAACCGATCAAGGCATGTTGGCCAAAAAAAAAGCTGTCTCCCTTCTTCTTCTGCTTCTTCTTCCAGCCTTTGTAATTTCAAATACACAGTTACGTTCTAAAGGCTGTTTGGGAGGACGAGCAGCGCGTCGTTGTTCAAGCCTAATTAGACCATGTCGGCTAATAGGACGCTCCCCGCGTGTCCTGCTCCGACACTTATTGGCTGCCCGTTCGGCGGGCGCGGCCCCCCTGACACATGCGCGCGCGCTCGCCGGACGCGGCTTCCGCCGCGACGCCAGCTGAAATCCTGATTAGCCGGGGCCGCGTACTGCCTTAATTAGCACTGGCCACGGCAAGTGCTCTCGACGATCTATAGCGAGGCGCCGCCCGCTTTGTCTTGCATCACCTGGCTGCACATCTGAGTTGCCAAAGTAGGGCGGCTGAAGAGCCGAGAAGTTCATCACCGTCGCGCATTTCGTTATATCGAAGATTTATATTCGAGTCGGAGCCGGAAGGCCTTGTTCTGTCATTCATTAAAGTGGACATTAGCTAAAGCGTGCGGAAACACCTCGCCGTTGAAGTATCAGGACTTACCAAATTCGCATCCTCATGATTCGTATCCAAATTAATTAATTAATAATTCGTATCCAAATACGCATCCTCATGAATTCGTGTGTTCGAAGATGGCGGAACGCACGTCCTCGGCGCAGGAAGAAAAGTAAGGGATATTCCGTCGTGGCAACCAGCTCCGCGACCCCTGCAAAGATTGAATTCGCACCTGCCTACCTTTGTAGTGGCAAAGCGTAAACTGCAGAAGACATATCAGCTCCATTGTTTGAACGTAATCACTGCCGAAGGGCGTAGAGGGCCCCAGCGTGTGTTTTGCATAAGCAAGCTGCGTCGCCTTAATTCCCAATTGCAGCTCCGTTATCTGTATAATTTCTGTCCGGATAGGTATCAGAACCACATTTGTATGGAGGTCTTTACCAAGAAAGACTTTTTTTCCTTCTAAGTGTTCTAAGGCATCCCCAATCTCTAGATAGATTGAGTTCTCGCTTAAATGATGTTGCGCAAGGCCGCAGGAGGCACCAGCGCTTCAATCTACTATGAAAAGCTCCGCTAAAAAGAAGAAAGACACACAAAAGAAGAAAGACCACAAGGAAGACACACAGCAAGACTTCACAGGCGGTAGTGCTCTTGCGCTACGTCATGTCATTAAGTAGACACAAAATATCCCAACAAGACGTCCTTCTAATGTGTTCTTATTAAAAATATGGAAACAATTGGAAATGTCTCGAACGCAGTTGGTAACAAAAGTATACGCGCCTTTCCTGGTGACGTAAAGTACAAATTCTGTTCATTGCCACACTACGCACTGCTAATTTGTATAAAAACGGCGTTGAACTGTTTGGCTGGATACTCTGAAGGTCCATCAAGTGTGCTCTCAGCTTTGTAAAATGTTTACCCGTTTAACTGAGATCAGTGTGCGTTCCGGGGGATGGAAAACGTTCCATTTGATAGGGAGGTGTACGTACTGTCGGCTGTTATACAGCACTCGCGAATGGGAATTTATTCTTAACTCAAGTCGAGATATATATTCAGGAACATGGCAGAATGTCCTTGACTACCTCATCGTAATTGACTGTGCCGGAAATTATCTTGAGGCTATCGTTTTTAACATACTAACGACTGTTAGCCACTGTTTGTAGCCCCTTAATGTTAACCAATGAGACGCCTGCTTGAGATGACCACATAGGATGCTTGCAAACTACGTTTCCTGTCTGCTCTGACCGCTTGCGCTGGTGTTTCATGCAACGAGAGAACAAACTACTCCTGTATTTCAAAGTACGCCCATTAAAGATGCGTGGAAAGCTCGTGCTTTCACGACGCTCTGTGAAGGCCGTGTGGTCACGGTATGACGGGATCGCTTCTTCGTCACTACTCATGCATCGAAAGCTGGATTCCCTCTGCACGTTTGAATGTATGTCGCAAAACTTTGTTAACGAAGGTGAGCTCACACGAGACACCAGCGCTTCAACCATACTATGAAAAGCGCCGCTAAAAAGAAAGAAAAAGAAACGGTTGTTGTCGAGCTATGTACTATAGCCACGATACTGCACACAACATTAGAAGCTGGTCGCAGAACCCGGTAATATTATAGTGCTCGCCTCTTCACCCTATGCAAGGTGACTAAAATTTGGGAAGCACCATATCAGCTAGTAGATTCTTAGTCGCTCATGTGATTTTTATCTGCCGGCAATGAAAGCTGCTCTTCTTTTTTTTTTCCCACAGGGAGTGAAGAAGCCTGGCGTGGTTCCAACGTGCTCGCCACACTTAATATTTCGTGAACCGTTTGTCCGGATAATCACGCATTGGATTACTGAAGCAGCAAAAGTAGCAAGCTTCGGTCCACAAAGTGCGAGCACGCATTTGTTATCCTCGTCTGAGAAAAAAAAGATCACTCCTGAATGGTGTTTAGCCTGCGTATAGCACCTTCGCTTAAAAATTTCATCTTCGTGCCTATATTTGTGCCGGCTTTTCGGATCAGAACCATTTGTTGGAGTTGGCGCGTGTCCTGTGACCGCCCCTGTGTTTGTTTTTCATGTACTGTTTGCCCGTTACAAGCCTTTCAAGACCTCGTATACCAGCGACGCCCATTCATGCTTGGCAAGTTGTTCGTTTTCCCAAAGAAAAACTGCCCTCATTGAGGGACCGCCACCGACGTCACGCTTCCTTCCTGTTTTCGCTCGGCGACGTTTCATCAGGCACGTCCCGGGCCTTGTCAGCTATTTACACCAGCAGAACCCGTCGCGCGTGCATCAGTTATTGAAAAGCAGACGCCAGCTCTGTTTCCCGCTCCGCCGCTCCCGCTGCTTGCGGCTGCTGCTTGCACTATATATTCAAAGGACGGCTTGAAACCCGAGTCTCTGTCTGCCTGGCAAACACGCTAGCGGGCTGCTATATAGGACGGCGGCTTCACTCCCTATAGCTCGGTCGCGAGGGCACGCTTCATAGCGTCGCCGGCATGCACGGACGAGAAGACGCGCACTATACACGCAAATGACGACCACTCTCGTTCTCTGAACGAGAAGACTGCGAGGGTCAAGCAGACGAAAAAAAATAATAATAAGAGAGAACACGGTCGAATTCGCCGCACGGCCGAGAGACCCTCTTCCAGTAGGCGAGGAAAGGAAGCGAGCCGAGCAGAGAGGTGGGAGAACCGCCAAGTGGGCGTTAAATTACACC